>NW_008342393.1:11349062-11381777 GCF_000622305.1 Nannospalax galili | reverse complement strand
CCACCCACCCCTAAGTCACTTATTAATTTGATAGCACTTACAAAGCACATGAACATGTGTTTGAGTAGTGGGGCTATAGAGAGTAAGGCCTGTCTCTGATGGTCTCCACAGTCTAAATATAACTAGTCTGAGGCTGAAGGAATACCCACAATGGAACCACATGGCATCTTGCATTAATCCCTTACAACACGCTGCCTCTTGCACTCATCCGAGTAAGAGGAACAGTCACTGTGTTTTTAAACATCGTCTATACGCACTGCTAGGTGTTGTATGGACATTATCTCATTTCATGTTCATGGTAAGGCTACGAGAGAACCAAGATCCGGTAAGTTTAAGAAATTTGCTGAAAGCTGGGCATGGTGGTGCACGCCTTTAGTCCCAGCAGATCTCTGTGAGTTCAAGGCCAGCCTGGTCTACAAAGTGAGTTCCAGGCCAGCTGGGGCTATAGGGAGACCCTGCCTCAAAACAAAACAAAACAAAACAAAAAAAAAACAAAACAAAGACCAAAAAACCTCAAGAAAGAAATTTGCTGAAGAAGCCTGTTAGTGAGACATAGGATTGGGGTAAGAGTGGGATCAATTTTGCAATCAATACCTGTGTATCCACAGGATCATGGAGTTGAACTCCTGAGGGGACAGACTGGTGTCTGCATAGCAGGGTCTTTTAGGACTGAGAGGTTCAGTGGTAGGGTGGTTGTCTAGCATGCACAAGGCCCTGCAAAACCAAAAACAAGCAAGCAGGGTTTTTTTTATTTTTATTTTATTTTTTATTTTTTTACATTTCAAATACGGAGAGCCTCCAGTTAGATCTATGGGGAAAAATCAAAGCATCCTTTTACTTACAAAAGGAACTATGCATTTATCTGGTTTATTTGTTGGACTTTGAGCACATTACCATTTATTTTGTAAGTTTGCCTAACTGTACCAAGTTCCTAAGTTATGTAATGATTGAGAGAGTTGTCCGTAGGAAACACCTGGATCTGTACATGGGGTGTAGTGAGTGCTTAGAAAATGTGGGTCCTTTCATGACTCAAGATTATGTTTCCCCAAAGATTCCTACCATATTTGCAAACCTGATGGTGTAGACTCTTCTTATTAGACAAGAGAAAAATACACATGGAGAACCTGACCCTTCTAAGGTCGTTCAGTGAACTACACTACCATGTGCTTCAGTGGACTACAGTGTCAGGAGAAACAGATGGAGGCCAGGTTTGCTGAGCACAAGGGGTTCGATCCATAAATGGTGCTGGGTTAGTATAAGAAGCTGCCCCTTTCCAACCATCTTTCCTTAGAGATTATGTAGAACCATAGCCAGCTTCTTCCATCTAAGTGAAGCAATCAACTCCATGGCCTGCACCTGGTCCCTATTCCTTCCCTTCCTCTACTGGGCCTAAGTGAGCTCCTGCAGAGCAAAGGTAATGTCTTAGTTCCTCTGCATCCACGAAGCTGGCACTTATGGCATCCACTAAATCTATCTTCAGGAATACGAGGGAGTTGTTCTGGCCCTAAAGTAATGACTGTGTGACCTGTGTGTATGTGATGTCAACAATGAGGTCATGTCAGTTGTAACTGATTGAATTGGTTGTATGTTTGAGAGTCTCCTTCAGCACAGTGAATAAGAAGAGCTGACGAGGAAGGGTCAGTATTCTCCATGAAGGGATGGGTGAGGCAAGAGTGTGGAGACCCAACCAGGATTCCCAAGATGATTTGATTGAGATTGCTTGTTTCTCTCACTCTTGCTGCACCCATGGGAGCTCAGCAATATGGTTGCCTCAACTTTTAAGCCCTTTGAGGTAAGAGAGTATTATCAATTTGTCTCTGTGTCCTAGCACCTTAGTCCAGGGATAGGCACAAGACAAGCAAGTGGGTGCATAGCTGTGGCCTGGAAAACCACACAAGGGATCTGCTACCCTCAAGCCTGTGAAGATGCTGCTGTTCTCCAATCCTATCAGAGGCCTCTTCTTCCCAAACTGTCCCTGGCCACTTCATCTTCTTTACCACTCCCTATCCCTTTCCTTCCCCTCACCCCTAAGAGAAACCCAGGGAGACAGAGTGCTGAAGAGAGTTGCCTGCTCAGATCTGATCAAGACACAAGTGAGAGGCAATGATTTGTGAAGAAATCCTGGTCCTGTCTAATGGAATTTTCCCAAAATAAATTCATGTAAACAACTTCCCACAAAGAGGCAGTCAGGGGAGCTGGGTGTGTAAACAGCGTGAACAGTCACAAGTACTATGGGCTCCAGGGGTGCCGTGTCGTCTGGAGGGGGGCTGTGGGGAGACTCCCTTTAGCAAAACACCTTTGGCTCCTGTCCTTCTGACATCATAATGTCAGCCAATTCATTAAATTATAAAAAAAGTCCTTATTTTAGTATCATCCCCCAAACATAGCAACACCGCTTGGTAGCTAAAGATGGATTTTGCTTAAAAATTTTTACCTCATTTCAAACCAAATCAACTGGGAAGATAGTCTGCATACCTAGAGAAGGTGGGAACAGGGTTGGGGCTGGTGGAGAGGATGGGGAGGGAAGGCTGACCAAAGAAGTAGAAAACAATGTCTTTTTGGTGCTCTGTGATGAGTCTCCATTCCTAGAATCAAGATGAAAATCTGCTCTTTTGAAGACACTCAGAAGAACACCAAATTCCTGTGGCCGGGACATCTCTGGCCATGGGGGACTGCGGAGAGTTGGATGGCATACAGTTGAGCAGACCGAGTTTCCGGAGGGAAGTGTTTGCGGGGCATCTTCCTGGGATACGCCTTTCCCCCAGACATTTTTCCCAACCGAGTCTGACTTGCCCACACTGGAGCTGTTTTCATGATTTGGGTTTGATGACTTTTCCTTCCTTCCATTCCCAGGGTCTGGAAAGAGAACGCATGCATTCAAGTGTGGCTAGGCCACTGGGACTTGACCATAAGATTTCAGAAAATCATCTAATGTCTCAGAACCTCAGTTCACTCATTCATACAGTGGGGACCAGAAGAGGAGCTCCAGTCCCATGCATTCCATGTATCAACAAAGCTTAAGTTAGGAGGTGGCTGAGGTTATAGGATTTTGTTATCATGAATTTCATTCTGAGTTTTGTTGATCAATTGGGTTTTCACAAGAACTCAACACTCAACTCAATAATCAGAGCTAGGGAAGCAGAAGAAGTTGAGAGGAGGGTGCCTGAGCTGCTGGAGGCCAGAAGGGACAGAGGGAAGATGAGGTGGATAGACATCAGGACAGCTCTGCCAGCCTATTCTGGTAGCTACGCTTGAATCTGTGTCTGACTGGCTCTGGGTCTTCATTTTCTACCTCCTGGGGAGTAGGATTGTGTGGATCCACTCCTTTCCACATGACTTTACAGTGCCCTCCCACCGTGGGTGGAGTATGTCTTCCCACCCCATCCATGTTGACTTGGCTACCTGATCTGTATGGGCCAATGAGCTGCTAGAGGCATGTTCAGAGCCCTAAAATATTCTTGTGCAATTTGGCCTCTGGTGATCCTGAGAGGTGCTGTGAGAAGTACATTCCCTGATGGTTGCTGGTCCAAGAAGAATGTGAGGACCCATGGATAGTCTGATCCCAGCCTAGAGCCAAGCCAGCTGACCTGCAGCCCAACACAGAGCGAGCCAGTCAGCTCATCCTAGAGCGACACAAATAGGTGTTTGTTATTGCAGGTCACTGAGCTTTGGGGAGGGCCATGACACAGCGTTCTTGAAGATACTCTGATAAAGACAACGGGGCTAGCGCATGCAGAGTTCCATGGTGACTGAGATTTGCAAATGTGGGTGGCCTTCTGCTGTCCATGTTTCAATTAACATGGTACCATGCAAAGTGAGGAGGCCTGTCTCACTTATCACAGGCTGCCTCTATCAATCCTCTGCATGTACATTCAAGATGCTGTGTGATTTCATGAGTAGAAGAGCTTGGTTTCTAAAGTTAGGTAGTCTCTGATTTGAAGTCTGACTTGGCCACATTCAAGCTCTGTGAATTTGCTAAATGACTTAGTTTTCCTGAGTCTTAGGTGCTTTATCTTTGAAATGAGGATAGTGATCATTTTTGTGAGAAGGACACTTGGTATGATCATTTCTGGTATAGTACCTGGTAACTATTTAATGAATATACCAATTACTTTTAGCCCTCATTCTTTTATTTTTATTTTATTTTATTATTTTTTTGATATTTTTGAGACAGGGTCTCCCTGTAGCCACAGCTGGCCTGGAACTCACTATGCAGACTATACTGACCTCGATTTCACAGAGCTCCACCTGCCTCTGCCTCCTGAGTGCTGGGATTAAAGGTGTGCGCCACCATGCCCAGCATTTAGCTATCATTCTTGATATGAAATAATATTTATGTCAATTAAAAAATGTCTTCATTAAACATAGTGAAAGCTGTGACTGGGGATACATTGGTCCTTTCTGCTAGTGGCCTCCCTGAAGGAAGAATCTTCATTTTCCTTTGTAAGGACCTTCAGTCGCCAAGTGAGGTGACCTCAGCCCTATCACCTGAGTGAGGTGATGACACCCCTGGTTATTCTCACCTCTGTTCTCCATCAAGAGGCTTCTATCCCCTGTGTTTTCATTAGCAAGCGCTTCACCAACTGAGCTCTCTCCCTAACTCTCTAAATGCTTTCTGAGCTGGACACCTGACGTTCTTTCCCCATCAACTCCAGCCAAAGCCACTACTGCTGATTCTCATAGCTCTACAGGAAAGCAGGATGGGATTTTCAGTCCCACTGTGGAAGAAACTGCAACTATGTATGCATTTCTGCCCATGAACTCAGATGCATAAGTATAAAACATGAATTTTGATTTCTAGTTCCTATTGGAACTGGGGGGCTAAAACTTGACTGCTGGTCAATCCTCTTTCTTGTGTCCCTTGAACCATCCCCAGTGCTTAAATTGGGGTTTTTGCTTCAGTTCTGAGGAGCAAGCCTATCTGCTGGTCTCTACAGAGATGTCACCTAGCTATCTGGTCCTTGGCTAATACATGCAGTCCCCAGTGTGCCTGATAGTTCTCATTCCCACTTGCCAGAGGTCTGGCTCTGTCAGTTAATTCCTGGGGCCCTCGAGGTCACACAGTGACTAGTTATCTGTTCTCAGCCTGTGTTGCTGATCTCTAGTTTAGTCAGGCTATTTGATGCCGTCCTTTCCTGGACATGCTGCCATTTTCTTCAGGGTTCCATGTGGGAAGTGAGCAAAGATCTCTGCTCTCAGATTCCATAAACTGAGACAGACAGAGTGTGTTATTTCCCCATCACAAACAAGGATGTATTCCTCACTGATCTACCTCTTCGCCAATGATATTAGGACCTGGAAAAACTGAACTTGGGAGGCTTTTTTTGGTCCAGGCCTATGAGGATCACATTTTACTAGAATTCAGTCACATGCTCATATTTGCCTCTAGAAGCATAATAAATATGGGGGCTGTAGTACCCACATGTTGTTTTGTGTGTGTGTGTGTGTGTGTGTGTGTGTGTGTGTGTGTGTATGTGTATAAGCCAGAGGTTAATGTTGGGGTGTCTTCCTCCGTCTCTCTTCATCCTATTTTTTTTTTTTTTTGGTTTTTTTGGGACAGGGTCTCCCTATACCCCCAGCTGTCCTCAAACTCACTAGTAGACCAGGCTGCCCTTGAACTCACAGAGATCCGCCTGCCTCTGCCTCCCGAGTGGTGGGATTAAAGGCATGCACCGCCACACCTGGCTGTCTTCCTATTTTTTGAGACCCATTTTCTCACTGAACTTGGAGCTCACTGATTTGGCCATACTGGCTGGCCAGCAAGCCCTAGCGATCCTCCTGTTTCTGTCTTCCCAGTATAGGGATTACAGAGGCTCACCATCCAGCTTAAAAATGCTTTTATTGACTTAAGAATTTCATATAACGTATTTTGATCATATCCAGACCCCTTCCTCTCCTCCACATCCACCCTATTACACTTGCAACTTCATGTCCTTCATGTATTTTTTTTTAAAGGCCTATCAAGTCTAATCTGTATTTTCCAAATGCTCTTGGGTGTGGGTATATCCTTGGAGTCTGGTCAACCTGCCAAGTATCATACCAGTAAGGAAAACTGATTCTTCCTCTACCAGAAGCTATCAATTGCCAATGGATCCTCAGCCAGGGCTGACTTGCCCACCTCCCCCATCCATGCTTGTCCCCTGTCTGGCTTGGGTTTGCACAGGTCTTATGCATGCTGTTATAAGCACTACTGGTTCATATGTACAACTACCTTGTTACACCTGGCTTTTTACATGGGTATTGCGACTCTAACTCAGGTCCTCATGCTTGAAGGGTAAGTACTTTACCCACTGAGCCATCTTCCTTACTCGCTGATGCTTTATACGGAGAGCCCTTTAATTAATCTTGGCTCGAACAAGTGAATTTTGACTCATCAGGTAATTGTTATATCCTGAGACTTAAGAGTCTATCTATTTTTGGAAATCGAAAGCCATATTTTCATTTTGGCTCCAGGATGTAGTTTTCTTTCTCCAAAGAACCAGATGCCACGAAGTCCACTTGCCTACTGGATAAGGAGACTGAGAAACAGAAAGCATCCTAGGGAAACAAACCAATGACTAGTTCTCAATTGGCTTGGGGGTCAAGTCGTTTGCATAAACAAGATACTTGTATAGCTACTGAATCTTAGAGCCAAAGCCAGGTCTATAATCCAGGACTCTAATACAAAGGCCTCAGTCCTTTTCTTGAGCCAAGAGTCTGGGGAAACCTGAACTCATCTAGAGTCTGATGCTGTTGTCTTGATTCACTTAGTGATATACAGGAGGGATGAAACAGGTGAGCTCAGAGACACAAGAGCTTCCAGAAGCCTTTAGTAGGAGTCTGTTTCCTAGTGGATTCATGCTGATCTTTCCCCCTCTTATTTATCAGTCCAGACTCCAATCTCAGCTCTTCCTACTCCTTTCTAAGCAACATCCCCTTTACTAACTTTCTTGCTCTGCAGGGCTCCATGGTTGGCTGCTTCTGACAGGGCTAAATTGGCATCAAAACTGGGTTGAAAGTCATTGGTTGCTTATAACCAACATTTTGTTCAACTAACACCTATTTTACACCCTTCTGTTCTGTGCTGTTTTATGAGCTTTCAGGATGACATGCTGAAGGGATGGTGTGGGACTCTTCATTCTGTATGTCCTTACTTGAAAATGTACATCCCCTAGATGTTTATTTCTTTGATATTCCAGATTCCCTTCTGGAACTGTGTGTCCTACATCTCTATCATCATTAATTACCTGGTCCTCCTTCAGTCTTAATTCATCTCAGCTGAAAGTTATCTTCATCCTCTCTCTCCCTCATCTCCCACATCAAGTTCATTCTTAGATTTGTAGGTACATCTCTACCATCCCAGCTGCCTCCTCTACTCTTATGATTATCAGCAGAGGGATCTTTTGAAAGCACAAATTGAGTCATGTCTGTATACCCTGTCCCCTAGCCTCCCACCAGTGTAAAGTAAAATGGTCAATCCCTCAAGTGGCCCTTTGGGAGCCTGGGGGAGCTAACATCTACCTGCTCTTCCAGCCTTAGCTCAGGCCCTTTCTCTCTTGCTGGCCACACAGCAGCCACCCCAGGCTCTCCTCTTCTAGTTCCTGGTGGCTCAGTGTTCTTGGCCACCTGAAGGCTTTGGCATCTATTCCTACAACTCATCACCTCGTTCCTGCACATCCTTTTCGTCTCAGCTTAAATGTCATTACTCTCAACCTAATTCCATTGCTTCCTCTTAGTCCTTCTATCCTCCCTGTTAATGCCACCCATTTTCCCCTCACACTACTCACAGTTGAGGATTATATAACCCTTTGGGCACTTATGTAGTCTAACAGTTCATTTCCCCTGCTGACTGTAAACTCTGTAAGGCAAGGACCAAAAGACTTTCCGGTTCACAGATGTAGCTCTAGACTTGACACTTAGTAGATGCTTAAGAAATAGTTCTTATATGACTTATGACTAATTGTTAATGAGCTCTCCTGGGTGCCTGGTAATCTCCTAATTCCTTTGTTGTACTATCATATTTCATTTAATCTTCACCACAACCCCATTTTCCACTGTATAAGGAAATGGAGAGCCTAAGTGTTTAAGTAACCTGTGTAAACTCACCCAACTAGAAAGTGGTGAACTTGGATGTGGACTCTAGTCCGAAGTTCTTTATCGCTTTGCTCTGTCACTGCTGAATCAAGGATGTGCACAGTAGATGTGCAGGAATTGGAGCTGCCTGGGAGGCAGAGGGAGTTTCCTTTCACTTGTCTTGGAACTTATGAAGAGAGACACTGGGAGTCTGAGAGTCCCTCCCTTGTAGTACCTCACATCCCAACCTCCTCCATGGGAGGAGGTGAGGTGGGGGTTTGGGGCTTTAAGACCTAGAGAGGGTGGATGTTGTCAATGAGATGATTGTTTTGGAGAGAAGGGTTAGAGGTTAGGGGCAGAGAATGTCATTGGCACTGAAGTGTGTGAACGGAGAGGGGCTTGCTGGGTGTGTTCTGAGTGACAGGCTGCAGTATCTCCTTTTCTGGGACCCTTGGAGAAGGGAATTAAAGGGAGGACAAGCAAGTTTTATGTTTATTTTCTTAATTTTTACTTTATGTATATGAGTATTTGCCTGTGTGTGTGTGTGTGTGTGTGTGTGTGTGTGTGTGTACATACACCATGTGTGTGAAATGCTTTTGGAAACCAGAAGAGGGCATTGGATCTCCTGGAACTGGAGTTACAGGTAGTTAGCTATTAGCTGTCATGTGGGTACTGGGAATTGAACCTGGGTTCTCTGCAAGAGCAGCTGGTATTCTTAACCTCTAAGCTGTCTCTCCCCAACCCTGATAAGCAACTTTTAAACATAGCAATGAATTAAAAAAGTGCATTTCTGGAGTGTGCAAGCAGGAGAAGCAGCTCAGGAGATGCCATGGGCAGGTGTGGAGAAGCCACTTGGCTGACTCTATGTTTCTCTCTGCTCAGACTATCTCCAACAAACGCCTTCTGCAACACCAACCACATGCTGTGTCCTTTCTGCACTGTCCCAGATCTAAGCTGACCAGTTTCTTTCAGGTCAGTAGTACACTATTATTAATGCTTGGATTTCCAGGTTTTCACACTGTGACTGGTAGGTTTTCTTATGTTTGTTGAATGGTTGAATCCTTCCACCTTCCTCAGACTGCATTGACCACTTCTTCCTCTGTGTTACCATCCTAAGCAGTACTTAACTAAATAGAATACTTGGTCCATTAAGTATTTTAAATTTCTTCGATTTATTTTTATGTGTATGAGTGTATTGCCTGCATGTATATAAGTGTACCATGTGCATACACTGCCTGAAGAAGCCAGGAGAGGGAGCAGATATCCTGGAATTTGAATTATAGACAGTTGTTAGCTACCATATGGGTGCTAGGAGCTGAATCTGGGTCCTCTACAAGAGCAACCAGTGCTCTTAACCACTGAGCCATCTTTCCAGCCCCGTACTTATTTTTATCTCTCCCCAGTGAGAATGAAAGTTTCTTGGGGCCAGGTCCCACATCAAAATCTTTGTATCACAAATTCTCAGCACTGCTATAGAATGAATGAATGAATGAATGAGTGATCAATATCCTTCCTTTGCCATTTAAAAAAAAAATTTGGTCTTTTCGAGACAGGCTCTCCTTGTAGCCCTAGCTGGCCTGGAACTCACTATGTAGACCAGGCTGGTCTTGAACTCCCAGAGATCTGACTGCCTTTGCCTCCTAAGTGCTGGGATTAAAAGCATGTACCACAACACCCAGCTTCCAGTCTTTCTTTAAAATTTTATTTATTTTTTATTTTATGTGTTAGAGTGTATTGCCTACATGTATGTAAGTGTACCCATGTCGTGAAATGCCCACAGAGGCTAGAAGAGGGCATCAGATGCCCTGGAACTGGATTTCTAGACAGCTGTTAACTTGCCATGTGGGTGCTGGGAATCAAACCCTGGTCCTCTGCAATAGCAACTAGCGCTCTTAATTGCTGAGCCATCTCTCTAGCCCCGCCCCCCAATTCCTTTACCATTCTTGATGAACAGCTCTTACAGAAAATTCCCACACATGTCTGACTTTGGAACAGTGCCTCCCAGAGGTGAGGAGGAGGAAGATCATATGAATCACAGGGCCGCTGGTTGGATGTCTTTCCATGCATATGGGGCATGTTTCAGGTGTTGTCTTGAGACCAGGTGCCTTTTGGGATCACACCTAGTGTCTACCAAACATCTGCCATGGGACCTAAATGTGTTTCATTCTTGAGATCTATCTATAAATAAGGTAATGATTCTGTTATACAGTTGAAACAAGCTAGGGGAGTGAACTGTCTTTTCCAAATGGGCAGAACCCAGTATCCAGCTTTCTGAACATTACCAGCTTTTCTTCCTTCAGGAATGAATATGAATAAGAAGTAGGTCAGCTTATGTTGCCTTTCTGGCTTTGAGGCCTCTTTCAACCAAGTCCCTTTGGGGGAGCAGTCTCCTTTTTGCCTGTGTGCCTTCCACCACCAGGCTGAAAAGGGTGACATCCCTCTTGCTGTGTGTCCGATCTCATGCTGACCACCAGGTGGTACTGTTGTCATAACATACGGTCCTGCTAACCCCAAGCCCTTAAGGAGAAAAGACTTGCTCAAGAAAAACCCTACTATTTTCTGTAATAAAGGAAGCAAGGCCTGACCTGTGGGCTGTGGAGCTTCCTTGCTTCCCCCATCTTTCCTGGGAGATTGTCTGTACAATGCCAGAACCCTGGACTGAGTTTTGAAGAACCAGGATCCCCAGGGCTTCCCTGGGGGATCTAAGCATCTTTGTGATTCTGTGGAACTCTGCATCCTTTTCCCCTTGAGAAATGATGCCATTTCCCTGTCTCAGTGGGTCTCCTGGTGGAAACACCACATTCACTTTATAGTTTCAGGCTAATTCATGTGACACCCCCCCCTCCCCAGACAATAGCCTTGGAATCTTCTGGATTCTGGACAACAAGTCAGCCCCCTGCCCCCATGGGATCTCGATGGATTCCAGCCTTGCCTGGAACTTGCTATGAACCTGAGGATGACCTTGAACTCCTGATCTTCCTGCCTCCACCTCCCCAGTGCAGGGAGTATGGACTCCCAGTGTATGTGGTACTGAGGATGGAACCCTGCCTTCACGCATGCTAGGCAAGCACTCCTCCAACCAAACTTCATCTCCAGCTCTCAGCTTTCATTTTTATTTCTTTTTCAAGGTGATACATGCTGGTCTATGGTGACAGTTGTATTTGCATAAGCAGACATAAAAATCAATAAGAAACAGGGCTAGCTAGAGCGTGGGGAGATGCGGGAGGAGTAGCTTACTTCTCTTTCTTTAAAAAAATATTATTTATTATATGTGTGTGCACGCATGTGCACATGTATGTGAGCACCCATATGCCATTGTGCTTGTGTGGAGGTCAGAGAACAACTTGTGGGAGTCTGCTCTCTTTCTACCACATGGGTTCTGAGGATCAAACTCAGGTTATCAGGCTTGGTGGCAAGCACTCTTTCTTAGAATAAGTAATGACTAACAAAGTAATTGCTTGGCCACTGAGGTCCTGGGAGACCAGGATGGTGGGAATGTGGCTGTGACACAGTCCCTCTGGCCACGATGAAAGCATCCGTATGTGGTTTAGGAGGTGCAAGAGATGATGAACGAGCTGTTTTGAATCCTCAAAAAGGTTGAAGGAAGAAATACTGGTCCTTGCTCTGTAGGCGAGGGGAGAACATGCACCAGTGTAGTTCAGAGTGCAGCCTCTGGAGTCTAACCAACAGGCTCAAGTCCACCTAGCACATTGGTGACCTGGCTCTAAGTGTGACATTCTGCTGCCTGCCCTGAAGCCACCTGCCTTGTACCCCAGGGTCTTGGAGTGGGAAAAGTTTGCTAAAAGTCATACTTAAGCCAAATGGCTTTGGGTACCCTTGGGGACCTCCTTGAGGAGACCGACCGTTAGAATGTGGGATAGGCCTGACTGCTCAGCATCCTACACATTTTCCATTTCTGGGGACTTAGTTCTTACTTTCCCAGGTCTTTGGGCCCAGGCTGATGATGCTGAACTCCTCTCCACCCCATGGAGCCTTGCTTTTTATGCCCTGCCCTGCAGTCTTACTTCAGGTCCTCTAGCCACCCTGACAACTCCCTTGCCTGATCCTCTTGCTAGGACTTCCTCCTCTTTCAGGAAGGTGTTTCTCCTCCAGTCTTCTCATGTTTTCTTCTGAAAACATCTGCAGAGAATCTGACATTTTCTCATTTATCAAGAAAGAGGTGGGCCCTATGTTTCTTCCAAGTATACCCACCCTCAGATTCTCCAGGCCTTTAAGCTAAAGCAAGCACCAGTTCCTGGTTGCAGTGTTCCTGGGATTCATTCCCTGTAAATCTAGGTCTGGGTCCCCATCCTCAAAAAGCTAGGCCTCCTGTGGTCTCCT
The DNA here is from genome assembly GCF_000622305.1 of Nannospalax galili. NCBI lineage: Eukaryota > Metazoa > Chordata > Mammalia > Rodentia > Spalacidae > Nannospalax > Nannospalax galili. The sequence goes on along the minus strand of NW_008342393.1, from coordinate 11,369,384 downwards.
CAGGCTCAGGATCAAGGCTGCTGGGAAGCAGAGCAGAGTTGATTTTTCCCAGGGCAGTGGACTCAGGCCAGGCATTTCCCCAGCTACTGCTCCCAAGCCTCACCGCAAGCCCACAAGGTAGATACTCCTGTCTCCACTTTAGAGTGAGTTATGAGTACTGAGAGGCTGAGGAACTTCTCCAGTTTACTCAGATACTAACTGGCCAAACTCAAGTCAGAGTCAAGACGTTAAAGCTGCTCTACCACACAGAGGCAGTGATGGGGGTCTGGGACTGAGCGCTGAGGGGCTCACAGTGTGTTTGTCTCCTAGGGCTGAGATGACAGGTCTCTACTGACTGCCTTACACCAATGGAAGTGTATTGTTTCCAGTTTAGGAGGCCAGGAATCTCAAACCAAGGTGCCAGCAGGGTCTCCTCCCTTTGATGACTCCAGAGAAGAACTCTTCCCAGCTTCTGTTCCGCAGGCATTCCTTAGCATCAGGCTGCACGACCCCAGCTTGGCCTTCACTGTCACAAGACCTGCTCTCTCTACATGCCTTTCTGAACTTGTCATTAGATCTAGAGCCTAGTCAGGTAATGTAAGATGATCTCATCTGGGAACCTTCACCTCATTCATCTTCGGGGTCCCTTTTCCTAAATATGACCAAATGCAGATGTTCTGGGATGTGGACATAGCTTGAGAGGCCCACCACTAGGCAGTGGAAGCTCAAGAGACACGTATTTTTGCCTATCATATAGAAGTTTCTAGCCAATTAGAGTTAACCAACACATAGGTGGATTTTACTCTTGGGAAGAGGTAAGCAGGGGGAGGCTGGACTTAAGGGTGACAGTAGACAGTGTAGTCACCGTGCCAAGGGAACATGTGTTGATTACTTTTGCATCTCTGTAACCAAAATACCTAACAGAAATGACTTGAAGGAGGAATGATTTATTTTGGCTCATGGTTTCAGTCTATCACAGCAGGGAAGGTATAGTGGAGATGCAGCAGGAGTGTATAGCCGAGTCTGTTCACAAGGTGGCAGACCAGGAGGTAGAGCTGGGGACCCACCCTATTACTCACTTTTCCAAGTTAAGCTCTACCTCCTAAAGGTTCCAAAGCCTCTCAAAGTAGTGCCTCCAGTTGGGGAAGAAGTCAAAACATGAACCTGTGGGGGACATTTCAGATACACATTACAGTAGCATACAATTCTTTCAGGGACCCATGAAGATGATATTTTGATTTCTTTTAAAATCTTTAAAAATGAATTTTTAGGTTTTATTACACAACATTAATTTTCATTTCTGTACCAATGGGGTTTCATAGAGACCCCATCTGGCTCAGAACTTGCTACATGGACCAGGCTGGCCTTTGATCTGCCTGTCTCTGCCTCTTGAATGCTGGGATTAAATTAGGTGAGTGCTATCATGCCCAGCTCTGTATCAATACTGTAGAACATCACTAGTAATGCCTGTTCTAAGCAGGAAGGAGTCCACATCATGTGGCTCTGACTAGACTGTAGTTTAGAAAGAGAGGGATGGGGAGTTCCTCAGCCCAAAAGGGACTGTTACCATTCCAAACCCTTCATCTACATTGTGATGCCGGTAGTGTGGTTTTAGTGATGGTTTTAGTGTCTCTTCACCCCAGGATGAAACTTCTTGGAAGGACATCTGCTCTGGATGTCTGGGAGCTGACACTTGAGGATGGGATGCCCTCATAAGTTGCCACTGATGACATCTGAACAGGGTCCCCTCTGTGGGCACCAGTTAAACCATAACACCAGTTCATAAATCCCTTGGCAGAAAGGAAAAGGGAACCAATGTCTCTTGGAAGCCCACTTTTGGGTTCTTTTCAGAGTCATTTTATTTACGAGCTCTGTGATGGTTAATCTTCATTATCAACTGGACTGGATTTAGAACCACTTAAGAGACACACTCCTGGGCAGGTCTGTGAGGTATTTTCAAAGAGGTTTAACTGAGGAGGGATGTCCCACCCTGAATATGAGTGTCACCATCTCATGGACTGGGGTCCAGGACTGACTACAAAGGAGAAAGGGGAAAGTGAGATGAGTATCAGTTTCCATCTTCTTTGGCTTCCTAAGTAGGGATACAATGTGACCATCTGTTTCCTACTCCTGTTGCCATAGACCCCAGTGTCACCCCTTCCCCACCATGATGGACTGTGCCTTTGAACTGTGAGCCAAAAAGACACGTCCTTTTTTAAAAGTTGCTTTTATCAGGTATTTTGTCACAATAGTGAGAAAAGTAACTAATAGAAGATCTAGCCTTTCTATTCTATTATTATTATTATTCTATTACTGTTACCATTACTGCTGTTCATTATTTTCACAGTGCTGAGACTTAAACCCAGGGCCCAGCTCATGCTAGACAAGTGCTCTGCCACTGAACTACACCTCTAGTCCACAAGCTCCATTTTTAAAGGTGAGCAATAAGAGGTTTAGTGAGGTTTAAAAGGTGACCCATATTCCTGGTTAATAGGCAATAGACACAGGTGTACTGGAAATAACACTTGTCTGATTCTAGGGTTGAACGTTTTGAGGGTTTTTGTGTGTTTGTTTTTTCAGGTCTCACTATGTAGACTGGCTGGCCGCAAACTCATGATCCCTTTGCCTCAGCCTCCCAAGTGCTGAGACTACTGGCATGCACCACCATCTCCATCTAAGGGCTAAGTGTGTGTGTGTGTGTGTGTGTGTGTGTGTAGACCAGAGGTCAACCTCATGTGTTCTTGCTTAGGAACTCTCCACCTTGCATTTATTTATTTTTAAATTTAAAAATTTTTATGTGTTTATCGTGTGTGTAAGCATGTATGCTCATCATGGCATGCTACACGTAGCGGTCAGACAACCTGCAGGAAGTCTGTTCCCTCCATCCACTATACGGGTCCCAGGGATTGAACTCAGGTCATCAGGCTTGGTGGCAAGTGCCTTTACCTGCTGAGCCATCTCACTGTCCCCACCTTGTTAACTGAGACAGAATCCTTCACAGGGACCTGACGCTCACTGATGAGGCTAGGCTGGCTGCCCAGCAAGCCCTAGAGTCTGCCTGTTTCTACTTCTCCAGCGTTAGAGTTGCAAGTACACAAGGCCATGCCCAGCTTTTTACCGGAGTGCTAGGAATTGAAGTCAGGTCCTCATGCTTGTGAGGCAAGCATTTTACTGCCTGACCTATCTCCCTAGCCCCCAAGACTGAGTATCTTGAAACTGCATGATGCTGCCTCTAAGTTGTGGAGGGACTGTCACAGAAGGAGACAAGCACTGGACAGAAGTTGTGGAGGGACTGTCACAGAAGGAGACAAGCACTGGACAGAAGTTGCTTGGTTTGGGCTAGAACCAGGGTGAGACTTCCTGTGCTGTTTCTTTTCTTTTTCCTTTTTGTTTTGGACTCTAAGGGACTGTCACAGAAGGAGACAAGCACTGGACAGAAGTTGTGGAGGGACTGTCACAGAAGGAGACAAGCACTGGACAGAAGTTGTGGAGGGACTGTCACAGAAGGAGACAAGCACTGGACAGAAGTTGTGGAGGGACTGTCACAGAAGGAGACAAGCACTGGACAGAAGTTGTGGAGGGACTGTCACAGAAGGAGACAAGCACTGGACAGAAGTTGTGGAGGGACTGTCACAGAAGGAGACAAGCACTGGACAGAAGTTGTGGAGGGACTGTCACAGAAGGAGACAAGCACTGGACAGAAGTTGTGGAGGGACTGTCACAGAAGGAGACAAGCACTGGACAGAAGTTGTGGAGGGACTGTCACAGAAGGAGACAAGCACTGGACAGAAGTTGCTTGGTTTGGGCTAGAACCAGGGTGAGACTTCCTGTGCTGTTTCTTTTCTTTTTCCTTTTTGTTTTGGACTCTAGAGCTCAGGTTTGGTTGGGTTAACCCTCCTGGGAGCTGAGCATGCCCAGAGCCATTGCTCAGGCTACAGGGAGAAAGAACACAGTGTGGGGGATCTTCTAGGTGTCTGTGGTTGACTGCTCTGGGAGGGTTGACTTCTGTACCTTGGGCTGTCCATTCTCATTGGTGTAGTAAGAAGAGGAGGCTGTGGCTCAACAGTCCAGGACAAGATTCATCTGTACCAAGATCCTTCTGCAACTAGTCTCTGCAGCTGGCTTGGAGAGCCCTCAAGAGCCTGGAATATGTCTTTAGTTTTCATCCCCAAATTTAGTATTTCAGTAGCTTGTATAGCCTTACTGGGGGCCACTTGTGTTACGATTTACTAAATCTATTCCTTTTAATTTACCTACTTTTAGATAATGTTACTCCTTTCTTAAACAACAGTAACATTTTTTGATTTATTTTTTATTTTATGTGTATGAATGTTTTGCCTGCACGTATGTAAATGCACCCATGTATGCAATGCCATCAGAGGCCAGAAAAGGGAGTTGGATCCCCTAGAGTTGGAGTTATGTGTGGTTGTCAGCCACCATGTAGGTGCTGGGAACTGAACCCCAGTTCTCTGCAAAAGTAGCCAGTGGTCTTAACCCCTGAGCCATCATCTCTCCAGCCCCATTATAGTAAGTCTTGAAGGCATAGGCTCATTCATTCAGTTATTTCTGCAGAAAATCTCAGTTGCATGCCTGTGGAGTAAAAGGCACTATTGTAGTACTGGGAACCTAGAAAAGGAAAACAAATACAGGCAAAGTTTCTACCATCTGGATATTATGTGCTCTTGGAAAAGGTAGAAAAAAATAGGTACCCTGTGTATGAGTGTGTGTGCGTGTGCCATGACATGCATGTAGAGGTCAGAGGACAACTTGCAGGACTTGGTTCTCCCTTTCTGTCACATAGGCCATATATATATATATTCATATATATATTTCAGGTGTTATGAGCTCTGATGAAAATTTAGCAGGGTGGCATATTAGATTTTTATTTTTCATTTTTTTTGAGACAGGGTCTCTGTAGCCCAGGCTGAATTACAATTCACTGTATAGCCCAGATTGTCCTCCACTTCATGGCAATCCTCCTGCCTCAGCCTCCAAAGTACTGTGATTACAGGCATGAGTCATTGCACCTGCTTTCACACACATAATTTGTGTGTGTGTGTGTGTGTGTGTGTGTGTGTGTGTGTGTGTGCGTGTGTGAAGGTCAGAGGTTGATGTTAGGCATCCTCCATGATCATTCTCCATGCTGTTGTTTGAGACAGGGTCCCTCACTGAATCTGGAACTCCCTGATTGGTTAACCTGGCCAGTGAGGCCCCAGGATCTTCCTGTATCCACCTCTCAGTGCTGAGATTACAGCTGCTCCCTGGTATACATAACTTTTCACGTGGGTGCTGGGGATTCAACTCAGGTCCTCATGCTGGTGTGGCAAGCACTTTAGCCACTGAGACATTTCCTATCTCAGTTAAAATTTTTTTCTTAAGCTTCATATATGTATGTGTCTTATGTCGAACATATTTCCTGTCACACCTTCCTATCCTCCCTTTTCTCTCATCTTCCACTGGTCTCCGTTGTCCCCTAGACAGTTTACTTCTGCTTTCATGTCATATATATGATTCTATAGAAATCTAGGAACCACAAGTGGAAGAAAAAATATCTATTTTCTGAGAATAATCTTCCTGTGATTGACTTAATTTGTTTAATATTATTATCTCCAGTTGTTTTCTGCAATGTAGCTTTGTTCTTCTTTATGTCCAAAAATTCCATTATGTCTATATACCACATTTTTTTTTTTACTCTTTCCTCTGCTGTTGGACACATAGCTTAGTTCCATAACTTAGCTATTGTGAATAGTGCTGCAATAAACACTGATGTGTACATATCTCTCTGATGTGTTGACTTGGAGTCCTTTGGGCAGTATAGGTTTGTCATAGGAAGATCTACTCTTATTATATTTATTATATTTATTTATTTATTTATTTATTTATTTATTTATTGAGACAGGGTCTTCTTGTAGCTCCAGCTGGCCTGGAACTTGCTATGTAGACCAGGCTGGCCTTGAACTCACAGAGATCTACCTCCCTCTGCCTCCGTAGTGCTGGGACTAAACTCCAGTGCCATCACATCCAGCTCTATTATTTTTTGAGCAACTTCCATAGTGACTGGACAAGTTTATGTGCCCTCCAGCAGTGTATAAAGATTCTCTTTTGTCCACATCCTTTCCAACATTCTTTGTTATCTGTCTTCTTAATGACTGCCATTCTGACTGTCTGTGGTGGCTAGTGAGCTTGAACATTTTTCTATGTGTTTATTTGACATTTGTATTTCAACTTTACAGAACTGTTTGGTCATTTTATTAGCCCGTTTATTGACTGGACTATTTGATTTCTTATTGTGAGGGTTTTGTGTGTTCTTTTGTGTGTTCCGCATATTCTAAATGTTAATTCTCTCTCAGATACATGGCTTGCAAAGATTTTCTCCTGTTCTGAAGGCTGTCTTTTCAGTTGATCAACTGTTTCCTTTGTTGCACAGAACCTTTTTTATTTCATGAGTCTCATTTGTCAATTGTTGGCCATATTTCATGAACAATTTGGGAATTATTTTTGTGCAGGGTGAGAGATAGGGATCTAGTTTTATTCTGTATATGGCTATCTAGTTTTGCTGGCACATTTGTTGAAGAAGCTGTCTTTTCTCTAGTTTTAGACAAAGATGTTAAAAATTTTTAATAGGTAGGAAGAAAGTGATTTTGCATTTCTGCCCAACACATACAAAATGAGTGTTAAGTGATAATATTACTTACCTTTCTATGGGATATACTCTTCTGTCTTATATTTTATTTTTAAGTATGCTATTACAATCTACCAGGGGATTACAGTAACACTGGATCAACAGGGGACTATTGGACAAGGAGTAGACAGGGTGTCCAGGAAAGTTCTCTGAGGCAGAGATAACAAGGGTGAAAAGAGGGAGGTGTATTAGTCACTTTTCTGTTGCTGTGATAGAAACACTGACCCAAGCAATTTATAGAAGGAAGAGTTTATTTGAGCTTATGGTTCCAGGGGAATTACAGTCTGTCATGGCAGGGAGGCATGGTGGCTGGAGGTGGCTGGAGCAGGAGCAGCAGAAGCTAAGCTCTCACATCATCAAGCAGGCACAGGAAGCAAGAGAGCAATTAGAGATCTGGCAAGGCTTAAGAACTCTCTAAACCCACCCCCAGTGACGTGCTTCCTCCAGGATAGCTACACCTTCTAAAACCTCTAAAAACAGCACCATCATCTGGGGACAAAGTGTCCAAACATTTGGAGCCTATGGGGGACATTTTCATTCAGACCACCACAGGGGGCAATGTGAAAAATCTAGGAGGAGAGAAATTCTGGAAGAGGGATCGGATCAGCATGTAGACCTAAAAGGGACTGAATCTGGGTCGAAATGGTCCTTCCTTCCTCCCTCCCTCCCTCCCTCCCTTCCTCCCTTCCTTCTTTCTTCCCTCCCTTCCTTTCTTCCTTTTTTCCTTCCTCCCTCCCTCCCTCCCCTCCTTCTTTCTTCCCTCTCTCCCTCCTTCCCTTTCTTCTCCCTCCCTCCCTCCCTCCCTCCCTTTCTCCTCCTCCTCGTTCTCCTCTTCCTTCTCCTCCCCCTCCTCCATTTCTTAATGCTGCTATAACAAACTACCACCATCTCAGTGGCTCACAACAGCACAGGCTTATTGTTTGATGGTTCTGAGTCAGAGGTCCAACATGGGATGACCAGGCTGTCTTCCTTCTAGAGATTTTAGGGGAGAACACACTTCCCTGCTTTTTCCAACCTCCATAGCTGCACAGGTCCCTTGGTTCAGTCTGGCACCTGTTGACCTTAGCTGCTGTCAGCACCACACAGCCTTTTCTGACCCTCCTGCTCTCTCTTTTGAGTACCTGTGTTGGGTCACCTGGGTAACCTGTTGTAAGTGACCATGACCCTTAGTCACATTGAAGAAGTTACCTTTTGCTCTGTAAGGTATCACAGTTCCAGGTTCTGGAGACCAGGATGTGGACATCTTTGGGTGGGGCTGGTGTTCAGCTGACCTCCTAGCTGGAGTAAAATCAATGTGTGACTCATGGGTCAGCCCATCCCTACCAGGCAGATTTCCCTGCATGACACTCTTCACTTGATTCATGCAGTGGGAGCTGAACAGGTTCACAAAGGCAAAAAGTCCCATTCCCTGCTTCTTCCCACCATCCTCCCGTCTTCCTTTGTGCTTCTGAAATTTCCCATCCTTTCACAGAACTACCCTGGCCAGGGGCCAGTGTTTTTGATTGCCCGGTCCAGAAACCTCGTACCTATTCTAGTTTTGCATTGAGAGACTTCTTACCCATCAGAGGTGGAGCAACTTGATGTCCCAGGTTCAACCCTGTTCATTTGTCAGGGAGGAAAAGCATCCCTAGCCCCTCTCCTCTATGGCTTCAGGTGGTTCTTGAATAGTAGCTCACCTTTATAGGACAGTTTTACCTTCAAAATAGATGATTCACCTCTCTCATTTCATCCTCACTCTATCAGAGAAGGCTGGGCATCTGTTTTCCCATTTTATAGATAAAGAAACTGGGGACTAGAACACAGGGATTTCTTTGTCTCTGAATTCCTTCCATTCAACTCTCAAGCATCTGTTTATTTACTACTTATTTTTATAGTGCTGAGGATTGAGCCTAGGATCTCATGTTAGGTAAGTGCTCTACCTAAGCTACCCCTCCATCTTTTGTTTCTTCTTAATTTTTAAGGATCCACAGCACCTGCAACCCCAGAGGGCTTCTAGAAGGATTTGCTATAAGGAAGAAGGATCCATTGTATTTTGTGTGGAGTCAAGAAGGAAAAGTTAAAAAGCTTTGTGCAGACAGAGTTGGTTCAACTTATGGGGAGACCATCAGAGAATGAGTCCAAACAACCGCAATTGGCTGCCTAGGGAGAAACAAGTTTCCTTGTCACTAGACGCTTCTAGCAGAGCCTGGACTTGGAAACTGTTAACCTTATTTAGATGATCTCCGAGTTAAAGGTTTAGCCACAGGCTTTTGGAATCAGACCCCCTAACGGAAGTCCTCTGCATCCTTTCCTCCATCTCCAGCCACCAACCCCAGGGCTTTGGAGGAAGGGCAAGGCCAAGGGAGGTTCAAGGACTGGGTCTTATAGTGGGGAGCGGGGCTGATGTAAAAGGAAACTTGAGTAAGGAGTCCCCCACCCCAGGAGATAACAATCGAATTATGTACATTTTAAATGGAGTTCTCCAGTCTTAGTGATTTTCATAAGAAAACTCAGCTCAAAGTCCTTGCCATCTGTTTCTCCTTTTAGGGCAAAAACCAAGAGACTATTTACATATTCCTAGGGCCCTATCACCAATTAAATCTTTTCGGAACCTCAGCCCTCCCTGTCCCCCCTCCTGTCCCCTCCCAGATCCCTACCACATTTAAGATTAAATTTCCTGGCAGAGGGCGATTGCTACACTCTTTGGTGTTTCATTTAGTTGGGTTATTTGCCGTCTCAGCCTGGGCACTTCAAGCCTTGGCATCTACCTTCTGGTCATCAGGAAGTGATACTTCTTGAAGATTCTGCCTAAACTCCACCGAAGCATAGTTGTAGACCTTTCTGGAACATATTCCTCCCAGCCTGCAGCTGCCCAGAGGCAGCTTGTCTCAGTGTCATCCCTCAGCACCCCCATCCTGTCCCTCCTCCTTCCTGGCTGTGACAGAGCTTCCTCCCAGAGACGAGAGAGCACAGCTGGGTGACGTCACTAGGAATGCAAGGGGGGCCTCTGCAGGGGCCCGGAAGAGACAGAAATAAGATGTCACCAGAGCAACTGGCCTGTCCATTTTATCATTGCCAGGGAGACAGTCTGGTCTTGCAGGGATGGAGGAATTTGCTGATAAATGAGAAAGTTGTACCTGACATAGTGCGTCTCAGGGCCACCCTCTCATCACTCCTCCTGGTTACACTTCATTGTAGGCACCTCCAGTTCCCAAAGGACACTCCCGTCTCTGTCATTGGCTCTGTCCTAACCAGTGCTGTGATCTTGGGCTTGTCACGCCACCTTTCTGAGTCTCATCTAACATGTAAGGCAAACAATGGGCTCTGCCTTGTGAGAGTTGGATAAACTAGTGGATGATCATGGAGCCTGTCAGCGCCATTCCTCAGGAAGGCAGGTGTTAGCTATTAGTAAGTTGAATCTTTGATTCCTACCTTGTGGTCTAAGAACTAGAAGGGACAGTTCTGTAAATGAGACCTTCAGTTTCATTCTTCACTCTGTGTCTTGACTGTACTACTGGGGACTCAGAGCTTTAAGCTTACAGAGCCTCGTGGATATGGGGTGATTTATCTGTGAAATGAAGGTGCTTCACACCTTGATGTGGAGAAGATGATGTAGGAGCCATTCAATCCACTGAGAGAATACTCCTGATTTTGCTTAGTGTGGTAACCTAGCAGTTAACATATTCCTATGCTGCTGATAACACACAATTCACAGAGCGCCATGTTGGGTAGGAGACATGGACCTAGAAGCAGAGAAGGAATAAGAGGGCACAATGTGGCTTCCATTGCCCTGGTAGCTTCTGGGGCCAGTGACCTGGCCTCAGTCTTCCCTGGTCCCCACTAGCTATGAGATCTTGCACAAATCACTTCATGTCTCTCTACCTGTCTCCTCATCTGTAAAATGTGGAAGATCCCAATACAGACCTTGAAGGGCCATGGCAAATGAATTAGTCTATTTAAAATATTTTTTTTATAAATTTGAGGCAAGGTTTTACTGTATAATGCTTCCTGTCCCTGCTTCTCTAGTGTTGGGATTACAGATGGGCACAGCCACACCTGGCTTCTTTTAAATGACTCTAATGGCTGGATGTGGTGGTACAACCTGGGGTATGTAGTGAGATTCTACCTCACAAAACAAAACAAAATAAAACAAAACACAAGGGTCAGGGATGGAGCTACAGAATACTTGCCTAGCACATGCAAGGCCCTTGGATCAAGACTTAGCACCAAACAATCAAAGAAAAAGGTCATCACTCCTGCCATTGTCTGGTTGTTGGAGTACAAGTTCTGTTGTTACTAGGAGGCAGTGATTCTGTGCAGCCCCAGGAGGGTTTTCCTAGGAGGACTGACATGAGGTTGGGCTTTGCAAGCTTAGGAAAACGTCCCAGGTATGAATGGGAACTTGGGTGGGTGTTCTAGACGGAGGGCGCAATCTGAGTGAAAAATCAGTTTGGACAAAGATCTGTGCCAATGGTCAGAACGCAAAGGAGGGAAGGCAGATGCAGCAAGACAGGAAGTACTGGGTAGGGATGGGAGCTTGGAGCCCACCTGAAGGAGTTGGGATCCCTTCTCTAGGAGGAGGAAGCAGACCACATTTCCCAAAGAGCAGTCAGGCCACAGTGGGAGGGATGGAGAAATTTACAGTGGAAACTGTCTATCCTGGCTGCTCACTCGTGTCTCCTGGGGAGCTTAAAAAACCACCAGTGCTGACAAAAACCCAGCACCGAGCTGTGGAAACGGACAGCGGGCCCCAATCTTAGTTGAAGAATTACTGGCAGCTGATCACTGCTGTGTGAGGAAGAGCTGATCCTCTTAAAGGGAGGGACTCTAGGTAGGCTGACTAGACCCCAGATGAACTTGCCCTGAGGGGCATCTGGGGACACTAACTTGACGTGATAGGCCTTAACACAAATGACAGAACGTATGAATTCCAGTGGTGGGGGCCTGTGGGCAGGTGCCAGTGGGGAGGGGTATAAAGATGATTAAGATGTTCTGTATGAAATGCACAAAAAAAGGAAAATAAAAAATTCAAAAAAATCAAACAAATGACAAAAACAAACAAACACTACCAGTGCTATTGTGCAACCACACACACACACACACACACACACACAGAGAGAGAGAGAGAGAGAGAGGGAAAGAAGTGTGGGTAGTAGGGAAGGTAAATACAAAGTACCTTATATACGTGTTTGTGAAAATATCAGGACGAAACTCATGTTGTACAATTAATAAATGCTAATATAAAGTAAACATTTTCCTATTTTAAAAAATTTATTATTTTTATTTTATGTATATGTATGTATTGCCTGCATGTAGATAAGTGCATCCGTGCCGTGCAATGCCCACGGAGGTCAGAAGAGGCTGTTGGGTCCCCTGGAACTGGAGTTACGGATAGTTGTTAGCTGCCATGTGAGTGCTGGGATTTGAAACCGGGTTTTCTGCAAGAGCAACCAGTGTTCTTAAGCACTGAGCCATCTCCCTAGCCCCCCTATTTTTTTAAAAAAACTTGATGGCAATGTTCTGGCCCTGGCTGTATCTAACAGGCAGTCCTCTGGATTAGAGGGAGAGGAAGAAAACAGGGAGAGTAGGTCTTACAAAGCACCTCACTGCAACTCAGGGACCCTCCTGCCTGGAGCAGAAGGTCAGGGAAGGGGCGAGAGGAGAGAGAGAGAGAGAGAGAGAGAGAGAGAGAGAGAGAGAGAGAGAGAGAGAGAGAGAGAGACTTATGGGCTATTTTGGCAAGTGGCATTAAAAGGGAGAGGAACCTCTGGGGCCTGGGACCCCTCTGCAGAAGTATAGGGAGGAGAGATGTGTTGTGAACTTCCAGGCACCCTGGACAGGCGTACCCTGATAAGTGGTGGGGAATATGAGTTCATCCATTCAGGGAGGATTTGAATGCTCCCCAGCTGATGAATTTGTAACTCCATCCCCTTCTCTGTAGTTGGTGCTAATTCACCAGATGGTGTCCCTAGGGCAGACTGATGTCACCAGTTCGTTGTCCTGGTGGGATGGGCTAGGCCTGCGCTCATAGGGATGCAGGGACAGGCTTGTCTCCCTTTGAAATCAGAGCTGATTCTTTTTAATGTTGTCAGATTTAAAAATTCATTTCTCGTGTTGCTGCTTTGGAAACCTCAGCCAGGCGGGGCAGGTGGTCTGCTTTTGGGGGCCTCGGGTAGCCCAGCCCCAGAACACTGACCTAATCCTCTTTCACTTTTAAGGCCTCAGACACCCACTAGTCACAGGAAGTCATGGCTCTGAGGCTCCCTTCCCTAAAGACTCCCATGCCACTCTTGTGAAGGTTAAGCCTGGCTATGTGTGGTCTGCTTGCTCCTCTCCTTGTCCTAGGGGCTGTGCCTTCTAGTTTGCCTCAGAGCCCAGGCTTTCTTTCTTCACAGCGTTGGCTCTGGGAGACTGTCCTGCAGAGGAACAGGTATTCACATGGTGACTGGGAGGAATGAGAACCAGGTGGGGGAACATGCCATGGATGGAAAATACCATGACCCCCATGCTAGACCAGAAAGGCAGGAGGAGGCGGTCTCATTTCAGGGCTGACCCTTCCTTCTCTCACTTGGGCAAATCCCCTCTTGTGTTTGGCATCCATCTACAAACTATGAGCCAGCTGGTCTGTCCTAGCATCTTATGGATCTTGAGGATGAGTTTTAGCCAAAGATTAGTTTTAAGATCTGAGGGAGTGAGTTCTTTTTTAAATTGAATTATTTTTATTTTATGTGTGTATGAGTGTTTTGCCTATAGGAACATAAATATTCCACATGCATTCAGTGCCCTCAGAGGCCAGAAGAGGGTGTCAGATCCCTTGGAACTGTATTTACAAATGGTTGTTAGCCATTATGTGGGTCCTGGGAACCAAACCTGGGTCCTGTGGAAGAACAGCTAATGCTTTTAACCACTGAGCTATCTCTCCAGCCCTAAGAGGCTGATAGGGATGGATGTTCATAGGATGGTTCTAGTCCTACCTTGTTTGGAGGCCTCTAGCTATTTAGGGAAAGTCAGAAGGAACATGCTGCAAAGAATGAGAGAGAAGAGAGAATCAGTATCTGGGACACCTGCTCCATATTGCTAAGTGTTTGACATACAATCCTTTGTAGAGCTCCGAGATAAGGATCAGAAGCCCTTTGGTTGAGATGGGGAAACTGAGGCTTGGAGAGCTGGGAAACTTCATGAAGTGGAAAACAAGTGGGGGGAATATATATGCAAATGAAACTGAATCCTGAATTGTAAAAGTCACAGTTGGGATCATTGTAACTTGTGGGCACGAGTGTTTGTTGGGACCCACAGTGCCGAGTGTCTGTTAGGGTCAGCACTCTGTTCTGATTATCCTAGTTCCTTGGCCTCACAGCTGGAAGAGGTTGGTATTATTTGGGTCACCATTTATATAGATAAGGAGTCTGAGGGTCTGACAGGACCCTTGCCTGAAGCAGAGCATCTGGCTGGTGGCAGGGCTCCCGTTCTTCTAGGTCTGGAACGTATGGGTGAAGGAGGATAGCTGGGCTGGAGAAGACCATTTGGAAAGCAAAGTGCCAGGATTTCCTGCATGTGTCAGCCATGGGGTCTGGGTTCAGGGGAAAACCATATGCCCCACAGCTCTGCTGAAGGGGCTGCTGAAGAAGTGGCTGATATAGTTGTTATCCTGTCCCTCATCCCAACCTGACAGGTCCTAAGATTAAAACACAGTGGAGAGTCAGTGGTATTCAATTCAAGCCTACCAGAGTCTGCCATGTGGCTTGGATAAAAATGAAGAATTGCAGGGCTGGAGAGTTGGCTCAGCAGTTAAGAGCACTGGCTACTCTTGAAGAGGACCTGGGTTCAAATCCCAGCACCCACATGTTGGCTAACAACCATTCATAACTCCAGTTCCAGGGAATCTGATGCCCTTTTCTGACCTCTGTGGCCATTGCATGACATGGGTGCACTTACATACATCCAGGCAATACACTCATATACATAAAATAAAAATAAAATATTTTTGAAAATGAGGAATTGGGGGCTGGTGAATTGGTTCAGTGGGTAAGAGTGCTTGCTGTACAAGGCTGACAGCCTGAGTTTGAACTCCACAGCCTAAATAGAAGTGAAGGGAGAGAGCTTACTCCACAAAGCTGTCCCCTGACCTCCATTTGTGTGTTGTGGCACTTGCACCCACACCCTTACAGAAATCATGCACATACACAGTAATAAATAAAAAAATTAGAAATGAGGAGTTTGGGGGCTTGGGAGATGGCTCAGTGGTAAAGTGCCTGTCATACCCCTGTAAGAAGCTGACCACAGCAGTGCTAAGTTGTAACCCTAGCTCTGGGGAGTGTGCATGAAGATAGGAAGATCCCCAGAGCTTACTGGCTAGCAACTCTAGCCAGCTGGTGAGCTCCAGGTTCAGTAAAAGATTCTGTCTCAAAAAATAAGGTGGAGGGGCTGGAGAGATGGCTCAGTGGTTAGAAGCACTGGCTCCTCTTGGAGATGACCCCCATTCAGTTCCCAACACCCATGTGGTGGCTAACAACCACCCTTAACTGCAGTTCCAGGGGTCCCTCTTCTGGCCTCTGTGGGCATTGCGTGATACAGGTATACTTACATATAGACAAAAAACTAATACACATAAAATAAACAATTAATTAAAAAATTATGTGGAGAACAATAGAGGAAGAGACCCTATGTTAACCTCTGACCTCTACATGCACACACACATATGCTACGCACACATAAGTTCTAATAAAGAAAGGAATTGGTGCAATCAGATTTCTTCCAGAAGCTTTTGATCTTGGAAATGATGGGAGAACAAGGCAGGTGGTAGAGGAGGCTGAAAATTTTTGAAGTGTAGAGAGGAGGTTAAAGTCTACTGGGTCCCCTGAGAGCCAAGTACAAGGCCCCCCTGATGGAGAGGAGGCAACAGGCTGAAGGAAAGAGCAGACCAGCTGGGGACAGGACACACAGGCTGGAAGTCATGTCCCTGGGAAATTATGTGTCCACGAGAGAAAACTGGTCAGCAGCTATGTAAAGTAGGATCAAGCCATCTACCCTGGCTTGATCCTCACGAGACCTCAGCCCTGGATTCCAAATAAGATTCTTGTTTTCCAGCTGGTGTCTCGGTGGTGCCCACTGTACCACCGTCTGCCACATACCTAATGCTTCAGCATCTCTCTGGTCTCGTAGGCCAAGCTGCTGGGCACAGCTAGCTTTGGAGTGTAGGGAAGAACAGATTAGAACCCTCCTCTCAGTATTAGACTTAGTGTAGTTTCTTTTTTTTGTTTTTTGGTCTTTTTGAGACAGGGTCTTCCTGTAGCTCCAGCTGTCCTGGAACTCACTATGTAGACCAGGCTGGCCTTGAAGTCACAGAGATCTGCCTGCCTCTGCCTCCCAAGTGCTAGGATTAAAGGCATACACCACCACACCCAGCTAGTTTAGTTTCTTTTTTTAAAAACTATTTTATTTATTATTTTTATGTGTATATTTTTATGTGTATATTGCCTGCATGTAGATAAGTGCACCTGTGTCATGCAATGCCCGTGGAGGACAGAAGAGGCTGTCGGATGTCGGATCCCCTGGAACTGGAGTTATGGACAGTTGTTAGCTGCCATGTGGGTGTTGGGATTCGAACCTGGGTCTTCTGCAAGAACAGCCAGTGTTCTTAAAGCTGAGCCATCTCTCCAGCCCTCTTAGTTTAGTTTCTTATGACCGTCTGCATTCTATTATGTTCCACAGAATGGAGGTGGATCACACCACTTTCCACAGATAAACTTCCAACCTGTGCTATCATAAAATAAAAAAGAGCAAGGTAAAGATTCTGGGGTAACAGAAAAAGCGAAGTAGTTGAGGAAAATGAAATCAGGAAGTGTAGCACACACAGTGACAGGATACAGATGCAGAGAACGACAATAGTTCTAATTGTCAGGTTTCACAATCTAGTCACCTGGGATCAGAATCTCCCTGAGGGATTGTCTAGATTAGGTTGACCTGTGGACATGTCTGTGGGCAGATTATTTTGACTATGGTAACTGAAGTGGGAAGACCTGTCCATTGTGGGTGGCACCATTCTCTAGGCAGAGGATTGGGAGCTGTATAAAAAGGAGAGTGCAAGCCTCATTTGCTGCTCTCTGCCCTTGACTGTGGATGTAATTTGGCTACTGCTTCAAGTTCCTGCCACTTTGACTTTCTCACAGTGATGGACTGTGACCTGGAATTGTGAGTCAAATAAAGCCCTTCTCTCTCAAGTTGCTTTGGTCAGAATATTTTATAACCAAAGTAACCAGAAACAAAGCTAAGACAGTAACAGAGATACAGCTGCCATTTGCTGAGCATCTATTATGTGCCAGGCCAGGCACATGTGATCTCCCCTTCCTCCCTCCCTCCCTCTCCCCTCCTGTCTCATCACCTCATCATCATGTCTCTTCCGCTATGAGCCAGATGGTACTGACCTCCATTTTGCAGACAAGCCTCATGGAGTTGAAGGGGTTGCGTCTGGTCTCATGTCTAGCCTTAGCGAACTCTATTAGCTACTTTAATTTTATCATAGTTGTGACAAAACACCCTACAAAAGCCACTTATGGAAGGAAGGGTTTATTTAGACTCACAATTTATGTGGACACTCCACCATGGTGGGGAAGTCATGGTGGACAGGAGTATGAGGTGACTGGTCACAGTGCATGGTGTCCAAAAACAGAGAGAGATGGGAATGCTGGTGCCCAGGTCACTTTCTCCTTTTTACGTGGCTTGAGACCCTGGCCATGGAATTGTGCAGCCCAGATTTGGAGTGGGTCTTCTCACATCTATTAACCTAATCTAGAAACATCCTCACAGACATGCCCAGCAGTTTGTTTCCATGATGATTCTAAACTCCATCAAGTTGACAAAGAGGACTAACCATCATGGGAAGCTTACGACAGAATCTGCACTTGTGCCCTGAAGCCCCACACGGTTATGAAAGGGAAGGTGTGAATGTTTTTGGTGGTGAAAGCACACAGTATTCATCACATTACTTGCTCCCTGGGTAAGTGAATTTTTTGTCACTGTGACAAGCAGCTTGAAGGAAGAGAGGCTGATCTGGGCTCACAGTTTGTAGAGTACTGTTCCATCATAGTGGGGTAGGTATGGCTGCTCAAGTGGCTCATCTTGGTTGATCAGGAAGGCAGGGATAGGACCAGAAGCAAGCAGAACCAGGCTATAACCCTCAAAGGCCTGCTCCTAGTGCCCTATATCTGACAGCTAGTCCCCATGCTCCAAGGTTCCACAACCTCCCAAAACGGCATCACCTACTGGGCACCAAGCACTCAAACACACGAGTCTGTGGAAGACATTGCACACTCAGACTCTATCTGCCCTTCCTTGACTTTGAGGTCTTAGGAAATTCTGAATAGCTTTCAGTGGGGCACAGAGTGAGGCCCTGGTTCCCAGATGGGAGTTGGGGGTAAGACCCTCTGAGAGAGGAGACAGTGGACCTGTTAGACGTCTTGTGGTCTTTGGTGGCTGTAGAAGAGTGTCCCTTCCTACAACATACAGAGTGGATATGATGGCATGATCGTCTGAGGATGCCAGGTCTCAGGGACGCTTCCTCTTCCATCTCCCTGCTAAAGGGGCCCCACCATCATGGGGAAGACTCCAGGGGCTGACAGTTGCAACCCTGCCTCAGGATGGAACCTGAGGCCCTGTGGGTACCTCCCGGCACATTCATTCCCTCCGCAGGGCAGAGGCACTCATCAGCTGCTCATGGTTATGAATAGACTTCATACCAGCTGCCTCCAGCAATATTTCCTTCCTTCCTTCCTTCCTTCCTTCCTTCCTTCCTTCCTCCCTTCCCCCTTCCTTCCTCCCTCCCTCTCTCTCTCCCTCCCCTCTGCCAAATTAAAGAAGAAAATAACTGAATTTATGGGCCACCTTTTAATTTTAGTTTAATACAAAATAGCTCTGTCAAAGTCCCATGAGGGAGTATAAAATGACATCTTGAGACTTAGATTAACCTACATAAAAGAGAGATGCTGACAAGGAAAATGACACTGGTTTTAGAATAAAAGCCCCACTCCTGGCATGTTTGAGAGGTAGCATGCATCGATGGTCTCCTAATATTCATCTGGAAGTCACACTATGGGCCAAACCACAGTTGGTGGGCTGTGTGTGGACTGCAGGGTGGGTGGCTCATCACAGACTTACATTTTTTGGGTAAAATTCATTCAGTGACTTGGTGCTGAGTCCCTGGGAATACCTACCCAAGCCAGCTGTTTGGAAAGTGAGAAATAAGCTGGCTAGGGACTGTTGGCTGCCTCTTTTCTTACCAAGTGAGCAGATTCTGACTTTAAAGAACTCTCTCCCTCCTGGGTAGCCACTGCATACCATGGGCCTGTGGGAGTGAGGTGGCCAGCTCCTAAGGACTCAGTCTCCAACACAGAGTCTGGAGATGTGGGCTTCAGAGTCAGGGGGAGTTGGCATCTAATGCCAGCCTCTTAGAGGTTATCTCTGTGACTGTAGGCAAGCCACATCCCCTTTTCTGAGCCTCAGTTTCTCTGTGAGAAAAAGATGTTGAGATGCATCGGTCAGAGCTGTTGAACAACAGGGCAGCCAGCTCTGAGCAGCTCGTAGGAGTGCTTACTAAATGCCGGATGCTTCTCTTGGAGATTTGGTTGCATCTCTAGGGGCACCTGGGATGTAGAAAACCCCTGTTTTTACAGCACTGTGTGCTCCATGCTTGTGCATGTGTATGGTACATATGCATGAGTGTGCAGGTGTGTGTATACCTGTGTGCAGACATGCAGGGGTTAAGAGCAAGACTTTGGGTGCCTTCCCCTATGCCTCTCTGGCCTTACTGCCTTGAGGCAGGATCTCTCACTGAACTGGAAGATCATCCTTTTGGTTAGATTGGCTAGTCAGTGAGCCCTCTGATTAGCCAGTGAGCTCCCTCTTTCGGGATCTGTCTCTGGCACCTCCAATGTGGGGGTGGGGTGGGTTGGGGTGGGGTGTGGGGTGTGCAGGGGGTGTTGCAGGCATGTACAGCTTGCAGAGCCCCTCTGTACTTTTCAAAGCTGCAAGCCTCATCCATACCTTCCTGAGGTAAGACCACGCACCAGGTACATGAGGCTATAGAAACTCAGAGGGTGAATGATGACTACCTCCTCCCCCAACCCCCACAACCATCCCAGCCAGGAAAGAGCAAAGCCTGGCCTCGAACCCAGCACACTGCTCCCAGTTCCCAGTTCCGGAAAGCCACCCAGACGGCCTCTTTGATCTCCCAAAGCTGCCGTCCAACAGTGTGCCAAGGGGAGGGCGGAGGAGCTGCTCCCTGGCCCCTCCTTGCCCGCCTTGCAGGGCCGGCTGGCGGCCAGCGGGAGGCATTCCAGCGGCTGCCTGCCTGTGCTCATGCCTGAGGAATGTCTTGCGAAGTCGTGCCTAAGCCCTCTGTATCTGACTCATCATCTCCTCGTCTCCAGGAGTGTCAGAGAAGAGCTCCCTTAATCCCTCCTGTCCTCGGTCCCAGGCTTTCATTTGTCAAACTAAAAATATTCCCTCCAGGAACCTCCTTCAGCCAGAGGCTGAACAAGGTACAGGGGATGGCATTTCAGTGTCACTTCCTGACAGTGCCTCGGTATTGTTCCCAGGGCCAGGGGCAGCGGCAGTGAGGGGCCTCTGTCATGCTTGGGCCACAGCCAGCAGTCCAATCCTTTCTCCTGCAAACACCTTTTTTCTCC
>NW_008342393.1:11330338-11348548 GCF_000622305.1 Nannospalax galili | reverse complement strand
CTCATCTTCGAGCCTCAGTTTCCCCTTCTGCACTAGCGAAGAGTACTCACTATGCCAGGCTATCAAGAGGATACAGAGTAAATTGTACACTGCCTCGCAAAAACTAGGGACCTGACCATTGGCGTTGGAAGGCCTAGCTTTAAGTTCAGCAATGCCATTACCAAACTACATGACTGGAGGTGAGATCCCTAACATCACAGAGTTACAGGCACTTATTTGGGACATGCAGAGTTTGGACCTGATTTCCTCTGAGGTCCCTCTTGGATCTAAAAATCTAGGATCATGGAGCTACTTAGGACTAGATGTTCATGGAAAGTTTCTTTTTTTTTTTCTTTCTAAACAATGAAGAGAGGTTTATTTTGACTCAGTTTTGGAGGTACAAGGTCAAGGGGTTGCATCTGGTGACAGCCTTCTTGCTGGCAGAGTCCCAAGATGATGCACTCACATGGCAAGGCACAGGGAGCACATGTGGGTCTCATTTTTCTAAAAGTCATAACAATATTGGGACTAAAGAGATGCCTCAGCGGTTAAGAGCACTGGCTGCTCTTGCTGAGCACCCGGGTTCAATTCCCAGCACCCACATGGTGGCTAACAACCCTCTGTAACTCCAGCTCCAGGGGAAATCCAATGTTCTCTTCTGACTTCCACAGGCATTGCATGACAAGAGTGCACTTACACACATGCAGGCCATATACTCTTACACATTAAAAAAAAAGACATAACAATAATCTGCTCACTATGGACTGAATTGTGCCCCCCCCAATTCATAGCCCTGACTCTCAATGTGACTGCATCTGGACATAGGGTCTTTAGGAGATAACTAAGGTTAAATGGGGTCATAATCCAATGGGAAAAAGAAGTCAGAGAACTCTCTCTCCCTAGTGAGGATGCAGTGAGATGCAGTGTCTTCAAGGTGGGAAGAGACTGACCTTGACTTTGACCTTGACCTTGGCTCTTCAGCCTTCAGACTGTGAGCAAGTAGATGTAGGTTGTATCAACCATCCACCCTGTGGTCTTAAAATTTTTCTTTATTGAGTTTTTGTACATTTCATAAAATAGTTCTTAAATTTAGACCCTCCCCTATCCATGCCCCCTCCCCATCGGACCTCATGTATTCTGCTATACATGTTAAGTCCTATCAAGCATTTGTACCCAGATGTCCTTCGGTGCAAATTCATCCACTGCAGTCTAGTCAGCCTATCTAGATGTCCTTGATATGGCCTATTCTCCTTCACCCAGTAGTGATTAGTCTCCAATAGTTTCCAGACTAGGGCCAACCTGCCACCCATTTCCCTCGCTCCACTCTGGGTCCTTGTCTGATTGAGTTGGAATAGGTCCTGTGCTTGATGCCACCATTGCCATAAGTTCATGTGTGCACCCTATGGTGTTTTGTGATGGCAGCCCGTGCTGACTGATACATACTGAAGGTAGCACATAACAAACCCTTGACAACACTCATGGCGCCAAAGAGGAAAGGCAGCAGTTTCTGCATGAGGGAGGGAGAAACCACATCCACGCTGCACACTTTGCATCCATGGACACTGGAATGCTGCCGTGATCTGAAGCAATTCCATTTTCTATGGTGGACAGAGATTAACCCAGGCTATGGAGGAAACCAAGTTGAGTTTGAACCTGAGCCCTGTTGCACGCCAACTGTGTGACCATAGGTAAACTAATTGACCTCTGTAGTCTGGTTTCCTCACCTTTCAAACAAGTCACTGTTGTCACTGACTAACTTGGTAGAGTGAGGTAATCTATGACGCACAGCATCAGGGCTTCACACAGAGTTGGCACTGGGTAAATGTCAACAACAATAATTTGTTACCAGTAGCACTTTATCCATAATTATTAGTAGTATTAATAATTTCACTCACATGACTCATTTCACCCAGTTGAGCTAAAAAAGACAGCAATGTTTATCTTGGCTGGAGCCCTTGCCTCTCCTATCAGAAAATTCCATTCTCTTCTTCTTAGAGTCTACCCTCTCTCTGTGAATTGCATCCCCCCAAATGTTTATTTGCATGGGAATCGACTCCCTGGGAAGTCCAACAAATGCTAGCTTGTCACAGGATGCTCCAGCTCTGCCATAAAGGATTCTGGAGCAAGATGTCTTTCAAGAGAGCCAGTTCTGGCACTAACTGAGGTCCCCCCACTCCCATATAAGGGCTCCAGATTGGTCCTCCCACCACACTACTCCTCCTGCTGCTTGGTTGCCCCCCCCACTACTCCCATTGAAGGTCTCCTGCTGGAGGCCCTTCATATCCTTTGTACTCAAGCGATCCTACTATATGACTTTAATTCCTCAGGTATTTGAATGACTTGAATGAAAAAAGAGTATCATTCTAACAGCCTTTAGCAAATGGTCTCCCGCATCAGAAAAGAATCCAAACACAGGCCTTATACTGGTCCCAAAAATTAACCACAAATGGATCATAGATTTTGTCATGAAACACAAAACTATAAAAGGCCTGGAAGATAACATAGAAGAAAATCTTGGTGACTCTGAGTGTATTGATGCTCTTCAGATACAACACAAAGGATGGCCCATGAAAGAATTAATGGCTAAACTGGCTTTCATTAAATGAGAAACTTGTGATTTGTGAAAGACAACGTCCAGACAAGGAGAAGACAAGTCACAGATGGTAAAAAAACATTTGCAAAGACACATCATCAGACTCTTATCCAAAATATATAAAGAACTCTCAAACTCAGCAATAAGAAAATAAACAACCTGATTAAAAAATAGGCCAAAGACTTTAACAAACACCTCAGCAAAGAAGATGCACAGATGGCTAACAGGCATGGAGATGCTCAAGGTAGGAAATGCAGATGAGTCAGCAATGAGTTACCACCACACACCTGTTAGAATGACCCACATCCAGAACACCAACGCCACCAAATGATGATAAGGATGTGGTGCAACAGGAACACCCATTTACGGCTGGTGGGAACATGGCACAGCCACATTGAAAGAGAGCATGACTTTGTTTGTTTTTAAGAAAAAAAAATTAAACACATTGTATTACTTAGGGTTCTCTAGAGGAACAGAACTGACATAATGAACAGACATAAAAAGTTACTAAATCAGCTTAGGTTGAAATAGTAACAACAGCAACTGTCTCATACCTGACAGAGGCTGAGAACCCAGTAGTGGCTCAGTTCACAAGGCTAGTGGGTGCCCTAGCAGTTCCAATCTAGTGCCAAAGACGTGGAAAATTCCTGAAGAGCCTTTAGTCCCTAGTCAACGAAGCCTGGAAACACCGGTTCTGATATTAGTGAAGGAATCATCATCAGCAGCAGGATAAATTAACTCATGGTGAGAGGGAAGGCCAAGCAGCCAGGAGAACAATCTTCCATCTTCATACCCTTTTGATCTGGGCTGCTACCAGAAGGCGCTGCCCTCATTTGGGGTGGGTCTTTCCAGGTTAGTGAAGGCAACCAAGACAATTCCTCAATTGAGGGGTCCTGCTCAGGGGATTCTAAATTGTGGCCAGTTAAACTAATCATCATATATACTCTTACCATGTGATCCATTCTTTGGTATTTATCCAAAGGAGTTGAAAACTTATGTGCACATGCGCGCGCGCGCACACACACACACACACACACACACCCCTACAGAAAACCAAAACCACAAACAGACAAAACAAAATCCTGCATGTGGTTTTAAGACATCAGTTTTATTCATAATTTCCCAGACTTGGAAGCAACCAAGATGTCCTTCAGAAGATGAATGGATAAATGAACCATAGCCTTGCTCCTCCATAAATTATTTAGGACCCTGCAGAAATGCACCATGGAGACGTGGAAAGTCAAGGAGTCACATCAAACATATATCCCTAAGTGGAAAGCATGCGTGCTGTGTGATTCCCAACCACATGGCATTCTGGGAAGAGCAAGAATGTAGAAATATCAATAATAAAAAGACTAGTGAACAGCAGAGTTATTGGGCAGGGAGGAAGAGGCAGTGGTGTGCAGAGGGTGCTCGAGGCAGGACACTGTTTATGTAGTGGTGGATACTGGCCACGACACATTGATCCAAGCTCACAGAACATACAGCACCAAAGTGAGGCATTGGTGTGGACCCTGGAGGTTGGTAGGAGAGTCATTGTGGGTTCACTCGTTGTAACAAATGTTCTACTCTGGTGGGGATGTTGGTGGTGGGGGAGGCTCTGCATGTGTGGGGACAGGAAGATGGAAGTCTCTGCACCTTTCAATTGTGTTGTGAATCTAAAACTGCTCTTAAAAAAGTAAAGTCTTTAAAAAAATCACTTGCCTTTATTCAGATCTGGTAGTCCCCTTCACAAATTTGTCGAGGCTTCCATAAACAAGGGTTACTAGGAAGAGTGGCTTTTCTTAGGTTTTCTAAACCTCTTTCCTGACAATGAGGTGCCTAGTTGCTTTGTGTACCTATATGACTAGGTGCTATTTAAGTGATCCTTTCACAGCAGGGTAAGCTGCACCAGTAGTAACTGCACATTCATTGACCCTGCTCAGCAGATATTTTTTTAAAAAGCCATTAAAGTGGCTGGAGAGATGGCTCAATGGTTAAGAGCACTGGCTACTCTTGCAGAGGACCTGGGTTCAGTTCCCAGCATCCACATGTCAGCTAATAACCATCTGTAACTCCAGTTCCAGGGGATCCAACACCCTCTTCTGGCTTCCATGGACTTTGCATGATACAGGTGTATTTGCATACACACAGGCAAAAAAAACCTCATACACATAAAATAAAAATAAACACATAAAAAATTTAAAAAGTCACCAAGGGCAAAAGGCTTCCTTTTATCCACAACACATACAGTTCTGTGAAAGACACTGTGATTTCAGAGATGTTAAAAACAACATATATATAAACAACATATAATATATACTTGAATGAAAATACCATTATGTAACATAGTATCATGTGTAATGCATATGCACAGTGAAAATTATAAAAGTAATTTAAAACCTTATTAAAATGTGAAAACATGAGCATCTCAGAATTATTAACAATATTAGGTAATATTTCTTAAGGATTTCCTATGCATTGAGTATTGATCTAAGTCTTAATTCTAAGGCTAAGAAGTAATTCATTTAATCCTCAAAACAGCCCTAGGAAGTGGAGGTTACTGCTGAGGATCAAAGAGAAGCTCAGCTAGGTTACATAACATGGCATCACATGGTGAGTGACTAGCTAAATTCAACTCCAGGAAGTTGAGGACTTATTATTAGACATGAAGCAACAGCAACTTTTAAATAGCAACTCCCCCAGCTCTCTCTACACATACAGACACACACACATATACACACATGCATCGACACATACGCATATACATAAATGCTTATACATATGCACATATACACATACACACATATACACATACATGCATATATACACATGCACATACACACAAGTATGCACACATATACATGCATGCACACACACACATATATACACACATAAACACATACATACACACAGGATGTAAAATCCCATCTTACTGGTCCCTCCAAATAAATTCTAATACCAGCTTAAATTGAAGGGCAAGAAGCCGAAGGGGGAAAGACTAAGCTCTCTCTGGGCAGGGTGGCCTTGATCTCATAGACATCTGCCTGCTTTTGCCTTCTGAATGTTGAGATTAAAGGCATGCACCATCATGCCTGGCTTCTGACAGCATCTTTTGTTAAATGCATTAGGAGCACACTCAGCTGCAAGTAACAGAATATTCCAATTAAAAGCAGTTTTCACAAATAATGCCTCCCCCTGACCCGCCGCCCTTTATCTTTTTATTTCCTTTTTGGCCTCATCTGGCCGGTGTCTACAGGAAGGCAGTCCAGCTCTGGTGCAGTCTCTCAGTAACATCAAATACATAGTTCTTTGTTTTCATACTAACATTTCAATGCGCTAGCAGGTAACCTCATGGTTATAAAAGGCTTCTATATCTGCAGTCCTTTTGTTTATGGACAAAGGGGGAAGGACGAAGGGATTTGTCTTCCACGCAGACGAAGAAGCTCTGGGTAGGAGAATTCTTGCAGTGGTTTAGCCAGAATGAGGTCACATGTCTGTATCCTTAGGCCAGTTACTGTCCAAGGGCAGTAGATGTCCACTATCATTTTAGATCTGTTATGACAAAATGTTTGGGATCAGGGAAGGTATCCTCCCCCCACCCCCCAAGATCAAGGGATCCTCAATACTCTTTAAACAAGAATGGTGCAGAGCATGTAGGGCTGGTAGGGAAAGAGTTGCTAGTGTCTGCCGCTTCTCCCCTGGCCCCGGACTCCTTCACTCAGGCTTTTCTTCCCAACTCCATCCTCTACTCCGCTCTGCTTTTGTAGATTCAGAAAAGAAACTTTGGGGATCCCATAGCCCATCAGAATGTAAGAACCTGGAAGGGAGAGACCACCTCTGCTGGTTCCCTCTGTCATCCCTAGAGCTTATCATTGGTGCCAGTAGGTGAATGAATATTGGCCAGGAGCCCATGTGCCTGGGCTACCCTCTCAGGAAGCATGTGTGGTGCTGGTTGAGTGAATGGAAGTGGTGTGTGTGTGTGTGTGTGTGTGTGTGTGTGTGTGTGTGTGTGTGTGGTGTGTCCGAGTGCATTTTAGAGTTTGTGCGTATGTTCACCCTTGCAGCCCCTCCCTGTCTCAGATTGAATTACTTATGAACAGCCCTACACCAACCTGGCAGAGTCTGTATTTCAACACAACAGCTCTCACAGTTTTCCAAATTCTTTTGATTTGGCAAAATCCAAAAATAAAACAAAGCCCTGCCATCTTCCACTCAGCATGTCTTTGAGCCCCATGCCCTGTGTGAGCAATGGGTTCCGGATGTTTGGGATGGATCCTCAGAGCCTGCCAACTTGACTTCCACCCTCCACATGCTCCTGCCCTAGACCTTGGCCTTCTCCAGGCTTCTTGCTGGAGCTCAGTGTGCAGGGGTGGGGCTTAGTGCTCCAGGGCTCCCTGGGCCCTGGTTCTTCTCATGTCCTTTCTCTATCTTCATCCCAGGACAGCTATGGGTAGAGTTTCCATGACAGGGGACTTGAGAACACCTTCCTTCTGCCTTCATGAACCCCACTGACCCCCCAAGTGGGACAAACTGTCTTTATTCTTCTGATGCTCAGTAACCATTATGGGGTTGGTAAACCTCATTAACTTGATTCTTAGACACTGGGACTTGCAAACCACTTTTTGCTATTACCTCACTCGTGTCTAGAATTTCATATAAATGTGAATATGAATGCTCCTTACCTGTCAATCATGGAGTTGGAGTTGGACTGGCTTGTCTTTGAGGTTGAAGGCTAGCAAGTATTATTTTTCTTCATGTAACTGGGGTAAATGGAGGCTCTGAGGCGTGAGGGGAGAGACCCAAGGTCACACAGCAGGTGAATAGTAGAATCAAGGCTTAAACGAACTTAAGATCTGATGAGCTTTCTATTATGGTGTGCTGTCTGCCAAGTTAATTTCCCCTCAACACCTAGCGGAATTGGGCACTGCACGTCTCTCCTCTCTGGGGAGCTTCTATATCCTTCAGGCCCCTAGTATTTGACTCTGGCAGAGCTTGTTCTCCAGCCTCTGCCATGGTGACAGATGTCTTGAGGATGGGCCTCTGTGACAAAAAGCATCTGGAGTCTGGAGCCTGGTGCAGTCAATGGCCTGGAACTCTAGTTAACTCCACCCCTCCACCCTAACACCCACAGCCATGCCTCCTCTGTGCCTGCTTTGACTAAAGCGATCCCTTTCTCAATGTCTTTTGCTAAAAGATTTTATTTTATTTTCAATTATGCGTGTGTGTGTGTGTGTGTGTCTGTGTGGGGGCATTTGCATGTGAATGCTAGAGGATTCAGCTCCTCTTGGACCTGGAGTCATAGGCCCTTGTGAGCCTCCAGACATGGGTGCTGGGAAGCAAACTCAGTTCTTCTTCAAGAATAATGCTCTTAACTGTTGCGGGATCTCTATAGCTCCTCAGTGCCTGCTGTTTTTCCCTTCCAAATGGATAGGTAAATGCCAACCACCATACTCTGTTGCTGAAAGGAGAGAATGAAGGACTGGGAATTGAGAGATAGAGTTTGAGGCCAACTGGACACAGCCACCCACTAGATGTGTGGCTTTCTCACATCCCTTAACTCTTTAAGATTTCCGTTTTCTCCTTTTAAGAATTGGTGAGTGGCAAATAAGTGGTCTATTGCTCCCTTCTAGTTCTAATATGCTATAGTACATGTGGTGTTTAAAAATTTTAATTGATTTTTTTGTGACTTTTACACAATACATCTTGATCATATTTAGACCTGCTCTCCTATCTGTATTCTCCACAGTGCCCCCCCCCCCCAATTTTCATGAATTCTATCATGTATGTTAAGGTCTATTGAGCCAAGCTTGTGTTCCCAAATGTCCCTTGGTGTGAGTCTATCCACTGGAGCCTAGTCAACCTATCTAGAGTCACTCCCTTAAAGAAAACCAATTCTCCCTCTCCCAGTGGTCATCCGTTGTTTCAGCTAAGGTTGGGGATTCTTACCCATTTCCACACTTCTATGCTGGGTTTTTGCCTGGTTCAAGCTTGCATGGGTCTTGTGCATGCTGTCATTATTGCCGTAAGTTCCTATGAGTAACTTCCCAGCTGTCTGGTCTAATTGCGTAGCTCTGATCAGTCTGGAATTTGCTATGTAGACTAGGCTGGCCTTGAACTCACAGAGATCTGCTTGCCTCTCAAGTGAGATTAAAGGTGTGTGCCACCACATCTGGCCTATGCTGCTGCTTAATGTAGTCTGAAAACCCAGACTCTCAGAAGGAATCTGTGTGATGTATCCTAGGTGTAGGAACCACAGAGAAATGGTTAGAAAGAGTGCACACTGAGAAAGCTAACAGTCAGGACAGGGTGTTTTGTGCACAGCACAGGGCACATCACATTCTTTTATTTTATTTAATCCTTGCCAAAACCTCATGTGGAGGAGCTTGATCCTAACTCCTTTAAATCCATTTAACATTATTTCCAGAATGTTTTATTTTGTGTGTGTGCATGTATATGGTGTGGTGTGTATACATATGTGTATGTGTGTTTGCATGTGTGTGAGTGCAGGTATGTGTAGGTACACATGTGCGGGTGGGTATGCATGTACGTGCATGTGTGTGGGCCAGAGGTTGATGCCAGGCACTTTCCTTTGTCACTCTCCACCTAATATATTGAGGCAGGATTTCTCACTTGAACCCAGAGCTCACTAATTCAGGTAGCCAGTTTGCTTTGGGGATCCTCTTCTCTGGGATCCCCAGGTAGGCCGCCATACCTGCCTGGCTTTTATGTGGGTTCTGGGAATCCAAACTCTGTTTCTCACACTTGTTTAGCAAGGGCTTTATCCATGAATGCATCCCCCAATCCCCTTTATGGCTATTTATGGTGTCTCCTATTTATTGAACATTTATGATGTTTTAGATTCCACTCCAAAGTAACTTAAAAATCCCATTTTATTGAATTCTTCCCATGATCCTGAATGGGTGACCATTACTCTTGTTAAAGATAGAGAGATGGTGGCATAGTGAAATGAAGCAATTTGCCCAGGGTCACACAGTTAAGGCAGCCTGAGCCTGAGTCCTCATCCAGTTCCCTTGGCTGCAATTTCCAGGTGATGCACAGTTGTCAGTGGGCTCTGTTGCCTCCACTTCACCTTATTGAAAGCTAATGTTTATAAGTAGGGTGTGTACTATGTACTTGCCCAGAGATTCATAGTGTAGTCTGAAGATCAATTACACGAGAGTCTCCTGGTGCTCTTACTGAATCTGCAGACTCCTAAACTCTTCTTCAGACCCCCC
Source organism: Nannospalax galili (assembly GCF_000622305.1). Taxonomy (NCBI): domain Eukaryota; kingdom Metazoa; phylum Chordata; class Mammalia; order Rodentia; family Spalacidae; genus Nannospalax; species Nannospalax galili. The sequence goes on along the minus strand of NW_008342393.1, from coordinate 11,338,759 downwards.
GAAGCTGCCTCTCTGGGGTTGGGATATGGAAAACTATCTTATTAAATATTCCTGTGAGGAATTTTTGCCTACTTGTTTGAGAATCACTCACCTAGGGAGTGAATGGGTTTTCCTTTCATCCAACAAACCATTTTACACACACAGGAGATCCAGGCTGTGGTGGAAGTTTCCATCAGGGAGGGAGTTATTGTTGCCTCACTAAGACACCTATGAAGTGCAAGTCCTTCATAGTATTTTTCTGGATATGGGTCTTGTGTTTTTTTTTTTGGGGGGGGTCTTTTTGAGACAGGGTTTCCCTGTAACTCCAGCTAGCCTGGAACTTTCTATGTAGACCAGGCTGGCCTTGAACTCACAGGGATCCACCTGCCTCTGCCTCCCGAGTAAGGGAGCTGGGGTTAAAGATGTGCATCACCATGCCCAGCCTGACTCTTGTGTTTTAACATGAAGTTCATCTAATATTCCAATGAGCTAAGACTGGGTTATATAGTTAAAAACAACCACCAAGTAAGTATTAGTTGCTCAAAATTATGGTTTTATTTCTCTCCTGTACTACATACCTAATGTCTGTCCTACATGGATGAGGTTGAGGCCATCCTCATTTACTGTCTCATAGTGCTTGAAGGTAAGGAGTTCTGGAGTGACGTAGCTAGGTTGTGCTGGACTGCAGTCTCTCCTAAGCATGTAGTCAGGGGATTAGCTGGTGATGAACAATTTGCAGGCTTCATTGATGCCTGTCTCTAGTTTCATAAGAGTGCTATCAAGATGCCTCAGTCCCACAGGGTGCCTAAGTGTCCTCACAGCACAGTATCCACCTTCTTCCAAGGTAAATGATCCAAGAAGAAGTGAGCAAGCAGGAGGCTGTGGTCCTCTCGTGACCTAGTGTTCACAGTTGGCTACTTTATTCTCTTTATTAAAACTGGGTCTATAAGTCTATGGGGAGAAAAATTCATTTCTGATTCCTAAAGGGAAGAGTATGAAGGACATATGGACATTTCAAAACCAGCATAATCTTCCCTCTGGCTGCAGGCTACTTACATTCCTTCCTCACAAAAAATACAGTCACCATCTCCCAGAGGTGCCCAAGTACCTTTGTAGCAGAGCATCAGCAGAACTTCTAATCAGGAGCTGATGAGGCACCCCAGGTGTAATCCCTCAAACTCAGCTCATCATAGTTTGTCTCAGATATGAAGGCACTCAACTATGTGGGGACTGACATACTACGGACACAGGTGTGTGTAGATGGAAGAAATGGTTGGCAAAAAGGACTCACTGTTCCAGGTAAGTCAAGATTCACCCGGAAAAACGTTGGATGCTCTTTGATTAAGACTTGACTTTAGGGCTGGGGAGGTACTCAGTTGGCGAAGTGCTTGCCGTGCAGGTATAAAGATCTGAGTTCAGTCCCTGACACCTGTGTAAAAAGCCAAAGTGGAGCATGGTGGCATGTACTTATAGTCTCAGTGCTGCGGAAGTGGTAACAGGTGGATCCCTGGGGTTTGTTGGCCAGCCAATCTAGCCTAATTGCAAGCTACCTGGTCTGGGTGAGAGACCCTGTCTCAAAAAATAAAATGAAAAACAAGGTGAATGGTGCCTGAGGAGGAACAACATCTGAGGTAGTCCTCTGGTCTCCACACGCAACACACACACACACACACACACACACACACACACACACACACACACTCAGGACTTGGTTTTACGCCTGACTGGCAGTAATCTTCTAGGATCTTTCCTGATAGAGGCTTGGTAAGTCCCTCCCACCCATTCTATGCCAGAACCCTTTGGTTCAAAAACCCTTTTAAATTTGTTCAGTTTCTGTAAAAACTGCTGGTGTTTCTTAAAAATCTTGAGGATTTTCTCTGAGCTATATTAGATTCATTCCTTTGGACAAATGTCATGCTAGAAATCCCTTTGAGTTAGAGAACCCCATGAACTTCTGCTGAAGTGACTGGGGAATGGTATCCTTAAGCTCTCCATTGTTTAGCTGAGCATATATGAGAGGTTCACACACATTCCTTTTCGGTACTAAGATTTGAACTTAGGGCCTCACACATGGTAGGTAAATGCTCTGCCACTGAGTCATACCCCAACCTTACACACACTTTTTGTTTGTTCGAAATGGGGTCTCATTCAGTCCAGGTTGTCTTCAAATTCCCTATGCAGCTGAGGATGGCCTTGAATTCGTGATCGTCCTGACTCTACCTCCTGAATTATAGGTGTATGCCATTATATCTAGATGCTCATTTTCTTGAGATTTAAAAAAAAACAAAACATCTGATAGGACAAATTGCATTAGACTTATAGTGTTCTGAGGCTGTGACCAATGGTTTTACTGATACACCACTGGTTTCATCTTCTGACCATGTTTTATGTGCACTGCTCGGCAAATGATCATTGTATGTCATTGTATGCATTGGATGCTATTGTGAGAGATGGAGAAATTTAAAGATTCTGAAGTCCTGGCTTCTTGGGATTTCCCAGTCCTTCCTTCAGATGACCTGCCTTCTCTTGCGTTTTATTAGAAGCAGCCAGAGAAAGCCAGGTGGTTTAACAGAGCTTAGAAAGTGTCATAATTAAAGCCAGTCCAGTAGATGCGTTGCCTTTCCATATAACTGTAAGAGAAGACGTGGCGAAACTTTCTACCACAGTGTAACAAAGATTTCCCTCCCCTTTCCAACAAGGTGTCCCTCACTTCTGTCACGCTCCCATCTGTAGCCTCTGTAAAGGTCATCACGCACCTGCAGTTTTGTCTGAACTCTGCGCTTTCGTTGGCACCGACCCAAAACGTCTTCTATTTTCTGCTTGGTTCTAAAGCCAACCTTGCATTTTTAGATTTTTAAAAAATGAAAATATTTTACTTCTAGTACCAAAATATATTTCTATTACTACATAACAAATACACCCCCAAAACCTTACAGGTAAACTAATAATTTTTTTTTTCTTGTGTGTGTATCATGTGCACTCACACATGTGTACGGGGGTGTGCTTGTCTACTCATACACATGTGTAGGCCAGAGATCAGTGTTAGGTGTCTTCTCCTATCACTTTCTATTTTCTGAGGCAGGATCTCTAACTGAACCTGGAGCTTGCTGTTTTGGCTAGACTGGCTGGCCAGTGAGCCCCTGGAATCTGCCCTTCTCCTCTCCCCAGTGCTGAAAGTACAAATGTACTAAGCCATCATGCTTAGGGATCTGAACTCAGATCTGCATGCTTGCACAGCAAACACTTTACCCACAGAGCCTCTCCTCGGTCCCTAAAATGATATTTTTAGCTCATTAGTTACTGAGAGCCAGGAATCCAGACCTGGCTTAGCTGGATGGTTCCAGCTCAGACTCTCTCCTGAGGCAACTGTCAAGATGCTGGCACTAGCTGGAGCAACCTTCTCCAAGATGGCCATTCAATGGCTATAACCTGAAGGTCTCCATTCCTCAAGGACTCCTGGCTGGCGGTCTGTGTTGCTCACCACAGGGATTTCTCTACAGGGCTTCCACTGAGTCCTTATTGCATGGCAGCCAGCCTCCCAGAGTGAGTGATTTAGAGACACAGAACAGAGGAAGCCAGTCTTTTTAGTCTCAGAAATGAGATACCATAGCTTCTGATGCCTTGTACTAGCTACACTGATTAATGCTGATACAACGAGGGAGGGGACTACTCAAATATGTGAGTGCCAGGAATTGAGGGTCACTGAAAGCCATCTCAAGGCTGGCTACCATATACCTCTATGGATGCCTGTCTTTGGGTGCTTAAAATATTGGGCTCTGCTGTAAATATAAATTGGGAAGAAACCAACTTTTGTTATCCTCTGGGCCACGAGCCTTAATTTCCCACAGAATTTCAGCAACATGAATTATTTTTTATTTTTACTCAAAGTCTGTCATTTCCTAGGACCCAGGCATGGGCTCATGAGGGAGGCTGGCCAGGAAACCAATCCAAGAGGCAGACGCTGTGCTGCAGTCAGATCCACCCTTCCTCTGAGCATACGGATTTGCTTAGACCCTGCTCTTTGATGCAACTCCTTGTTCTTGTAGGCGGAATAATTTCTTGGGAGTCCCTGTCAGCTTCTCATGTGAATAAATTAAACTCCCAGTGGGACCCTGGAGCATCCTGGATACATGTCTGAGTCCTTTGCAACAGACACAACTCAGACTTAGGCTTGAACTTTGCTAAGAAGTTCAAGAGTTAGTATGGTGTAAGAAGTGACCTAGGAATAATACAAACGTACACTACCCTGGAAACGCTCTCCATAGATCTGCTCTCCGTTGGTGGATATTGGGGCCAGTTTACATCCTTGCAGAGAGAAATCATGATATTCACCATTAACCAATTGGAATTCACTGCAGCTATAAATGAAGATCAGAATTGATTTGACAAGATACTCTAGGCTGACCAGTACTGGTCCTGTGCACCTGTATAAAAGCTTGGGTCGGGGCTGGAGAGACAGCTCAGTGGTTAAGAGCACTGACTGCTCTTGCTGAGAGGACCTGGGTTTGATTCCCAGCACCCATATGGCGGCTATGAACTGTTTTTTACTCCAGTTCCAGGGGAATCCGACGCCCTCTTCTGACCTCCGCGGCATTGCACGACATGGGTGCACTCACATACATGCAGACAATACACTCATACACACCAAATAAAATATTAAAATATATATATTTTAAAAAACTTGGGTCTTCAGCTGGGCGTGGTGGCGCATGCCTATAGTCCCAGCACTTGGGAGGCAGAGGCAAGAGGATCTCCGTGAGTTCAAGGCCAGCCTGGTCTACATAGTGAGTTCCAGGACAGCTGGGGCTTACAGAGAGACCCTGCTTCAAAAAGACCAATAATAAAAAAAAAACCCAACAGAAAAAACTTGGGTCTTCATTCCTCTACAGGCTCCTTCAGATTTAAAACTCCTGAGTTATCTCCCCATCTAACTGCCTCTTTTACTGACCCAGTGACATACCTGAAGCATTGGTTTTTGGATCCTAACCCAGATTTATTCTCCAGCATAATGAAACTTGAATTGACCCTGAGTTTGGCTTTAGATTGTCTGTCTACCAGCATTTGTTAGACTACAGTGTTAGTGAATTTTTTTTTTATTGTGATAAAATACCTGACACCAACAACTTGAGGAAGGAAGCATTTATTTTTGGCTCCCAATTTGAGGGTACAGTCCATCAAGGTAGGGATGGTGTAGTGTCAAGAGTGGCTTTAGCTGTGGTGCCAGAGGCATGTGGCAGGCCAGTCACACTGCATTGGCAGCCAGGAAGTGAGAGACATGAATGCAGGTGCTCAGTTTGCTTTCTTTATTTTATTCAGTCCAGGACCTCTCAGCACATGGATAGTGTTGCCCATATTAAGGGTGGCCTTCCTCGTCAGTTAATCCTCTCTGGAAACCCCGTCATGGAGCTGCTCAGAGATGTATCTCTTAGGTGCACCTCAATCTAGTCAGGTTACAAAGAAGATTAAAAGATTAAAAGGTAGAGAGAAGGCAAGGGCAAATGTGTAGCAGGCGCAGGAAGACCTCTGAAAACAGGGATCCTTTCTGTTCATTTGGAGTCGTGCTTCTGCTGCACATAGAAATGTCTTAGGTGAGTATTTTCTTGCAGAAATCAAGGATAAGAACTTGGCTTTAAACCTGGACGATGTGGTGGGATAAGGAAAAGATGGAGAGAGGATCCTCACGCTGAATGCATGGTGCACAAGCAGAAGCTCAGAGTCATGTTCTCAGGCAAAGGTAATAGGAAAGTCAAACCAACACCAAAAACAAAGTAAAGAAAGAAGGTGACCCAGACATGTAACTGGAAGAGGAGACTATGATTTCAGAGTGTTGGTACTTAGTGAAATTGTGCATGTCTCTCAATGGGAGTGTGTGGTTGACTAAAGGATGGAGAATTCTGATAAAAGCAGGCAGGGGTTGTCCATCAACACACAAGGAGTGTGAAAATTGGGCAGCCCTATTGTGCACAGAGAAGAACACCTGAGCGATTGAAAAAGAAAAATGGTAATAATCTTTCCTACAGTTTATTGTATTTTTAATTTATAGGCACCATAAAAGCGCTTTGCATCATTGAATAGTCAGTATAATCTTAAGTCACAGGTTATTTTTTCCTCATATTATTGGTGAGGAAACCAATAATTGGAAAGGTCAGGAAATTTTTCCAAGAGAGTCCGTGTCCAAGAAATCTGCAATATAAGCTTTTGTGAACTAAAAAAAAAATCACTTGATAAAGAACATGTGGTACATATGTGCAATAAAGATGTTTTCAGCCATGAAGAAGAACAAAATCATATCATTTGCAGAGAAATGGTTGCAACTGGAGATAATCATGTTAAGTGAACTAATTCAGTCTCAGCAAGACAAATGTCATATGTTTCCCCACATATGTGGTTCCTAGATTTTACAGAGACATAGAATCATGTATGCACAACATGGAAGAAGTAAAGCTATCTAGGGGCACAAGGGGGATTAATGGGAGCTGGGAGCGGCGAGATGGGGGAGGGTGGGGCCTGGAGGGGAGAATGATCAACAAACCACATGCATGAAGATGCCCTAATACAAGATAATACCATACAGAATGAATAGATACAACGAAAATGAAAAATAATCACCTGTTCTGGGTCTCTAGAAGAGACTATTAAAAAAGCAGATACCCTGGAGATGTGGACTTTTCAGTCACCTGCTGGGGCTGGGGCCATGTCTTACTGTCCTAAAAGGTAAATGTTTGACAAATGTGTTTAAACTTTGCATGACGGACAAAGGACATCCCAGGAAACTGGAAAGAGAGTTGTTCTTTTGCATATGTTCAGGGATGAGCTTGCTTTTCCTATGGGGTTTTTGGGAATCCTGGAGGAGAGAAACTATGTCATATCAGAGGTTGTAACTGAAGATGGGGGACCATGACCATAGTTAAGCATGAGTCTCAGACATTGGGAAGGTAAGTATATTAGTCAGGGTGCTTTTCATGCAAGTAAAGGGAGGAACTGAGTGCCTTTGTGACTTGGGAACCCTGGGTGAAAGCTTCAGGTGGGCGTGGTGGCACATTTGTAATTCTAGCACTTTGGAGGCAGAGGTAGGAGGATTTCTGTGAAAATGAGGCCAACCTACATAGTGAGTTCCAGGCCAGCTAGGGCTACAAGGAGACCCTGTCTCAAAAAACAAAAAGAAACCCCAAACAAACAAAAAAATTCGTGGAGAAGTCTGGTCCTGTGATGGCTTCTAGAATATCCATAGCAAAGATGCTATAAACTTTTCAATGAAAAGTATGTGTATGTGTGTATGCATGTATAAATGTAAGTACATGTGTATATATGTGTGTGCACATGTACATGTATGTATGTAGTATGTATGCCTCTGTATTTATGTGTATGTCTGTGTGTATATATGTATATGTGTATGTGTGTGTATGTGTTTATGTGTCTATATATGCATGTGTGTGTGCTCTGTGTGTGTGTGTGTGTGTGTGTGTGTGTGTGTGTGTTGGAGTGGCTAAAGCCACATCCTGCTACGTAGGTTGCTGTATAGTGAGTCCTGACTCTAAAATGACCTGTTGGGCTGGTGGGTTCCTGAGGGTGAGCATCGAAAAGATGGTGGGCCTTTGGGAATAGTCACAAAAGCCAAGGCTCAGAACAGACTCATACTTAAAGACAGAGACTTTCTGAGGACAAGAAAAAGTTTTCTGAGGCCTGTGCTTAGTGAATGAAAAATAGTGTGAGCCTGTTGCTTGTGCAAAAGGAGGTAATATTAGATAAAGACAGAGAAAGGAAAGATGTTGAAAATACATTAAGGACATCAGACTAGTGAAAGAAGTAAGAGTATGCAGCCATCCACACACAGCCCATTCAGACACAGGAACAGGACCCTGCCTGTGCCTTCTTCCCACTCTGTTGACAGGTTGTTGACTTTTCAGAGCCAAAACACTCCACCATGTCTGAAGTATGACAATTGTAATGTTTAATATGTTGGTAAATTATCGTGTGTTGTTTGAGCGCACTGAGAAGCTGGCTCTGGAAATGGGGTTGCTCCCTCCCGTTTCAGACCCAAGTGTGTTTGTCTCAAAGCATCCTCCAAAGGCCCCTTGTCTGGGGATGGGCTGGTTTCCCTAACTCTGTGACGTGGAGGGAAGAGAACAGCAAAACAGCCAATGAGGAAAAATACTGTGCCGTTGAGGACAGCTGGAAAGTAAAGAATTTCTAACAGAGGTTTCTTTTGTATAGCCCATGGTACAAAAATGCCTGTAGAGGGAAAGAGAAGCCAGAAGTTCAGCCATGGGAAATTCATCCACGTAGAGAGAACCCAATCAGCTGGCTGCCTCAATTTCCCCAGTTGGTTTCTGGTAGATGTTTTGAGCTCCTGATTTGATGATGGTTTGCTATCTATATATCTATGTATTATTGATCATCTATATCTATCTATCTATCTATCTATCTATCTATCTATCTATC
>NW_008342393.1:11306864-11330167 GCF_000622305.1 Nannospalax galili | reverse complement strand
TCAATTGGGGAATTTCCTCTATTGGACTGGCCTGTGGCCATGTTTGTGGGGCATCTTCTGATGAGTGATGTGGGAGGGCCCAGACCACTGTGGGTGGTGCCACCCCTGGGCAGGTGGGCCTGTGTTGCATAAGAAAGCAGGCTGAGCAGGGGCCAGGGGAGCAAGCCAGTAAGCAGCGTTCCTCCATGGCCTGTGCTCCAGCTCCTGCCTCCAGGTTCCTGCCCTGAGTTCCTACCTTGGGCTCCTTGTGAGGGCCAGTATGCCAGGGGTTCTGAAAATGTGATTTTGTTTCTAAGAAGAGATGTATAAAGCCAACAATTCTTTTACTTCTGCACCTGGTTGGGTTTGCACAGATGGAATGGCAAACACCATTTTGAGACTATGAGAGAATTAAATTGACAGCCAGAGGTTGACAGAGCAAAAGAGTAGGGACATCCAGACATAATCCACTCATTGAAGTAATGGATTCTGAAGCCTCTGTACCATCACTTCTTGTTTATCACTGTTCTTTACTGTTGAAGCCATCTGAGCTTTGGGGTTCTTCTTCCTGAGGCCCACAATGTCCTGATCGACTCAGAGCTTAAGAAAGATCAGATCAGATTGGAAAGGGGTAAGAAGAAGGGTTAAGTGGGTCAAGTAATTGACCTGATGAATCATATCCTGGGGCGTGGAAAGAACTTTCCTGTGGGATTGGGAGCCACTGTCAGGAACTTTCCTCTAATTGTGGAGAATAAAAACTGGTGCCAGATTCAAGCACTGTGCACAGATTATCTGATTTTCATACAGGGTAAAGAGATAGTTTCTGGAAACTCCAGACGAGTAAGTTTGAGGTAGATCCTTGACAACAGGGAAGCAGGCAGGATTAAGAAGCAGATGGTGCATGAGCATTTAGGAAGGAATGCCGTGGCCAGTTGAAAGCAAAATGACTTCACAGAACCCAAATTATTCTAAACTAACCTCATTTCCTCGCTTGATAAGGTTACCATGCTCACACATCAGGTGTATGCCATAAACATCATAGGTCTTGATTTCAGCCCAGGGTTAAACATTTCTTTTATGGTTTCCTTGTGGCTAAGATGGTGAAATGTGGGTTGGATGAGGGTAGGGGTTTTGTGTATTTGCAGCTGGCTCAACAGCTGAATCCAGAGTGTTGAGTATTGGATGGATATCACAGCCCTTGTGTTGAACTGGGGCAGGGTGGTAGGGAGGGAAGTCACACACTGGCCTGGGCCAAGGGCTTGGTTTGGAGTGGGAGTTTGACACTCTGGATAAGTAAACTTTAAGCCTGCCACCCAGGGACTTGTGGTGAAGTGGAGAGGAGCAAGTAGACACAGAAAAACCAAGATAGGCAGATGTAGACACAGGGCAGCTTTCTGGGTGAGGAACAGGGAGGTGGAAGCAGGTGGGAGACCAAGGGAAGTCATCGGAAGCTATGTCAGTCTTGAGGGAGGTTTCTTGTGGAGTGCTTACAGCTCCATTCTTGATCCTGCTTGATTTATCACTAGATGAAAACTTAGGGGAGCATACTGATCAAAGGTGTAGATGCCACAAAGCTAGGATGGATTGTTAATACCAGAGGTGACAGAATGAGGACCCAGAGGGACCCTGACAGGTTGGAATGCTGGGTCAAAACCAATAAGACACACTTTAACAGGTCAAAATGTGAAGCCTGACATTTACATGCAAAACACAAATGGCAAAAACACAGAATTCGGGAGATTGCCTTGGCAGGAAATCACGGGAGAGATATTTGAGGCTTCTAAATGATCACCCATTCAGAGCGGGTCAGCAATGTGATGCGAATGCTTACACTCCAATGTGCAAGACAGAAATATTAACTGAAACCCAGCACTTGTGGGAGGAGTGGCCTTATTATATTTTCAGTCAAATAGTCTCTTGGTTGTCATATTCGGTTTAGGTCACCAGATTTTTGACAAAGGCATTGATGTATTTGAGTGTGTTCAGAGATAGGCTGTTTAGGATAAAAAGAAAATTCCAGAAATTACATGATGTGAGGAGAGGTTGAAAGATGATCTGAGAGCATTCGACTTGAGGAAACAATACCAAGAAGATGTGTGAGAGACAGGTATGTCATGGAGGAAGAGCTTGGTCTACCTTCTGAGGGAGAACTACAAACACACAGGACAGGTTACATTAGGAGGAAAATACATACCCATATAAAGGAAACCATTCCAATCATTCAAGGGACATAATGGCAGTAACATATCACTTGCAGCACACCACTTGCAAGTTTCAAAAATCATGAGTGTGTTTGTGGTACACCATTATTTCTATATCATAGCGAGGGGACTGCTTGAAATGGTAAAGAAACTATACTAAAGTAGGCACAGCATCTAGAACATTACCTGTAATTTATTAAGTACTTTTCTGTTGCTATGATGAAATACCATGACCAAGTGACTTACAGAAGAAAGAGTTTATTTTGGCTTATGGGGAGAGAGAGAGAGAGAGAGAGAGAGAGAGAGAGAGAGAGAGAGAGAGAGAGAGAGTCCATAATGACAAGGGTGGCATGGCAGCAGGTGGCTAGAACGGGAAGCTGAGTGATTGCATCCTAAACCACAAACCAGAGCAAAGCAAAGAGAGAGAGCAAACTGGAAGTGGGGCAAGGCTATGAACTCTCAGTGATGTACTTCCTTCAGTAAGGCAGCACCTCTTAAGCCCCCCCAAATAGCACTACCAATGGGGGACCAAGTGTTTAAATACCTGAGCCTATGGGGAACATTTCTCATTCAAACCACCACATCTGCTAATACTCATTGACTGAATGAGATGTCAGAGGGGTTGACTGCCTTTCCTGGGATCACACTGTGGGTTGTTAGAGATTTGATCTTCATGAGTCCACCACATATTCTGTGTCCTAGAGTGCTCTGAGATGCTGCAGACTTCTTGGGAACTTCAGGTAGGCTTGTCTGTAGTACCATGTGAGCATCTAGCTGTGTGTATACATTAGAAGGGTTCCTGGTATGGGGTGACAAGAAGGACCAGAGGCCTTCAAAGGCTCCTTGAAGTCACAGACCTCATGCAGAATATTCCCAACCCAAGGGACTCAACGTATTCAGAGATTTCACCCAGACCCATCTGTGGCTGTGGTTGATGGTATCTCCTCCTGAAGCCTTCAATACTTTCCCTGTAAATCCCTTTCTGGGTGTGGTTGTGGATGTGGCTATGCATTGTTTCTATATCCAGCCACAGGGAAAAATTTACACATGTCAGTTCTCAGAGAGGACAGGAATCCATCTCCTGGAACTGCCGGAGCTGTGCCTTCATGTCTGGCCACCTCTAAGCAAAGCCTGTCTTCTCTGCCCTGGTGAAGAGGAAGTTCTTTTTCTGAAGCACACACACTCTGGAGTTGAGCCCAAGATGATCAAGGGAATTCAAACACCGGCTGTCTCTGCACTGACCTCCAGGAAGAGCTTGGAAGGTTGTTTTCTCTCATCCTTTTGGTATAAACTATGATATACCTGGAACTATTACATTACATTGCCATGGGGAGGAGGTTATCAGGCTGAGGGTCATGAAGCTGACAATATCAGCTTAGGTTTTTGTTAAGTCATTTCTTCTCCAAGAAAAGGGCGATAGATGGCTCTGGGTGATGATGAAGAGTCCCAGGGACCACCTTGCAGCCTGCTGAAGCGAGGCTGGCCCCATCCTCCATTCCTGTACAGCGGTATTCACAGTCTCCACTAGGTGGAGAAAAAGAGCAGTTATGAAATCTACAAAGCCCCAAATCAAAAACACAGTCCAAAGAGTAAAATCCAATTCTAAATGGAACTCGAAAACTTGAGAAGTAATTTAAGGGAACCACATTAAATACTAGAATGTTTAATGGGGCCCATGTGTCTCCAGCAGAGAAAGAGAGGGCGAGAAATGGAACAGAGGAAATCAGGGAGACAATATGTCTGTGCGACTTGTTCTAATTAGGGGCACAGCGCTGCTGAGGATCATTCATTATAATTTGGTTAAATCTTCAACATGGCCCAGGCACCTCTGCGGAGGGGTGAAAAACAAAGGCTCCGTCGCAAATAGGGTGAGCACCTCTCCGCTGGAGGTTAACGCTAGTCACTCTGGAGGGCCCAGGGCTGTACCTCACCCTCCCGCCAGCTCTTCTTTATGATTCCAGCGCTGGGCTCCAGCTGCAGATGTCTGCAAATTTCAGGGAGGAGAGGGAGAGGAGGCGGGGAGAGGGGAGACCCCCCCCCCCCGCGCTCATTGTCTCCAACTTGTCTGTGGCTTAATTCAGTATCTCTGTCTGCTGCTGGAGTGGGATTGGAAGAGTTCAAAGGAGGAAATCAAAACAACCCATAGATCAGAGCTTGGGAGTGATCTTCTGGGCACCCAGAAATCACCAGCACTCCCCCGGCTTGGCTTTGAAACGCGGATACACCACAGACCAGCGGGCATTTTATTTTTTATTTATTTTTTATTTTTTAAGAAAAAGGTAGTCAGAGGCTTAAGGGGTGTGGGTGGTGTGGGGTCAGGGTCAGGTTTAGCTTAGAGCTAAATGCGATGGGTGTTTAAGAAGGACCTGAGGTGGTGGCTGCCACCAGCACTCATGCGTGTTTGAGTTTGGGACACCGCAGCGGAGTCTGTCAGGCTTTGACCTAGCTCTCAAATTTGAGAGAGTACCATTTGTTTGCTCGATGCTGCTGCCTAGTACCCCATCTCTCAGCCATCCAGCTGTGTCTGGGTAGCAGAGACTGACCTCTGCTAGCCTACAGACATCATTAAGGGTAAGGTGCTGCCTGGAGAGATAGGTACACAACTTGGCAGGCGCATGGTCCCTTCCTTAGATCCCACAGAGCCTTGGGCTAGGCCTTTGTTTTGCCAATCAAAACACCTGCTTGGCCTTTCTACCAGGTATCTGTGCAAAACACAGACTGTCCATCCACAGGCTCTAGTCCTGGGTATGACAGACTAGTCCAGGGCATTCCAACTCTGCTGTGCTATGGAGTCATGGCCCAAATTAAGCCTACAGACACTCTGGGTAATAGGTCCTATGCAGGTGGCCGGTTGGGTCTGTTACATCTGGTGAAGAGATGCTGTGTATCCCGGCTTCATCTCCACTTCTATGAGACCCACCTGCAACTGGATGTTATTGACTGAATGGAGGACCAAGGGAGAGAACAGATGCGTGGGGTGATGTGCATGACCATGGAGAAACCCCTCTGAGCAGAACAAGCTCTTCCCTCTGTGCTTCTTTGCCTCCCCCCATTTGCAAGATGCCTCTGCTCTGTCCTGCATGTTTGTTCACTTGCCTGGTGCCCCTTATCCCCATTTAGGCTGCTAACTGTGCAAGGAACAGGCTGTGTGACTCCTGTTCACTTTATATCCCTGTACCCTTCTCGGCACCAGGTTCAATAAATCCTTGCCTCCTCACATGCAGAGGAAAGCACAGTTTACTGCCTTGGCTCTGATTTAGCTGAGTAATTGAGTTTCATTCATTGATTATTTATTGAGCATCTGTTATGCTGGCCCTGTGCTGTGTTACAGGTTTAAATACGATTAACATGCTTAGCCCTTAAGGATTTTCACTCCAGGGCAAAGTGAGGAGAGGGTCATGTGAGAAAAGATAGGTACATTGCCAAGCTGCCAGGCTAAGAATACCAAAACAAGGCTGGGCATGGTAGTGCATGCCTTTAATCCCAGCACCTGGGAGGCAGAGGCAGGCAGATCTCTGTGAGTTCAAGGCCAGCCTGTTCTACATAGTGAGTTCCAAGCCAGCTGGGGCTACAGGGAGACCTTGTCTCAAATCAAACAAGCTGAAATACTGGCTGCAGTTGGGATTTCTCAAAAAGGGAGAAATCCGACTTGAGGCAGCCAACAGAAACCCTGAAAGGTCATGGGTCTGTTTTATCCACTGTTCAAGCATAGGGAGGTGGCCTGCTTGGTAAATTGGGCTTACTATCATGTATGCTGGGAACCTGCTGTGATTAGATGGGACTTGCAAGCTTTCCGAGAAGGTTCTTCTGTGAGACAAATCCGAAGAGCTACCCTGTGTCTGGGACGTAGGCACCAGGATATAACTACTGGGTGCCTGGCTAGCTTGAAAGAATTTGAAAATATTTTTGACAGAAAAAGAACAAGTGTTTTCCCACTACCCCAGACAGGAGTGTCAACATGAAGAGCTGATCCATTTCATCTTCCACAGCTCTGAGGTCTGCAGCTGGGCCAAGCTGGGCTCCTAAGGAATGTAGAAAACATAAGAATCAGGGGGTGACTGGACAGCACACCAGACTCCATGAACTTGTGTGAGGAACTGCAGATGGGGTGGGGTGCAGAAGAATGGGGTGAAGATTCTCTACTGAAGCTCAGCCTTTGAACTCTGACTTTGACTGAGGTACCCAGGGTCTGTGAACCTGTTTTCTCTTCTGCAATGTGAAAAGAGACAAGGTAATGAGAGTTAGAGAGGTTTATGTGGAAGACGTTTTGATTTAAAATCTGGCTGGGGTGAGCCAGGGCAGCATACTGAGGGGTCCTATGAGTCTAAACTTCTCCCCCACACAAGTGCAAGTGTCATGGCTCATCCAATGCTCAGTATGCCTTCTTGGAAAGAGTATTTGATATCATGTGTATGTCCGCCACATCTATACTGAAAATCCAAGTGATGGATGACTGATGGACAAGTCTGTCTCTAGCCCTTGCTCATCTGAATTCCTTTATTTCATCTTACACCGTAGGGATCCATGCACATAGTCTCTGACATTTATCACCTACTGTTTGCTAGGTTTACTACAGGGCAAGAAAGAAACAAAGATGAAAGAAATGTGGTCTCTACTTTGTACAAAACCATAGACCAGGCAACGAGACAGTTATGTTAACAGATAAATAAGCACTTGTACACATTTGCATTTTATTTTCTGCATCTAATTGCAACTTCCTCAAGGATTAGGAGTGATGAGAACCTTGGCTGTAAAGTCAGGCTGTCTGGATTGCTATGCCTGCATCATGCCTTGTTACTGAATGAGCTTGGCCCATATACAGTTCTCTCTTGGAAATGGATGCTTTAATCACACATTAGGGCTAACAGTAGCCTTCTCTGCCGAGGGTTGTGTTCTAGTTTGAATTCTGTTGCTGTGATAAAACACTCCGACCAAAAGCAACTTGGGAAGGAAAAGTTTTTTTGGCTTATACTTCCAGGACATGATCCATCATTGAGGAAGTCAGGGCAGGACCTCAAGGTGGGAAGCTGGAGGCAAGAACCATGGAGGAGAGCTGCTCTCTGGCTTGCTTCCTGGCTCAGCCTCAGCTAACTTTCTTATAAAGCTCAGGCCCATCTGCCTAGGGATGGTGCTGCCCACAGTGGGCGGGGCCCTCCCCTGTCAATCATCACCCAAGACAATCTCTTAAAGACACAGCCACAGCCTAATCTGAGCAATCCTTCACTTGAGGTTCCCTCTTCCCTGATGACTCTTGGTCCTGTCAAGCTGACAATAAAAACTAATCAGCACAGATGATATCGGCATTAAATGAGATAAAGTGCGGGAGGTATTGAGAGTATAGTAAGTGTTCAATAATAGCAAGCACTATGTGTAGTTTTCTTGGTGATTTCCCCCCCAGCACCCCCAGGTTCTGTGTAATTCCATGTTAGGGGTGAGTTCCTGGTGATTTCAGAAGCAAAGATGGGTTGATAAGGGTGTCAAGTTTCCTCTAATTCTTGTAGCATGAAGAAATTATGGAGTTCTATTTCGTGCAAATAGTAATTCATTCTACAAACATAACATACCTCCTCAGTACCAGGCCTGGTGGTAAATACCGGAAATAGAGGAGAGAGACCTCAACACATGTGGTCCTTTGCCTTGAAGTAACTCACAGTTGAGAAGTTGAACAAATGAGCAGAGACAGGATGGCTTCAGATCCACTGTGCTCATGATCTGTACAGTGGTGGTTCAGGCATCAGGAAGAGTGACCCACAACTGGGGCTTCCCAGGGAGGGAGCTACAAGCTACTTTCTAAACATGGAGGAGAAGCTGGGTTGCTTTACACTCGGTTTTCTTAATAGGCTTGAATCTGTCCTCCTGAATCTGTCCCCTACCTGTGTCCTCCAGAAAGCATTAGCCTTGTTCACAGTCACATAAAGGCCCAGGAGAGCTGGATTCTATTTTGAACTCTGGCAGTGACCTGCTCTGTGGGTTTGAACAAATCACATTCTTTCTCTGGGCCTCAGATCCCTTGTTGGCCTAGTTTGAAGGAGCCTTTCAGATTGGGTTTATTTATTCTATACCCAAGGAAGACTTAATCAGTACCAATCATATGCCAGACATGGCTAAATGCCAAGGAATCAAGAGTGGGTAGGATACCATTATGTGTAGCTAGAAGCCAATCTGTCAGGGAAATCCCGGGAAACAATGTAAAACACATGCTCCAGGGTGATCCTGCAGCTGGAGTATTTATATACCAACTCCTGTCCATCACTGGCTGAAAGTTGTTAGGGTAAGGTGTGGCAAGTAGAGTAGTTAAACTCTCTGCCGCTCATATAGGAAGAGTGCTATTTCAAGGCTGGGGGTATTAGTAGGGCATTGACGGCTTCTGCTACAACTAGAAGCCATGATACACGCAGAGAGAAGGACACCATGATGAAATGCAAGCCCAAAAGCCAACCGTAAATGCTCTTGGACTTGGCTCTCCATGGGCGCTCCTTGGTAGTAGTGGACCCTTTGTCTAGACTAGTGATTATAGACATTTTGTCCTCCAGGGAATATGTGATAATTTATGGACATTTGTGACCATCAGGATTTGCAGGTGGTGTGTGTGTGTGTGTGTGTGTGTGTGTGTACTTATATGTATACTTTGGCTACTGGCACCTTGTGGGTAGAAGTTATGGAGGCTGTTAAACATCCTATATACAAAGGAAAGGGGTCACCAATAAAGAGTTATTATCTGCCTTAGGACTTGGAAGATTTCTCAGCAGGTAAAAGTACCTGATGCCAAACATGACAATCTGAGCTTGATCCCCAGAACCCACATGGTAAAAGGAAAGAACTGATCCGCTCCCACAAGTTGTCCTCTGACATTCACATTTGGGCTGTGTGTGGTACATGGAAGAGAGGAGAAAAGAGATTAAAGAGAGATATCTGTCCCTTGGCAGAGCAGGAGGGGTCCAGCTTCAGTTCCTGATAGCACCTGCAGTTTCTTAGGAGCTTATGATAAGAAAAGAGAAGGAATGTCCACTTCCTTGTCACCTGGGACGTGTGATTCTTGGCTGTTCTTATGTGCAATGACTCATAAGCAAAAGGACAGACTGCACATATCAGTGTACTTACATACCAAAGGCTCATAAAATTACCTGGGGTCCTGGTGTCTTTAACTACGATCGACTCTATGTTCTACCTATTAATGATATGTGATCTTGGGCAAATTATTTAATGTCTCTAAATTCAAATTTGGTCTCATCTGTTAAATGGTGAAAATTATGGAGTTAGTGTTGAGTGTGTTCAAGGATACCATCCATATTATATCCCCAACATCTAGCATACAAACTACATACTAGTTAGCTGTTAGCATCCTGGCAAAGGTGAGGCTTGGTGTGAGCACATCACAAAAGACATTGTCATCATACCTAGTCTTTGGAGGGGTACATTAAGTCTCTAAGGTTGTCAAGGAATGTGACATGACATGTGAACATAATATACTTTTGTCATAATTCTATCTTGTGTGTGTGTGTATGTGTGTGTATGTGCCTGTATATATTTGTGTGTGGATATGGTGCATGTGTGTGCAGATGTGTATGTACATATGTGAGTGTTGTTTTGTGTGGAGGCCAGAAGTCAACCTTGGGTGTTTTCTTCAGTCAATTCTCTACCATGTTTTTTTTTTTTTTTAGTGTTGTTGATTTATATGTGAGTACTTTGCCTGCATGTATGTATGTAAGAAGGCATCAGATTCCCTGAAACTGTATTTATAGATGGCTGTTAGCCACCATATAGGGTCTGGGAACTGAACCCAGGTCCTCTAGAACAGCAGTATGTGATCTTAACCATTAAGCCATCTCTCCAGTTCCTAATTATTTTTAATAGAGTATTTGTACTAATTCTTGAGAATTCATACATGTATACAGTGTACTTTGATCATACTTACCCTTCCTCCTCCTCCAATTCCTCCTGGATCCACCCCTACCTCCAACCCACTTCCAACTTCATATCCTCTTTTTAAAAATAATAACCCATTGAGTCCAATTTTTGCTGCACATATATGTAGGTATGGGGCTACCCACTGTCTCTACCAGGGGCCATACCCTTAAAGAAAACTGGTCCTTCTTTCCTTAGCAGTCATCGATTGTCAATACCTCCTCAGTGCTTGTGAGCCCCTCCCCTATCTACACTGGAATGTTGACTGGCTTGATTTTGTTGTTTTTTTAAGACAGGTTCTCACTATTGTAGCTCCATCTGGCCTGGAATGCACTATGTAGATCAGGCTAGCCTTGAACTCATCTAGACATCCACCTGCCTCTGCCTCCTTAGGGCTTGGTCTTGTGCAGGTCTTATGCAAGCAACCTCAGATTCTGTGAGTTCATGGGTACAGTGGTCCTGTTATAACTAGAGGACACTGCTTTACTCTGGTGCTTCTCAAACTCTGGCTCTTATAATCTTTCTGCCTCATCTGCCATATTGGTGGTGTGTGATAAAGATGTCCTGTTTATGACTGAACACCACAGACCTTGTATTCTCTGTACTTTGATGATTTGTGAGTTTCTGCATTAGTCACCATCTACTGCACAAAAAAGCTTCTCTGATGATGAAGGTGAACTGTACTAATGTCTGGGTATAGACATATGTAATTAGAGGGCAGTTTGATACTATGTCTTCTTTGATACTCCTGTGGAGTGGACCTTACATCCAATCAGAAAGTGGTTGGTTCCCCCCCTAACATTCATGCCACTATTTCATCCATGGATATATCTTGCTATGCCAGTCATTATTGTAGCTCCCAGGGTTCACATCTGGGTTAAACTATGACTCCCCCCCTACCCCCCAACAGCCTGAATAGTACCTTCCAGTACTATGAGAGCTAGCCATTAGTGGGAAACTTCCCAGTCAGTACCAGCTGAATCTCTCCATGTTGGTGACCAAAGTGTATGGTGTCTTCAGTAATAGGGTCTTAACCATCAAGTTCTGGTGGGCAATTGAGCGTGATGGCAATACCTATCTTGTTTTGGGGGCCTCCGTGACACCCTCTCTAAGAACTTGTGGGAGGTGTCCCACACCTAGCACTGGGATTTTTGTTTACTAACCCATGGCCTCTTGTGGGCGCCATCCATGGAGATTATCTCTCTCCAAACTCTTTTTTTAAAGATTATATTTTTTTAAAATCTTAAAGAATAGTAGATTCCCATATGACTTTTTCACATACCCTTAGTTTTGGTTACCTCTCTCTCTTTCCCTTTTCCTTATCCTCTTGCCCCTTTTCTGCTTAGACCTTTCCACCCCACTTGCTCCCTCTACTTTCATGTCCAATGTGTTTACTATAGCCCTCCCTTAAGGACTTTTTTCCCTCCTCTAATGGCACCTTCTATCTTTCTGCCCTTTAAAACACTCAAAGTTAAACACACTACTCTAAAAAATTCGTAGCTAGGATCTGCTTATAAGGGAAGAAACACAGCGTTTATCTTTTTGGGTCTGGGTTACCTCATTCAGTATAATATTTTCCAGATCCATCCATTTCCCTGCAAATTTCATAGTTTATTCTTTTATTATTGATGAACAAAATTCCACTGTGTATATGCACCAAATTCTCAGTGTGCATCAATCCTTGGGTGGTTCCATTTCCTCACTATTGTGAATAGAGCAGAGATGGACACAAGCACAGGTCGCACTGCCATAGGGTGTTGCCAGGCATTGTGTGGCTGAGTCATATGGCAGTTCTATTTTTAGCTCCACACTGATTTCCACAGTGCCTGCACCAATTTACACTCTCACTAATAGGGAATAAGGGTTTCTCTTTCCTTACATATTCATCACCAGCATTTATTGTCATTTTGTTTCTTGATAGCTATACTAACTGAAGTAAGATGGATCTCAAAAGAAGTTTTAATTTGCATTTCCTTGATGGCTATGGATGTTGAACACTTTTAAAGATATTTATTAGACATTCGTGTTTCTTCTTTTGAGAACTCTGTTCAGTTCCATAGACTACTTTTGAATTAGGTTGCTTTGTTGATGCTTAGTATTTTTATTTTGTTTTGTTTTTTGTTTTAGCTCTTTGTATATTCTAGGCACTAATCTCTGTCAGATGTGTGGTACCCATTCTGTGGGCTGCCTCTTCATTAACTAGTGGTGTCCTTTGCAGAACAGAGGACTTTGTGTTTTATGGGATCTTACTTGTTGATTATTGGCTTTAGTTCCTGAGTGACTGGAGTCCTACTCAGAAAGTCTTTGTCTATGCCTATATCTTTAAGTGTAATCATGACTTTATTTTCTAGTATTTTCAAAGTTTCAGGTCTAACGTGGAGATCTTTGATCCATTTAGTATTGACGTTGTGTGGTGAGAGATAAGGATCAAGTTTCATTCTTCATATGCAGATATCCAGTTTTCCCAGCACCATTTGTTGAAGAGGCTGTCTTTTCTCTTCAAATGTGTGTTTCATTTTCTTTGTTAAAATCCTGGTGGCTGCAGTTGTGTAGATTTCTATATGGGTCCTCTTTTATATTCCATTGATCTCTCTCTTTCTCTCTCTCTCTCTCTTTTTTTTTTTGGTCTTTTTGAGACAGTGTCTCTCTATAGCCCTAGCTGGCCCAGAACTCACTATGTGAACTCACAGAGATCCACCTGCTTCTGCCTCCCAAGTGCAGGGACTAAGGCATGTGCCACCACATCCGGCCAGTAATATGCTGTTTTTATTACTATGGCCCTGTTGTGAAATTTGGTTTTGTGATGTCTCTCTATCAGTGTTCTTATTGCTCAGGACTGCTTTGGCTATCCAAGGTCTTTTGTGCTTCCATATTAATTGTAAGATTTTTTTATATTCCTGTGATGAGTTGGAATTTTGATTAGGATTGCACTGAATTTGTAGATTGCTTTGGTAAGATGGCTGTTTTCATTTATTATGCATAGAATCATGCCGTTTTCAAACTAGGGTATTTTGCCGTCTTCGTTTCCTATTTATAGCTCTTTTATTTCCTTCTCTTTTATTGCTATAGATAAGACTTCAAACACTGTACTTGTCTCCCTATTGGCTAGTTCATCCAGTGGGCGGGGCCTGACGCAAAGCGTGGACTATGAAGGGGCTGCTGGAGCCATTTTGGGATGGAAGCCAGGAGCCCTGGGTAGTGTGTGTGGTGTGGGGGTCGTGCAGACAGCCACTCAGCAGCTGAAAGACAGAATGGACTGACTCTTGTGGACCTGGGGTGATTGCTGGCCCCAGAGGCACTGGGTACTCATTCCTTTGTAAGTTAATAAACTCACATAAAATATATTTTATGGTTTGTCTGATTGTGCAGGAGACCCAGAGGGAATTCGGGCAGCAGTATGGAACAGGAGTGGGAGAATAGGCGCCCTTGTCTTGATTTTAGTGGGAATGCTTAAAGATGTCCTTGATTTAGCATGATGGCTATATGTTTGTCTTATATAGCCTTTATTAAGTTGTGATATGTTTCCTCCATCTTTAGTCTCTCCAAGACTTTTAACATGAAAGGATGCTGGATTTTTTTTCCAAGGATTTTTTTCTGCAATTACGATCATGTGATTTCTATCTTTGAGAACATTTATGAATGATACTTGCTGATTTGCGTGTGTTGAACCATGCCTAAACGTCTGGAATGAAGCTACCTTGTTCATGTTAAGCAACCTTTTGGTGTGTTCCTGAATTCAGTTTGTGTGATTTATTGAGAAATTTTGTCTATGTTCATTAGGGAGTTTTTTCTATAATTTTTTTTGATATGCCTTTGTCTGGCTTTGGAATTAGGATAAACTAACTTCAGAAAAAGAGTTTAGAAGCATTTCTTCCTTTTCTATCATGGAATAGTTTGAGTAATACTGGTTTTAGTTCTTTGAAAATCTGGTAGAATTCTGTCCTGAACCTAACTGGACTGAACAGTCAGGATATTTAAATTCCTTCTTTGATCTTGTTGTTGCTGTAGTTCTATTTAAATTACTTATTCCGTTTTGGCTTAACTTTGGTAGAACATATACATTTAGAAATTCAAACATTTCTTTTATGTTTTCCCAGTTAGTTGAATATGAGGTTTTAAATGTATGTCTACATGATTTCTGGAATTCATTGGTATCTGTTGTAATGTCTTCCTTTCCATCTCTAATTTAACTAATGCAGATCTTCTCTTTCTTTCAGTTAGTTTTGCTAAGGGTTTGTCAATCTCGTTTACCTTTTCAAAGAACTAACACATTGTTTCATTGATTCTTTGCATTGCTTTTTGATTTCCAGTTCACTAAATTCTTTCTTGATCTTAGTTGTTTCTCTCCATCTACAGATTTTAGATTTCATTTTTTTCTTGATTTTTCAATGCCTTAAGATGCACTGTTAAGTTGTTTACTTGAGATAGTTTTGATTGATTAAGGTAAACACGTAGGAGTTATAAACTTCCTTCTTAGGGCTGCTTTCATCTATCTTACAGGTTTTGTTACATTGTGTTTTCATTTTCATTCAATCATAGGAATTTTATTTCCTTCATGACCTATTTCTTCAAGGACCTATTCATTGTTCAATAGTGTGCTGTTTCGTCTCTATGAGTTTGTATACCTTCTAGGGTTTCTCTTGCTGTCAATTTGTAGTTTTATTCCATTGTAAACAGATAGGATACAAGAAATTATTTCAATTTTCCTATATTTGTTGAGATTTACTTTGTATCCCAGTATGTCATGTGATCTATTTTAAAAACAAGTCTCATGGACTGGTGAGAAGAATGTGTCTTCTGGAGTGTTTGGGCAGAATGTTCCACTAGGTCCATTTGATCTATGGTGCCATTTAATTCCACTGTTTATTTTTTGTCCAGTTGCTCCAATAGTGAGAGGAGGGTATTTAAGTCATGTACTATTACTGTGTTGGGATGAATATGTGACTTTTTATGAGCCTGTGTTTGACACATATATATATAGAGTTGGAATTTCCTATTGCTGGTTTGTTTTCTTAATCAGTGTGAAGTGACCATCTTTATCTCTTCTGACTAGATTTGGTTTGAAGTCTATTTTGCCGTATTTTTGGTCCAATTTGCTTGTATGCTGGCTAATTTTTGTCAATTTGATATAAACTAGAGACATGGGAAGAGGGAATCTCAATTGAGGAAATTCCTTTATCATGTTCGTCTATGGGACATTGTTCTAGTTTGTTTCTCCATTGTTCTGACAAACACTCTGACCACTACCAACTTGGGGAGGAAAGGTTTTATTTGTCTTACACCTCCCAGGTCACAGTTCATCACTCAGGGAGCCCAAGGTAGGAACTCAGGACAGGAACCTGGAGGCAGGAGCTGAAGCACAGACCATGGAGGAACACTTCTTACTGGCTTGCTCCTCTCTTTCCCCCTCCCCACCTTGCAAGCACTCAACCTGCTTTTTTATACAACATAGGCCCACCTGCCCAGGGGTGGCACCACCCAAAGTGGACTGGGCCCTCCCATATCACTCAGTAATCAAGAAGATACCACACAGACAAGGTCACAGGCCAGTTCAATGGAGACAGTTCCCCAGTTGAGGCTCCCCCAATCCAGGTGTGTCAAGTTGATACTAAAGCTATCAGACACTTTCTTGGTTGCTAATTGATGTAGGTGGGTACAGCTCACCATGGGTAGTACTATACCTGGTGGCTCCAGGCTGCATAAGAAAGGTAGGTGAATAAGTCAGAGGGAGCAAGCCAGTGAGCAGTGTTCCTTTATGGTTTCTGATTTACTTCCTTCCTCCAGGTTCCTACCCTGCTTAAGTTCCTGCCTTGGCTTCCCTCAGTGATGAACCGTGATCAGGATGTGTAACCCAAATAAACTTTTTCCATCATAAGTTGTTTTGGGTCATGGTGTTTATTCACAGCAAGGGGAAAACAAACAGAAACAGCTTGGAAGCCCCTTTTTTAATCTTTTCACAAACGGAAACAGCTTGGAAGCCCCTTTTTAATCTTTTCACCTTAAGATAATGTCTACATTTGATGGTGAGGTGTGTTTCTTGGTGGTAGCTAAAGGAATGATCTTCCTTTCAATTTCAGTCTGCCAGCCTGTCACTTTTGATAAAGGAATTGAGAACATTAATATTCTGGGTTATTATTGAAAGCTGTGTATTTGTTTCTATCATTTTTGTTGTTTTGGGGGTTTTGGTATTTTCTTAGTCCTTCTTTAATATCTGTCTTAGCCTTGTTTATTTTTTTCCTTATAGTCTCTTGAGTGTTTATCTTTGTCTTCAGTCCAAAATATTCCTTCCAGTACCCACTGTAGGACTTGGCAGTCACAAATTCCCTTGGTCTGCTTTTATTATGTAAAACTTTTCTTTCTCCTGCAGTTATGTTAGATAATTTTTTTGGATATATTAGACTGGGTTGGCAGTTGTGATCTTATAGAATTTGAAATGCATCTTTCTAAAGTCTTTTGGCTTTTAAGGTTTCCATTGAAAAGTCAGTAGCTATGCTGATGGGCCTGACTTTTATGTGGCTTGGTCCTTCTCTCTTACAGCTTTCAATACACTTTCTTTGTTCTGTATATTTGACTATAATATGACATGGAGAGTTTCTCTTCTGGTCGTGTCTATTTGGTGTTTTGTATGTGTCTTTGTGTCTGGATGGGCATCTCTATCCCTGGATTTGGGAAAAATTCCTTAATGATTTGATAGAAAATATCTCTTGCTCCGTTGGCATAGATTCTTCTTCTTTGCCCATAATTTGTAAATTTTGCCTTTTCATATGTCTCAAAGATCTTGCATGCAACATTCATACCCTTAAAAAAAATTTATCATTGATCTTGACCGAATGGTCCAGTTCCTTCAGTCCCTGAATCTCTCTCCTCCATATGACCCATTATATTGCTGAGGCTTTCCATTGAACTTTTTACTTGATTTGTTATATTTTTCATTTCAGTTTGGGTTTTCTTTGGTATTTCTACCTCTTTTTTGAATTCTATTTTCATATCTGGCATTGACTTCCTTATTTCTTCCAGCTGCTTGTATTCTTGTGGGATATATTCATGTCTGGAGTTATTTGAACATATTTATAATGGTTCTTTTGAATTGTGTGTCTGGAATTCCATCTATGTCATTGATCACTGGGGTTCATTACTCTGAGATTGGTAATTTTGTGGAGGAGACAAATTGTCTTGGCTTTTCATGTTTCTGGTGTTTTTGTGCTGGGATCTGCCCATCTGCGGTTAGATCTTTAGCTAGATCTTTTAATTCAGGTCACCTTTCTGCTTTTAATGGAGGTATTTGCAGTGTTCAACAGAGATGAGGTTGTAGTAGAGTTAAGGTGACATTTTCTTCTTTTAGACTGCTGTTCAGAGCACTAGGCTCTATCCCTAGACCTTCACTGTAAGTTTAATATTCTCTGCAACTATAGTGGTTGTCCAGAAATAAACCCATGAAAATAGAGTGTCAGTTACTACAAAACAGTCATTCCTTAAGTACTAATTATTTGGCAAGTAAAGAGACAACAGTTGTGTGTTATACCAGTATATTAGTTATTGTGGGTATGAGGGGAGAAAATAAATAGAAAAAGAAATCACAGTGGGATTAGTAGTCAGTATTGGGTCGCTAGAAAGGAAGTAGAGGAGGGGAACATACATAGAGAGAACGATGGTAGAATCCAAGAAAAAAAAAATGTGTGGGCAAGAAGTAGGAATTTTAGTTAACAGTAGATGGAAAAGAGAGGGGTAGGACTATGCACTTGAATAATGTAGAATAGTCTCATGTTCTCACAGGCTGAGTCCCAGACACTGTAAAGTCAGGTAGTTCATATTCTTTGGGAAAGGTAAAAAGAAGGTGATAGGTTGTAATATGGAGAGAACTAAGCAAACAAACAAGCGCAAACAGCGAGGGACTGGATGGCTGGCTGCCTTGGCCTTGTATATTGCATAAATAAGGAAGAGTATAAAAGGGCAGTGAGCTCTGGGCAGAGACCAGGCATGGGGCTGTATTCTCCGTGGACTCTCTCTGACCTCGTAGGGAGATTGGGGTGGGGGTTGAAGTTTCTGTGCACCCCCAAACCACCAAGAGTGAGCCTAAGCTAGGGCTGAAGTATGGGCAGGCTCTCTACCTCAAATGGCAAGCTGGAGTTAGGGCCACCTTGTTTTTTGATGCAGGGTTTCTCAATGGCTGGGAAAGCATTGGTTTGCCTAGGTAAGATGTCCAGTGAACTCCAAGGATTTGCTTGTTTTCACTTTCCAGTGCTAGGATTGCAAATGTGCCACTGCACTGTTTTGTTTTGTTTTTTTTTTTTAAATGTCCCTCTGGGAGTGGAATTCAGGTCTTCATGCATGCATGGCAAGTACTTTACCAACTGAGCCATGCCCCCAGCCCCTAATTCTATGTTTCACAGATA
The DNA here is from genome assembly GCF_000622305.1 of Nannospalax galili. NCBI lineage: Eukaryota > Metazoa > Chordata > Mammalia > Rodentia > Spalacidae > Nannospalax > Nannospalax galili. The sequence goes on along the minus strand of NW_008342393.1, from coordinate 11,311,689 downwards.
GCTTACTCTCAAGAGACCTTAGAGAAGTTTTGGAAATTTCTAGAATATAGCGGTGGGGCTGTGAGGCTGGGCCATGGAAAGCACTGAAATTTTTCCTGGCTCTGTCTTGGCATGCTCCACCCTCAGATCCTGTTACCTGGAATCCTCTCACCATGTTGAGAGGAATCCCAGATCTTGTTACAGAGCCTTTAGGTTACTACTTGAAGTGTGGGTTCCCTGGAAAAAAGTGAGAGAGGGATCAGAGACGAGACCTTGCCATAAGTTCATAAAGTGTTCTTTTTAAGATATTTTATTTGTTATTTTATGTATAAGCGTGTATTGCTTGCATGTAGGTAGGTGCACCCAGGTCATACAGTGCCTGCAGAAGTCAGAAAAGGGTGCCAGATTCCCCTGGAACTGGAGTTACAGATGGTTGCCAGCCACCATATGGGTGCTGGGAATCAAATCCAGGTCTTCTGCAAGAGAAGCCAGTGCTCTTAACCACTGAGCATATCTCTCAGGCCCCTACAAAGTGTTCTTTAAGTCTTATTTATATTCTTAAAAATCAATGTAGGGTTGGGCATGGTGGCACTCCAGCACTTGGAAGGCTGGGGCAGGAAGATCATAAGTTCTAGGCCAGCTAGGGCTACAGAGTGAGAGCTTGTCTCAAAACCAACCAACTAACCAACCAGCAAAACAAGCAAACAAAAAAGTCAATCAGACATTTCACATGACTCCGTCATAAATCTAAAAATAGTTTTAAAAGATATTAACAGGTACTGCTAACTCTCTAAGATGTACCTTGTTTATTCTATGACTTTGATCACGCCTGGCCATACTGGCATGGACCTCAATGCTGCGTTAAGAAGCGGGTACCCGGTGTACATCCTTTTCCTGTTTTATTTCCTTTCCTTACTGCTCTTCTTCATAGATGGTCATTCTTTTCACCACTGTCCACTCCTTCACTGTGTTTGGTAGTCCCTGAGACAGAGTTGGACATTGCTTAACTGTGTTGGTAGTGTTCAAGTAGAAGAGAAATGTCATCACTATGTTTGAATGTGTCCCCCTAAAAGCATCTATTAGAAACTTAACTGCCAATGCAGCAGTGCTGGGAGAGGAAGCCCAGTGAGCCTTGGTGAGGATGAGAGGGATCTGCCCTCATCAATAGACTAATGTCATCATTACAGCAGTGAATTCTTTATGAAATGAGCCCAGCCCCCTTTCTCTCTCGTCCTTTATGTGCTTATACACTCTACTATCATGTGAGGGACAGTGTCCCTCTCCTGTGCAGGACATAGTCTTCAAGGGGGTATCAGGAAAATGGTAACTGGACCCTTACCAGATATCATATGGACTAGCACACCGATCTTGAGCCTGTCAACTTCCAGAACTGTGAGAAACAGAGCTATATTCTTTATAAATTACCAATCTCAGGTATTTTGTTATGGTAGCACAGAATAAGACAATACCTTAATCCATTTTCTGTAGCTAAGAATACACCACCACAGATTAGGCAAGTTAAAAAGAGAAGAGGTTTGTCTTGGCTTGTGGTTCTGGAGATGCAGTTCTGAGTGGACACATCTAGTGATAACCTTCTTGCTGGCAATGTCCCAAGACAGTGAAGGGCATCACATGACAAGAGATAGAAAGCACATGTATGTGTATAGGTGAATCTTCTGGTCTCCTTTTTTAATATTTAAATTTTTTTATGTGTATGCGTATATTGCCTGCATGTAGGTAAGTGCACCAGTGTTGTGCAGTGCCTGTGGAAGACAGAAGAGGCTGTTGGATCCCCTGAGACTGGAGTTACAGACAGTTGTTAGCTGCCATGTGGGTGCTGGGATTCAAACCCGGGTCTTCTGCAGGAACAACCAGTGTTCTTAACCACTGATCCATCTCTCCAGTCCCCTCCCTTCCTCTTCTTTTAAAGTTTCCAGTACTTAGTTATGGGAGTTGATGGTCTTAACTAACTCTATTCACCTCCAAAGGCTCCACCTCTAAACACTGTCATAGGATCAAATCTTCATCCTCTTAATACCTCTGAATGGGGATTAAACTCCAACATGAGCTTCAGAGGGAAGAAGCCATGTTCAAATCACAGCAGCCAGTCCCTGACTCTACTCAGATATACATACAGTCGTGCCATTGCTGAGCTTACTCACAGAGGTGGAAGTTGGGGAGAAGACAGCCAGCCTCTGACTAAGAATTTACAGCAACTCCAGCTGAGAGTTATGAGAGAGAAATGTGGGGTGTGAAAAGAGGGTGAGACAGAGACAGTGATGGCACATGAAAGTAGAGGGGAGCGTCCCCTCTAAGTTATGTGCTGAGGGCCGAGGAGGATGCAGAAGGAGGTTCTGGGTAGGAATAGTAAGAGCAAGAGTTGTGATAAGGGACAATGTGTCCCATTGGAAGAGCCAATAGCTTGGCCTGTGAACATGTGAAGTGGAGAACAGCAAGAGGCAAAGCTGGAGACCAGGCAGCTCAGATCTCAGAGCTGGCTGTCAGTCAGGATAGGAATGTAGGCTTTTTCTGAGGTGATGAGAACTCAGTGAATGGAGCGTGTGTGTGTGTGTGTGTGTGTGTGTGTGTGTGTATACATGTGGGTGAATGTGTATATATGTTAGGGTATATACATATGTGGGTGAGAGTGTGTGTGTGTGAGTGCTTACATATGTATCTGTATGTCTTTCTGTGTGCGCATATGGGTGGTTGAATGTACATGTGAGTGCTTCTGTGTGTTGCTGACACAGATCAGTGAGTGGGTTCTGTCAGTGTCTCCCTTTTGAGCTCTGTGGTGTAAGCTGGAACCCCCTGACCAGCAGGACCATAATAAAAAAATAAAGAGGCTGGTGTTTCATCATTGTCACAGGATATAATTAAAGACAACACAGACCCAATGAGTCAGAGAACAAACACAGATGAATCAGAAGGGGTGTGTGGAAAACAAGATGGTTTAGGGGAAGAAGGTTAATGTTCTTTGGATAGTTCCTACAGTGAAATAGGTGGTTTATTAAGGATTTAACAATTAAGTGGCCTTTGGGGACTCTGCAGAATTGCTCAGGTCCCTCTAACAGTCTTTGGAAATAATTTAGGAGGAAGAAGGCTCTTGATTTGGGGGTCCGTAAATGAATAATTCAGGCCAGAACTGAAGGGACATCCCCATTACCAACGGTTAAGCAAAGGTGAGGGGTAGAGTATTGGGATAGGGAATAAAGACTTTGCTTTTTTCATAGCCTGGTTGCCCCCTAAGCTGTGAGGCAAAGCACAGAAGGCTCACTAATTTCCCACCCCAAGCCTGGCCTCTCTTTTTTCTGTGTTCCCAGGAGTACCATAATGGATGGTATAATGGTTGGATACCATAATGGATACCATAATGGTAAAAGGTTTTTTCCAACCTAAGAAGGGTCTCCTCATAGACTAGTGTTAAGAATTATCTCTAATTTTTCTTGCAAAAGGGCCATGGTAGACTGGGACAGTAAATTTTGATTGAGGAAAGAAGTTAGGGAAGATCTACAGTTTGAGGTTGGGCTAAGGGAATCTTGTAATGGAAGGCTTGTATAACCCTGAAAGGAAGTAAGGAAAGGTTCACTCACTCAACAAATGTACCAAGTACCACAACAAATAGCCTGTTTTCACAATGGCTGAGCATATTCTAGAACTTTTAAAAAGCAGAGTCAACTTCTCCTGCCCATTGCAATGGTGTAATTAATAGGATACTGATGAAGCAAGGCTGTAAGGTGGATCCTAAAAGGCAATATGGCTGTCCCTGGCGCTTTTCTATTGGTGTGGTCCATCTTGGGATCCCACAGCCATGTTGTAAGGAAGCTCAAGTCACATAAAGAGGCCATATGTGAGTGTGTGGCCAACGGTCCTCTAAGGTCTTAGCTGATGTCCCCAGACATGGAACTGCCTCAGTAGACGCTGAATGGAGTAAAGACAAACACCCCTGCCAAGTCCTAACTCACTACACATTTGTGAGCAAAGTAAACGCCATTATAGGTTGTGTGTGTGCATGTGTGTGCGTGTGTGCGCATGCTGAATGAACCCAGGGCTTTGTGCACATTAAACACTTTGCTCTCTGTTATTATTTTTATTGCTCCTCAGCTTTTTGGCTAAGATCAAGTGAAGACAGTAAATTCTGAGGGCGATTTATTATGAAGCCGTAGTAACGGGAAGGAGTGTGTTACAAAATAGCTGAAAGAATGACACTTAGCATTTGCAGGACCTCTTTAGAATTTGCAAAGGGGTTTCACACAAAGGTCTCAGCCAGAGTCTGAAGAACCTGGGAAGGGCTGGAGAGATGACTCTACAGCTAAGAGCACTGGCTGCTCTTGCAGAGGGCCTAGGTTCAGTTCCCAGCACCCACATGGCAGCTAACAACCATCTGTAACTCCAGTTCCAGGGGATCCAACGCCCTCTTCTGACTTCTGTGGGCATTGCATGACACGGGCACACTTACATACATGTAGGCAAAACACTCACACACATAAAATAAAAATAAATTAATTTAAAAAAAGAACCTTGGGAGATAGATGTTGCACATGTGGCTCATGGAAGTCTGCTGAGGCTGGGAAGGATGGAGGAGGTAGCTTAGAGGACGTACAGCAAGTAGCTAGATAAGTACATATTCTTAGGAAGACTTAGGAAGACTTAGAAGATAAGTAACTTTTCTTATCCTAGCTGACCAAGACCCAATCCTAGAGCCTCTGATACTTCAGGCAAAAACCCTGCATGAGAACATCTTCCAGATGGTGGAGGAGAATTACTCTCAGGATGCAAAGTAATGCACACCCCAAGAGATTCATTAAAAAAAATAGTTACAGAGCTCTACCACATTCCAGCATAA
>NW_008342393.1:11294764-11306841 GCF_000622305.1 Nannospalax galili | reverse complement strand
AAAACCCCCCCCCCCCACCAATAGAATTGTAAGTTGAAGCCTTTACTCCAAGGACTTTATGACTATTTGGAGACAAGAACTTTAATGTGCCAGTTTGGCAAAATGAAGTCCTATGGTAAGCCCCAGTCTAATATAATTAATCTTTATAACAGAGATTATTTGGGGCTGGTGTGGTGGCTCAACAGGGAATGTTACTTGCCACCAAGCCTGATGACTTGAGTTCTTACCCCAGTAGAAGGAGAGAAATGACTCTAGCAGGTTGTCCTCTGACCTCCACATGTGTGCTGTGTCATGTCCACACACATCCATACACACACAAAAGAATTAAATAGATGTAATAAAAAGAAGAGATTGGGATACAGGTACACATGAAGACACAGGAAGAAGAAATCATTTACAAACCAAGGAGAGAGGCCTCAGGACAATCCAGCCCTCCCGACCTCTAGAGCTTGGGCCTTTGGCCTCCAGAACTGTGAGAAACCCTTTTCTGTTGTAGAGGCCGCCCAGCCTGTGGCCTTGTGCTTTGGAGCCCTAGTAAAGTCAGCTGCTGAGAGGCAGCAGTAGGGCAAGATTACTTCTTCTAGGGCAATGAGTGGAAGTAACATTTGAATTAGTATGAAAAGGACGGGTCTGGAAAACTAGATTGGAATGAGGGCAGGGCTAGGGGAGCTAGCTGGGAGGGGTGGCTTACAGAATTAGGGGACTGAAAATGTGCAATAACATTTAGGAGGCGGGTACTTGGAAGTTCCTTCCTGCATCTGTATAAATATAAGCAAGTGGACAGTCATTGTTCCGGGGCAAGAAAACTGCAAGAACAGGTTGCTGAATTGAGGAATCAATTTCCAGAGGGTCTGTGGCCCTGTGAGAGGTGAAACAACAGGGCAAACAATAGTCATGTCCTCTTCTGTTCCCCTTGTTTAAACCAAAGTGGTTCTAGTTAGGTCACAAGTTCTCTAAATGAAGTTATTTTAAGGAAGCAGAGTCTTTCCCAAGGACTTTGGGTCACCAGATGCCTTCAAGGAACTAGTGAAGGTTGGTTCAGTAGTGCTATTACTAGGGGAACATCTGACCAGATATTTCTAAATAGCACCGGTTGGAGGGAAAATGAGGACCTTAAAGAACTGTCTTGGTGGCTATCCAGGGCAACTCAGTGATGTTGGCAGGGACATCTCAGTAAGCATGCCTTCACACCACAGGGCAGTAAGAACAGCACTTGGACTGACCAAGTCTAGGTCTCCTTTGCTTACAGACTGGGCTTAAACTCCTTCTTTGCCACAACCTGATCCTTTTGTCAGCAAGAATTGCTGTCTGTGCTAAGTTCTCAGTGTTATTGCGCAAGTTGTAGTTGGGGTAAGAACATGGTGCTGGATCTTTGTTGTTGAGATGAATGGTGGTTAATATTGATTGTTAACTTGACAGATCTAGAGTCACTTATGAGACAAACTTCTAGGCATGTCTGTGGAGGAGTTTCTAGATTGGGGAACTGATGTAGGAAGATCACCCTAAATGTGAGCAGCACCATTCCATGGGCCTGGGTCCTAGACTGCACAAGAAGGAGAAGGTGAGTTGAGCACCAGCGTTCATCTCTCTTGGCTTCCTGACTGCAGATGCAATGTGACCTACTGCCTCATGCTACAACATCCCTGCCATCATGGACTCTAGCCTCAAACTGTGAGCCAAAATAAACCATTCCTTCCCTAAGTCACTTTTCTCAGGTATTTTGTCATAGCAACAAGAAGAGTAACTAATTCAGGGCATTTGATTCTTGAAAAATAAGATAACATAAAATAAAACAATTAAACTAATATGAGCTACATCTTTGTGTACACTTTGATTACGTGGTACAAGATGCAATTATGAACAGATTAGAGCATGGAGAGATGTTGGGTCTTCTAGACTTTGTATGTCTCTCACTATTTAGCCCAGGCTAGTATTCCACTCACCATGTAGCCCAGGCTGATCTTGAACTTGTGATTATCTTGCCTCAGCTCCAGCATGCTAGGAAAACTGGTATGTGCTACTACATCCAGTTTGGGCCTTCTGCTCTGAAGATTGTTTTCTTTTGGTAGCTGAAGATACTGAAGTTGAACTTGGGGTGTTCCTCTTTAGAGTGGGAGTTCCTGATGGTAAGAAATGTTTCCCTCTCATGGGTGTCCCCCTGTGCTGGATAGCTTTAGGGTCAACTTGACATATCTGGATTGAGGGAGCTCAGCTGGGGAATTTCCTCCATTGGACTGGCCTATGGCCATGTCTATGGAGCATCTTCTTGATTCGTTGAGTGATGTTGGAGGGCACAGCCCACTGTGGGTGGTACCACCCTTGGGCAGTGGGCCTGTGTTGTATAAGAAAGCAGGCTGAGCATGGGCCAGGGGAGCAAGCCAGTAAGCAGCGTTCTTCCGTGGCCTGTACCCCAGCTCTTGCCTCCAGGTTCCTGCCCTGAGTTCCTACGTTGGGCCCCCTGATGAACTGTGACCTGGGAGATGTAAGCCAAATAAGCCCTTTCCTCCCCAAGTTGGTATTGCTCAGAGTGTTATGTCACAGCAATGGTGAGACAAGCTAGGACATCGCACACCATATGCACCTAGAAATCCCTATGCTGTCCTCATGCAATTCATCCCTCTTCCCACTCCCCAGGTTACCTTGTGTTGCAATGCTCCCCTCTTGTCATCAATGGCTAAGCCCCAGGACCACCTTACAGTGTACTTCCCAGAATCCCCCTGCCAGGATTAGCCTGCACTTCTCTCTCCCGAGTATCCACATGGTGGGGACCATGGCAGTGCCAGGGGCAGAAAGCCAGGTGGCACAAGTGTTCCATGCCAGGTGCATATGCCTATGCTTGCTTAAGTCTCTAATTTGCCACAACTGGATCCCTTTGTCAGTAAGTCTTGCTGTCTCCAGGGCCATGGTTCAGTCTGCATGTAGGCTATGGGGGCCTGGAAGAGGAGTTGGGCTCCCTGGCAGGGGAAGACGTGGGGTTCAGGAATCATCTGTGTATTGCTCAGAGCTCAAGTTTATTCCAACAGATGTGTGACTTGCCAGGAGGTAGACAGAGAAGAACAGAAATAGCCAACGTGGGCGGGGGGCTCAGGATGGTGTGGCCTTGTGAATGATAGTCTGGCCATGGGCTGGCTCTCATTATTTCCGGTTTTCACTGTTTGCCTATTCCCTCCTAAGTGGTGACTGGTGGTTTCAGCCAGCACAGTACGGAAAGGGCAGCAAATTTCCCGGACTTGGATTGTCGTACCTCATTTCCTACAGTGATCATTGTCCTCCCTCTGAACTATCACACTGTGATTTCAGGACTTACTTACTGGCTCCTGTATTAGTGCCTTTGTTCATCAGTGTGACCAAATACCTGATAACAAGCAACTTACAGAGGAGGGGTCTCTTTCACCTCATGCTTTGAAGGATGTTGTATGATGCAAACAGATATTTGTTCATCTTAGATAGCACGCCATGTCAGACCAGAGACACAGTTCCACCCAAGTCTAGCTTATTGGGTTACTTATGAGAACATAAGCTCAACTTTCAGGCAGCTCCACCATCCAGTCTTCATTCCCAGAAATGATTCACTGATTATATAACTTTAGGGAGGGAGTCTTGTGAATCTTGTAACTTCCAGAGCTTCCTGAGCCTCGTTTTGTTAATGTCCTAGTGATATTAGTCACCCTTCCTTCTCTAGAAGGAAGTGCTTAATTTGAGAGGAGATATGCATACAATACAGGGAACTAGTCCATCAGGGTGCGGAAGGAATGGCAGAGGGCAGCTCCCCGGTGGTAGGAGCTTGTCGCCATTGCTTGCCCAACACATCAGGAAGCAAAGGGAAGGGAATGCGGGCACTTACCTGCCTTTCTCCCTCTCCCCACCTTTTGTTCAGCTGAGTCCCTAGTACATGGGATGGTGCTGCCTACATTCAAGGTGAATCTCCCCTTCTCAGTTAAACCTCTTTGGAAATGCCTCTTAGACAAGCCCAGAGGTGTCTCCTTGGGGACCCTAAATCTGTCAGGTTGACAAAGAAGATCAACCACTACAGCCCTTTGGCTCTCTTCTCTGCCTCTCAGTTCACTCTGTCTCTCTTGCCTGTGTCTGTTCTGGCTGAGGCTGGGGAGCAGGACTGTCTGTTTGACAGGGGAAGACTATCTTAGGCCTGTGCTGGTGACCCTGTGTATCTTAAAAAAAAAGATTTTTATTTAAAAATTTTAATTATGTGTATATGTGTGTCTGAGTGTGGGTTTGTACACGTGAATGCAGTGCCTGCAAGGGCCAGAACAACGTGTCAGGTCCCTTCAAGCTGGGATTATAGGCAGTTGTGAGCTGCTTGACCTGGGTACTAGGAATTGAACTCATGTCCCCTGCAAGAGCAGTATGTGCCCTTAACTGCTGAGCCACCACTCCAGTCCTAATCCTATATATCTTACATGCACTTACTCGCAGAGTAGATTGAAGAATGTTCAATAACACATAACACATCCAAGATCACACGGGCCTTCAGTGGAGAAGCCTACATTCATGCCGAGGGGGATTCTGGCTCCAATGAGGAGTATATATATATGTTTTGAGATACTGTTATGCTATGTAGTGCAGACTGGTCTCAAGCTCAAGATCTCCGCGCTTCAACTTCCCGAGTGCTGAGATTACAGGTGTACACCACCTTGCCTACCCTCAGGCCCTCCTATATCCACATTCTTCACTTTTCACCTCTGCAGCCCGCCAGAGCATCAAACATACTGTGAAGATGCTTCCGGTTGGGTCCCTGTCTGGGTGGTGTTGGGGGAGGGGTGCAGAAGACGTGGCATCTCAGGGCTTTTGTCTAAACTGGAGGGGCTGAGCACTGTACCTACACTCTTCTGGGGGGGGAACTTTAGTGTCCCCATAAGATTCATATGATGAAATTCTAATTCCTGAGTGGAGGTATTAGGAGTCAGACCTTTGGGAAGGGATGATATCATTGATGGGATATCATGATGGGATTTGTGTCTTTACAAAATAAAAGAGGGCTCAGAGAGACCCCGCACCCCTTCCCTCTATCACATGAAGTATGGTGAGAATATAGCCTTCAAAGAAGAAAGGGCCCTCACTAGACTCTAGATCTACTGGTGCTTTGATCTCAAACTCCCCAGCTTCCAGAACTGTAAAAAGTACATTTTTGTTGCTGATAAACTGTCCACTCTACCATGTTTTGTTATAGCAGCCTCAGTAGACTAAGAGAGCCTAGTTTTGCCTGTGGTCTTTTCACTGGATCTGGGCTGGGCTCTGTACCCCTAGCATGGGTAGTCATGCTGTCAAAGAACACACGAGAGAGAACAGAGAGCAGCTCTGTTCCTCCAGCCCAGAACTTGGGACTGTTTGCCTACCTCAGCCTGCTAAGTCTCTCTTGTCCTTCCCTCTGCAACTCCCCTTTCCTCTGGTGCCCTCCCCACCACCAAGCTCGTCTTTCCAGGGCAAGAAGAGACAGTTGGATATAAAGCCAAGACAGAGGTTTGAACATCCAAAACCCCACAATCACATCTCTCCTCTTCTTTGGAAGTCGGTGTATTTTTTTTTTTTTGCCAAGTGGGCGAGAAATCGGGCTTGGAGTATGGTTTCTCCAAATCAATGGCTACAGAGAAAGGGAGCTTTTCCTCAGTTGGGCTCAGGGCCCGTCCTATGCCCATAGCCAAGGTTCTGAGAGGATGAAGGTTATCAGTCAAAGCCAGCCTGGAGGGGATCAGCTTTGAGGAGGCTAACTCTCAAGAGAGTTGCTTTGATGTTCTAGAGGGCCACTCACTTTGCACATTTTAGGACAGGCCAGATGCTGGGCTCAACCTTTCATTGGGCACATAGGGCAGCTGAGGGCCAGAGAGGGTAAGGACTTATAGAGGTCAGTCAAAAGACTGAGGCCTGGCCCCTTCATGCCTGGCCCAGGGTTCTGGCCTCTTTGTTCTGCTAGGGACAGTTGGCTATGGGAAGAGCAATGTGGGCCTCCTATGTGTCCCTTGGGCTTCAGGCTAATATCTCGGGATTCATGGAGGAATCTGGGGAGTGACAGGTTCTATGGGAAAGAAATGGCCATGAAGTACTTACTAAGTGACTGTAATAAAGAAAGACCAAATCTAGGCTACCCTGAACTCAGTACCCTAAAGTCAACTAAGAGATAAAATTGAAATTAGCTCAAGATCTCACCTGCCTTCACACCTGTGGAAACATTTGTCACCAGAATGTTGTTTAATGTCCTGGTGACCTGTTTCTGAGAGTCACAGGGCATACAGAACTTTGGCCATGGCTCACTGGCAAACAACTGGCCTTCCCAAACCTGATTTTCCTCAGCTGTAAAATGAGGACATGTCTCTCCCTCAGGGGTAACCTGTGCAAACATCATGCCTCTCTGTGTACAGAGAGTTCTCTGGGGGCTCATGGGCGCCCATGGGGGGCTCTGTAGGGATGTCATGTCTTGATGTAGTAACATCCTTGGCTGAACACCCCCCACACAGGTTGTGTTCCCTCCTTCTAGGGAGGGAGTCACTTGTAAAATTGATCCTACATGGACAGAGTACCCTGCTACAGAATGCTGAAGGCTAAAAGCCCTTTAGTCCAAAGACAGGACTGGCTCTTCACCAATCACACAGATAGGGAAGGACTTCCTGCTCCTCAGACCCTACCTCTGATCCACAGTGACTTCAATAGAGAGGACTGTGGGACCCAACTGGGGATGGCTTTGCTTCCTCTGCTCTAGAGGACATTTGGCCATGTCTGGAGACAGTTTTGGTTGTCATAAATGGAGGCATGGTGGGCTAGGAAGATGGCTGAACATGTAAGAGCATTGCTGTGTAATCATGAGAGCCCAGGTTCAAATCCCCAACACCCACATCAAAATCTAGGAGTGGCCACACATGCTGTAAGCCCAGCACTGTGGCAGGGGAGGGGTGGAAATGGGTAGGTCGTGGGGGTTTGCTGACCACCAGCCTAACTTTAGTTAATTCTCAAGGGACTAAGGAAGAGAGATAGATTAGGATACCTGACATCCTCCTCTGGCACCATACCCTCATAACACATGTGTATACAGAGTGCACCTGCACACACACACACACATACACACACATACACGCACACACACACACACACATACGCACACACACATGCACACCACACATGCAGGCAAAATGAAATAACAATAGGAAAAACATGAAAAACAAGGTGTGCTCTAGCATCTGGTAAGTAGAGGCCAGGGATGCTGCTCTGCATCCCATAGTGTGCAGGTGACCCCTTGCCACAAAGAATTACCTACCTGGGAACATCATTGGTATGGAAGGTGAGACAATACAGGGAGCCATAGGAACTCTGAAGGAGTTGGATGACATGGGCTGCTGGTCTATAATGTACGTCATACTGGTAAACTACCATGTGCTGTTTGAGCTCACTGAAAAATTGGTGCTGGAAGCTGGGTTGCCCTTCCTCTCACTTCAAACCCAAGCATGCGTATGTCAAGTGTCCTCTAAGACCCCTTGTCTTGGGATGCGCTAGTCCTCTTAATTCTGTGACTGAGGAGAGAACATCAAAACAGCCCAGGAGTGAAAACATTGTGCCCTTGAGAAGAGCCAGAAGGTAAAGCATTTCCAACAGAAGCTTCTACTGCTTATCACATGATATAAAAGTGCCTGCGGTGAGTGGGAGAAGCCAGGAGTTCGGCCTTGGGAAGCTCACTCATAGAAAGAAATCTCATTCAGGAACTCCAGCTGACTGTCTCAATGTCCCCGGTTGGTTTCTGCTGGATGTTATAAGTGTCCAATTTGATGATTATCTCTGTTTATTGCTATTTACTTTTTACTTGGAAGCCTCATCCGAAGAGGCACTATTCTGCCTGGGACTTTCTCTATTGGGAACTCCTGCTGGCCTCTTCCACAGGGCTTCCCCAGTCAGTTTCTGTGGGGTGTTTTGAGCACTTATTTGATGATATTTTGCCATCTATCTATCTATCTATCTATCTATCTATCTATCTATCTACCATCTATCTATCATCTCCATCCATCCATTCATCCATCAAATATCTATCTATCATCTATCTATCTTCTACCTATCTATCTATCTATCTATCTATCTATCTATCAATCATCTATCTATCATCTATCTATCTATCTTCTATCATCTATCTATCTATCTATCTATCTATCTATCTATGATCTATCTATCTATCTATCATCTATCTTCTATTATCTATTATCTATCATCTACCTATCATCTATCTTCAGCATCATCATTTATCTATCTATCATTTATTAATCATCTATCACTTGCTATTCTTTTATTTTGGCTCGTTATATACTTAATAAACTCACTCATTCAAAAATGAAAATATGGCTCTTCCAATTGTACAAGTGGATACCAATGGAAGAAGGTCCAGAGATAAATCCTGTAGGTTATACATTCTCTAGACAGATAAGCTTGGGAGAGGAGAGTGGGGAGGGTCCCACTTTGGCTTGGGCCACTGTAGCCAGGTCTCAGGTGACATTCCTGTTAATGGTCATGACTGACCCTAGCTACTTAAGGCCACTGGTCAGGACCTGGAAGAGGTGCTCTGCAACTCTGCTGCTGTGTGGCAGCTCAGGCTGGTGACAGGCTTCCTTGAATGGCATTGCTTTGGCATTCGGGTCTGTGGCCATAGCTGGAGATAATTGAACATTGTTTGGTGTGGGCGTGACTCCACATGTGTGTGCTTTTTGTTGTTTATAGAAATCCACTAGAGGGCATATCAATGCTAAGATGTTCTGGCAGGTGGGACAAATGACATTTTGTGTGAACGTAGGTTCCTGGCCCTGTATGGTAATGAGACAGGAAGGAGGGGGTGGGTGGGGGATAGGAAAATGAGGTTATTGATTCCTAATCCTCCCCACTGCACCCTCTACCTGCCAAGTGGGGACAAGGAGGTGACTTATGAATTCATGGATGCACCAGATGTGATTCTCCCAGCAGTGACATACATTGTTCCTTGGGGGAGTTAAGCTGGGAGATGGAAGGGTAGTTTCTGAGAACGAAATCTTGTTATGGTGTAACATTCTGAGACGGGGCTTCCTATACTCCTTCCTTCTCCCCAGGAATCATATCTCGAAGGTCTGTGCTGAGCTGGCCTTCACCTGGACACAAAGGTTTCAGAATAGGAGCTAAGAGCCCTTCTGAGAGGTCGTGTTCTGCACAGCCTCACCCACCTCAGCCTGCTGGACATACCAGTATGGAGAGACAGGGTAGAAAGGCCTAGGGAAGTTGGCTGGGCTGCAGGTGGGTTGCTGTGCAGGGGAAGGGAATTGTGTTGCTTTGCTATTCGTCTTGTAAGGGAGGATAAAGGTATCATCTGGTGGAGGGAGATAGGGAAAGTGACAGGTAATGGGTAGATGGATGGGCAGAGAGGATCCACTTCAGGAGAAAGAAGCATGGGTGTCCTGTGCTCAGGCAAGGGAAACAGTGGTTTGCCGAAGGCTGTAGATCTGGGCTGAGCTAGGAACAAAATCCTGGTTCTGGAGTTTGAATTTAGGACTTTGTGCATACTAGGCAAGCATTCTACCACTGAGTTGCATCTCTAGCCCCTTAAACCTTGCTGTTTTTAATTTAGATGCACAGAGAGGTTGGGAATGAGAGTGAGAATCTGTCCTTGGCAGGATCTATGTTTAGAAACAATGATTTTCTCTTTTCCTACTGACACTGTTCAGAGGGGAGTCAACATTGGACTATGTATTTATACATAGAAGGCCTGGGTCCAGAGCTTGGCTCAGCCACTGGCAAGCTCTGTAAAGGGGGACAATGTCTTTCAGCTCATATTCTCATCTAAATCACACCAATTTAACTAAGATAATGCTTGAAAGTACCCATCTCACAACTTAATTGAGACAGATGTCCAGTAAATGTTTATTTTCTCCTTTTAGCAATCTTGAATTTAAAAAATAACTACTTGGTGGGGGTGTGCTGGGGAGATGGCTCAGTTGATGAAGGCTTGTTGTTTAAGCATGAGGACCTGAGTTCGAATCTCCATGTAAAAAGCCAAATGCAGCAGCACATGCCTGTAATCCCAGAGTCATAAAGGCAGAGAGAGAGGTTGATTCCTGGGGCAGGGCAGCAAGTCTAACTGAATCCATGAGTTTAGGTTCAGTGAGAGATCTTGTATTAAAAGATAGGGCACAGCTGGTGTGCTGGCACACGCCTTTGATCCCAGCACTTAGGAGGCAGAGGCAGGAGGATCTCCGTGGGATTGAGGCCAGAATGGTCTACATATCGAGTTCCAGGGCAGCTGGGGCTACAGGGGGACCCTGTTTCAAAAAGACCAAAAAAAATGAAAATTAAAAAGGTGGAAAAGTGATTGATGAAGACACCTAATGTCAACCTCTGGCCTTCGCATGCATACACTCATATGCACATGTACAACCCCCCCACCAGTGTGTGCATGTACACACACACACACACACACACACACACACACACACACACACAGTGATCACTTGGTTACCAGGATAAAGCTCAGAGACCAAA
Organism: Nannospalax galili; assembly: GCF_000622305.1. NCBI lineage: Eukaryota > Metazoa > Chordata > Mammalia > Rodentia > Spalacidae > Nannospalax > Nannospalax galili. The sequence goes on along the minus strand of NW_008342393.1, from coordinate 11,296,350 downwards.
TAGGCTCACGTGTGAGAGAAGAAAGTGGTGTCTAACAGTGCGGACCTTGGTTTCTGACACTAGCATCTGAATTAATATAGGTGGTGAGGGCTGGTAGGTGCTTATTAAAACCTAGTATTTAATGTCTTCTCTAGTGCCTTTACTCCCTAAAACCCAGAAATAACAACCCAAGTCTCTGAGAGGGTTGGTGATTTCTCCAAAGACAACCTGACAGGGATTTTAAGGTGTGTGCGTGTCTAAAAGGCTCCCAGAGCTACTTAGGATGACTATGACGGAAATCTGAGGCAAAGGGAAAAGTGAGTAATACCAATACTGCCTCTTTAAAAAAAATTCTATTTAAAATATTGTTTTCAGTCCTCTTTATCCCAATTCCTGAGTGTTTTGGTGCGCCCCCTCCCCTGGTGTGCACCTCCTTGGATGCTCCCTGGTCCCCGTGCAACACTATGGTTCTGTGTCAACATTTGTGGGTGGGCGGACATGGGTATTATGACTCTTGAAGATGCAGAGGTCACTGTTCATGAAAGGAACTAGGAAGTCCTCTGTCAGTACTGAAAGAGGTTGGTCCTGAGGGACCAGGTCTTTGAGCTCATGTCCATGGACCTGGGGCAGTGGAGGTCAACTTCCTCTGCAATTGGGCAAGCCCAGGAGGTGACTCAGGTCAGGTAAATACTGTGCATTCAGTAACATAAAATGTCACAATCTTCAAGTCATCCACATTCCTTATCAGAAAAAAAAGTGAAGAAATGAGAACACTTATAGACTATTGAGATACATGGAAGTTGGTGTAAGTCCTTGGTCAGCAGTTTGGCCGGTTTATGTAATCTAAACATATGCATGCCCTCTGACCCTGGAAGTCCCCTTGCACGTATCCACCCTAGAGCAAGAGGTATTTCAAGCATGTTAATTACAGCTTCAAACACTTCATGTGCCCACCAATAGACAAATGAGTGTATGCGCTATGGTGCCTTTATACTGTGGGAAACTATAAAGCAGTGAGAGGCGTCGAACTGCATGAACGTGTGTCGAAAATACCAATAGTCAAAAATGAAAATGTCTGAACATCAAAAAAGAACGAAGAAGAACAATACCAGTTTTTTGGCCCATTTCTGTCCCAAGAGTGTCCCAAGTGTACATCAAAACCCCAAAGCCAAACGAGGTAACTTTATGAGCACACACATGCATAGGACAGCATGAAGGATGCAGAAAGCGAGTCAGACATGGGTCGCTCTCCTGAGGGCAGCACAGTGAGTGGGAAGGGATCTTTTGGTTTGGCAGTACAGTACCAAGATGATAGTCACGCCCATTTCTGTCCCAAGAGTGTCCCAAGTGTACATCAAAACCCCAAAGCCAAACGAGGTAACTTTATGAGCACACACATGCATAGGACAGCATGAAGGATGCAGAAAGCGAGTCAGACATGGGTCGCTCTCCTGAGGGCAGCACAGTGAGTGGGAAGGGATCTTTTGGTTTGGCAGTACAGTACCAAGATGATAGTCACGTGTCAGATCTTATGGGAGTAGAGGCAGGAAGTTATTATTATTTTTGACAGAACTTTCTGGATGTAATAGTGCATGTGGGACGGTGTA
>NW_008342393.1:11286245-11293543 GCF_000622305.1 Nannospalax galili | reverse complement strand
TTATTATTTTTATTTTATGTGTATGCGTGTATTGCCTGCATGTAGGTAAGTGCACCCGTGTTGTGCAATGCCTGCGGAGGTCAGAAGAGGCTGTCGGATCCCCTGGGACTGGAGTTATGGACAGTTATTAGTTGGCATGTGGGTGCTGGGATTTGAACCTGGGTCTTCTGCAAGAAAAAAGTGTTCTTAACTGCTGAGCCATCTCCAGCCTCATGGCTATATATTTTAATAAAAAATTGCATTATTAAAATGAGGTATTGTTGCATTTCCAAAGGCTATATCACAAAATCTGAAGGTTCAAAGAAGTCTCTGAAAAAGTATGAGGGCTTTGTCATTTGGCATGCCATTGGAGCATGGCCTCTTCAGGGTTCGAGTCTGAATGATGACCCTGCACTCAGAAGCTTAAGGATCCATGAGTTTAGATAATTCCTAGTTCTATTAATTTTCAATTATGCCATCTTGAATTTTACCTCCCTGACTCCCTATTCTAATAACAGATTTTTAGAAGCAGGTAAAGAGATGCTTGAGATTCAAGAAGAGATGGTTCTGACCCTCAAGGCTTGGAGACCATTGTACAAGAGGGAGTAAAAAGATTTTAAGAGCCAGAGGTCAGGAAAGAGTAGATAGTGTCTTCTGGATGTGACAGGACTGCTACATTCATGAACTCACAACGGCTGTGGTTGCCTGCACAAGACCTGTACAGTGGATGTGCCATTTTCCCCTAGAGATGACTTTTTGTGTGGTCACAGACCCTTAGTTCCCCCTGTTTTGTCCTAGGGTATCATGGCTGGGGTAGCCCTCTAACTGCTGTCCCTGTCTCCATCCTGTCCTCAAACGCCTCTACCAAATTAATCTTCTTAAAACTCCTTTCTGATCATGGAAAAAACTAGGCTTGGCTTTCAAAGCATGCTCTAGTGGCCCCACCCTACCTGGCCAGCTTAATTTTCCTCTGCTTCCTGACACACACACCCTCTTCTCCAGGCATGTCTGTCTCCTCATCCCATAAACATGCCATCCTGGTCTTACTGATTCTGTGCATTTGTTCATGTACTCTGCAAGCCTGGAATGCAGTCTCGGGTCTGCATCATAGGGATTCTTGATTTTATGCAATGAATGGACCCCTGGCTTGTCATTTAAAGTGTGTGTGTGTGTGTGTGTGTGTGTGTGTGTGTGTGTGTGCAGAGAGCAAATCCCTCTTCTACAATGCTGATGCTTAGCTTCAGAGGTTTGTCTTGGTTTGTGATTCATCTTTGACTGGCAGTGAGCCCAACCCTCTGTTTTATATTTTTCTACCTCTTAGTTGCTGCCAATCTATAAACCAACACTTAAATCCTTCAAGGAAGTTCCTTTAATAAAAGAAGCATCTTTAATAGAAAGCAAGGAAGTCATTTCTACATTTTCTATTTTACATTTGTGTTGAAGGCTTGGATGATTGCCAACTGGGGTTTCTTACAATGGGTCCTACTCGTATCCGTCAAACACCTTCTTTCCAATTTGGTACTCTAAGGTGGTATGATGTCCTAAGGACATCCTCAGGGTTTATATCACTTCATCTTCGGAGATATTTTTCTCTTTTCTCTTGTTTTACAGGTCTGACCTTCAGTCAACCCATGAGTATTTTGGTGTACACCAGGAGGTTGGCCAGGTGTATCTACTAGAGGTTTTGGTTTATTTTGTTTGGTCTTTATGACCATGGCTATATGAACGCACATTTTGGAATTGATAGTTTTCCCTTTTGGCTATTGATACAAAGGGTCACTTGGACCTCCTCAGATGGCAGTAAGTGTGGGGAAGGAACATTGTCTGGTGGGAGAGGATGCCCTAGCTTGATGTGTGGACACTTCTTGAGACCAGTTGGGGAGTGCTACTGGTACTTTGGTTTCTAAATTGGTCTCCTTGGAATAGATTCTAGAATCTTTGAGAATGGAGTTGTAGGAGAGAGAAGAAAAGGAGAGGTTCACTCATTGTAGCAAAGCAACAGCCTCAAGACAGCTGTGTCTTATATGTAGCATAAAAGGGTGGGGGTGGGGCTGGAGAGATGGCTCAGCTGTTAAGAGCACTGGATGCTGTTGCAGAGGACCCAGGCTTAGTTCTCAGCACTAGCGTGGTGGATAGCAACCTTTGTAACTCCAGTTCCACAGAATCAATGCCCTCTTCTGGCTTTCATGGGCATTGCATGAAATGACATGAGTACACACACATACATGCAGGCAAAACACTCATACACATAAAAATAAAAGTAAATGGTGGGAGGTGACTGTAGCAGAAGGGATGGCTCTATGTGGCTTTCAGGGCTTGGTTCTTTTCAAGGGTTTCTCTTGGGATGGAGACGTCATGGTGGGAAGAAGCCCAAGCAGCTGTGGAAGGAAAACCAGGTGGAGGGATCCTGACACCAACTGCCAAGGCCCTGGCTTGCATCCTGCTACATATGACTTCAGATGACTCAGGCTTTCAGCCTTCAGATCAGCTCCAGCTCAGAACTTCCTAGCTAAGGCCTTAGACATAAAGAGCAGAATCTTCAAGTCCATGTACTCTTTGAAAATTTCTGACTCACAAAATGCATGGGAATAATAAAATTATCTATATATAATATGTAAAAATAAGTCATGCATGTGTTTTAGTTACCTTTCCTGTTGCTGTAATAAAATATCCTGGTAAAAGTGGCTTCAGGGAGAAAGGATTTATTGCAGCTCACAGCTCCAGGCTACAGTCCATCATGGTGAAGAAGTCATATGACAGGAGCACGAGGCAGCCGGTCACATAGCACCGAGAGATAGAAAGCAGAGGGAGATGAATGCCTGTGCTCAGCTCGTCTCCTCTTTATGCAGTCTAGAAGCCTGACCTAAGAAATGGTGCTGTCCACTTAAACGTGTTTTCGATTGATTTTTATTTATGTGTATGAGTGTTTTGTTTGCACATAAGTGTGCCTGTGTTGTATAATGCCTGAGGAGACTAGAAGAGGGCATCAGACTCCCTAGAACCAGAGTTACAGACAGTTGTTAGCTATCATGTGTGTGTTGGGAACCAAACCCGGGCCCTCTGCAAGAGCAGCCAGTGATCTTAACTGAGTCATCATCTCTTTAGCCCCAGTGCTGCCCTTTTTTAAGGACAGTCATCTTGGTTAACCTAATCTAAATAATCCCCCACAGCCATGGCCAGAAGCTTGTCTCTTAGGTGATTCTATATCTTGTCAAGTTGAGGATCAGTATTAATCATCAATTTGTATAGGTCTTATTTTGTAATGTCTTTCTTTCTCCTCCCTCTGTCCCTCTGTCCCTCTGTCCCTCCATCCCTCAGTCCCTCCCTCCCTCCATCCCTCCGTCCCTCTGTCCCTCCGTCCCTCCCCCCTTTCTTTCCTCTTCTCCTTCCTTCTTCTCTAAGCCTGGGGATATTTGTTATGCAGCAATGCTAACCACTGAGGGGTAGACAGAATGGACTTGAGGGGGCAACAAATAAGTCCTCCAGAGAGTGAGATAGACACTATAATAACACCTGGGTTATCTGAGACCCCACTCTGACCCCAGGTTATCCAGATCCTACATATAAGATTTATAGACCTAGAAATTAAATGGAAATTGAACAAAATAGGGTGATTTGTGAGCCCCATGGCCCTAGTTTCTTGATTTAAAGTAGAGATTTGGATTGGGGTTAGGTGTCAGTGATTTTCCTTATGATGTGGAGGGTGGGGTTGGGGGGTTGTGTAGGAGCTGCTTCCTTCCTCGCTCTCCATCCTGGTATGTTCCTGGTCAGAGGCTGTGGGTACAGTAGTGACTTCTGTCATGTTTATGGGAGAGTGGAAGAAGCTCTCAGAACTCAATCTGTATTGCTGGATAGCCAGGGGGCAATCTTGTTAAATCACATGATTTGAGTTGACAATTACAATTCTTCCTGGTAAATTTTAATGCAAAGAGAAAAAAAGAAATGGCCTCACCTTGGTCCCATGGTGCTGATTTGACTTCTGGGGCATTTCCTTACACAGGATCAAGGGATCCATCAAAGGCTTGTCTTGGGAGTGGGACTTAGCAGAAGTCAATGTGTCTGTCCCCTTGACCTCTTCTCCAGTCTTCCTCTCCCCACATCCATTACTCAGTGTGAAGCTGGGAGACTGTCACGACATTAAACCACCCCAAACAGGACAGCCACCTTCTTGTCAGGCAGGGAAAATGTATCAGAGGGCAGGAGTCCACTCTAGTAATCGGAAGTCTGCTTCCTTTTATTTGCCTGCTGGCCAAGCTGCCTTACCTGGGGGTTGGAGCTCTGTGGCAGGCTGACTTGAATCTCTGTAGCTCTAATGCATGCTCCATTCTGAATACATCCTACTCAAGAGGTGTTTGCTAGGCAAAATAAGTGTCACCAACATTGACATATCTTCCCGAAGCTTCCTCCTTAGGTGGTTTCTTTTTTTTTTTTTTTAAGCTTGTTGAATATACAGTTTTCGTCATTTTTTTCTGATTGTAGTTTCACATATATGCCCTGTAGAAACATAATTTCAAACTTCAGTAATAGCAATAATAATATGTAATATTTTAATACATATTAACATGTAATATTTAGTTTGCATAGCTGCTGAATAGGATATGTTTTCTCACCCAGTCTTTTCGATTTGAAAGGTGGATGTCATGGCCCTTGTTTAAGAATTTGAGAAACCGAGACTTAAAGAATAATCAATAATCAAACAGTAGAGACTAGCTTGGGCTCCTTGATTCCAGCACTCACAGGCTCTGCTCTATGTGACAGTTCTTGTCGGTTCAGGTGACGTCATCATGCCATACCCACGTGGATGTGCCATAATTTGACTGACCATGCTTTTGGTTTTGGTCACTCAGGATATTTACCAGTGTTGTCTGTTGTAAACAAGGCAGCAGACAGCACTGTGCGCTTAGATTTCCCCCTGCTTTGGGATTATCACCTTGAAATAGCCCCAGAAGTGGAATTACTGGGTTAAAGGGTAGGACTGTGTTTATGACTTTTGATACTTTTCGCCAAATTGCTTTCCCAGAGGACAGTACTTAGTGTAGCAGGCGCACTTTATAGGCCCAGGGGCGTCTCCCTGCTCCTCCAGGATGCTGGGCTCCCCTCTAACCACTAGAGGGTGTGAGAGGATGCTGCTGGAGAGTCAGCCCCCCCCCCCCCCCCCCCCCCCCCCCCGCCCCCAGGACAACCCCAAATTGCTGGAGAAGCCTTCAGAGTTGTCTAGAAGGAAGAGTTCCATGCTTGGTGAATTAGGAGCTGGAGCCTGGAGTGGATCCACGTCTCTGGGGGTTTCCAGGGAAGGCAGCGTGGTTCATGCTCTGGACTTCGGAGCAGAGAACAGTACTGGGGCCTCAGGCCCAGGGTTTCAGGTCCAAGTTGCCACCTTCTTCTGTAACCTTGGAGGATGCTTAGCAACTCTGGGTCTTGAGCCTCACTCAGCATAGGTAGATTGGAGCCCTCTGAGCTGCAGATGTGCCTGTTTGTCATCTCCAAGCAGTAAACAGCAACACTTCATAAGAGCACAGAATGGCGGCTGAATGAATAGAGAACATGAAATCTAGAATGGACACCTAGATGCGGGACAGCCTCTTGGTCCACGTGCAGCTTACCGAAGGGAGGGATGTCAGTTGTATGACTCAGGGACACTGAAGATGGAAGAATGCCTAGAGATGTTTTTAGATACACAAGCCCAGTAGTTATGATTGTTTCCAATTTTTTTTTCTGAATTTAGCAAACACTTAACATAGCACCTGTAGTGTACTGAGTTCTGTGCTCAGCACTGAGGGTAGTGAGTTGATGTGTGAAGTCCCTGCCTTCAGGGAGCTTATAGCTGTGCATAGAGATAAACCACTGTATGAAACACTCAGCAGAGGCTGCACCTCAAACATGGAGGAACACAGTCAAGTGGGGGACACAGGAGGACTTACCTCAGACATTCCTTGAGAACCACTTCTTCAAATGCATTCCTTAGACTATTAGCTCAATGGAACCTTGAACAAATGTCACCCAGAACACAGGTAGTTTCTCTGTCAGTTAGCTATTGCTGCCTTAATGTTTTGTAACAAATCAGCCCTATACTCAGTCAGTAAAAATCACTATATTTTTAGGGTGTTCATGGGCCTATGTACCAGCTGGATGCCTTTCATTCTTCTGAGGCCAGAAGACTACAAGGGGCATTTCTCATAGATCTAGAAGAACAGGTGTTGGGCAGTTACCTGCATAGCACAGAACTCTTCACTTACCAGGTGTCACTGATGAGTTTTCCCCTGTGCAGTGGTCCTTTAGCAATGAGGGATCAGTTGGAACAGCACTTCAAATTTTGATCTTTGTTATTATTTTATTTTCTTTCTGTGTATGCAATGTGTACGGGTGTATGGTTGTGTAGCCATGTGTGATGTACGAGGGAGATGGGGTGGCGGCATCGGGGAGGTTAGGAGGTAACATTGAAAGGGTATGATCAATATACAGTGTAGAAATGTATGAAATGCTCTAAACGCATTTTTTTTTTTAAAAAAGAAAGAAAAAGCTGTAAGGCAATGGAAATGTAAAAAACTCAAGGTAGAAACTGCGCATGGTAGCACATGCCTTTAATCCCAGTACTTGGAAAGCAGAGGCAGCTGGATCTCTGTGAGTTCAAGGTCAGCCTGGTCTACATAGTCCTAGGCCAGCTGGAACTACAAGGTGACCCTGTCTCAAAAAGACAAAAACAAAGGAACAAAAACTAAGGTAGATAGCTAAAGTTAAATGAAAATTATTAATTTATTTTTGTGTACATGTGTACATGTTTGGGTGTCAGGGTATGGGGAGGGCTAAAGTATACAATCTGAGGAAGGCTAGGAAGAGAAGGCATGACCCTTGCTGGGTAAAGGCTTTCCAGTGTGCACACCCTCAGGTCATACATACACCTCAGCAACCCCTCAGTTATCTTGGTAAGTAAGCTCAGTAAATTCATTGGTTCCCCAGTAAAACTTTAATCAAACGTTGGCTTGACACTAGACCCTTAAAAGGGAAAAAGCATTGCTTAGTATCCCCAGGAAAAGAATTCTCACAACAGATGGAATATTTATTTGTTAATGCTATTATGTCTCATAATTATTAAAAAAAAAAAGAGAGAGCGAGAAGGGGGTGGAGAGATGGCTCAGCAGTCAAGAGCACTGACTGCTCTTGCAGAGGACCTGGGTTTGATTCCCAGCACCCACATGGCAGCTATGAACCATCCTTAACTCCAGTTCCAGGGGAATCTGAAACCCTCTTCTGACCTCTGCAGCATTTCATGACATGGGTGCACTCATATACATGCAGGCAATATACCCATATGCATAAAC
>NW_008342393.1:11251592-11286204 GCF_000622305.1 Nannospalax galili | reverse complement strand
GTCTAAGCAAGTAATGAAGGTCCATGTAGGTTTGTTATTATATACAAAGGATGAGACAAAAATAATATACACATAATCTTAAAACTTCGAAGGTCATAGTTTAGTCAACTAGTTTAAGAAACAAAATATACATCTAGTCAAGGTTATCTGAGAATATTTGTTTTTTTACCCAAGCTTTATCTACATGATAATTAAAAGTACCAGACTGGTGGAACTAACCTTATTGGATGTTTAACAGCCATAGTTTGAGGCCTATACTAATCTGATCAGAGGGACTTAAAGGACAGTTTTTGTCCTTGCCCTCCAAGGTCAACTAAGTTCCAGGGGAACTATGGTACATCTCTCAAAATGTCCTGTAAGTGTAGTGAATCACCTGTCCTCTTGTTCAGGGAGGCCATGGAGACCCCATGAAATGGACTTGAACCAGTGTCCAGTCTACAAAGAGGAGGGTCAACTCAGAGGAAACTTCTCATCCATGCTTCCAAGTGAAGCCAGATATGGTCGAGCAGGACCTTTGACTTATCTTCACATAGATGGAACTGGTAAAAGAAAGGAGCCAGGGACTCTTCCCAAGCCCATGTGACCCCTGAGGAGCAGATCCTCAAGTGACCTTTAGTGTAAAAATAAATTAATTTATTTGGGTGAACTGTATGGTCTTAAACACCCAAAAGCAAAGTATAACCAAAGAGTAAAGTCATCAGTATATTTCTTTAAGAGCTCAAGATATTAAGCTTCCAAGACATTAGGCTTAAGTCCATATAAAAAGTTATTTAGACAATTATTTCTCATTGATGATTTTGTTCCTAATCAGAAAGTGCTGCTCAGATGTAAGACTTCAAATCTCGCCCTGCAATACTGTAGTGCCCACCTGTAGCTAAGGGAGACAGCCTGCTATTATTCTAAAATGATGGCCAAATTTGTTTTATCCCCCTATCTAGAAGCCTTTGAGAGGGAACTGACACTGAGTCTAACCACTCCAACAGCTACCAAAATACCTGAAAGCAAAATCCTGAATCCATCACTCTTGAGTCCAGCCTTGACAGATAAAAGAACAATGAGGAGGAACCCAATAGAGCGATGCTTTTGGAAGGTCTCGTCAAGAAATCCCAATAGACTCTCATATGGACATTTGAAATTTTCCCTGTTCTGACTTTTTTTCTGGTTCTCCATCTAGAACTTGTAATGCTAACTACTCTTGCCTTTACTTCTTCACATCTCCTATTCACCAGTCAAGGACTTTCTTTTCTCCCTACAAATAAGAGTTATATAATTTGGGAGTCTTTTAGATAGACCCACTGAAGGGGAACCCCAGTTGCCTCACCCTGTGTCCCTGTTCAGCATGGAAGAAGCCAGAGAAGTCTGGGTCATGATTCCCTATCAGCAATTTGGGCAACCTCTTCAGAGAATGGTGTGATAAGACTGGGAGATAGGAATTGGCTAGACAGCTAGGGTTAAATATTAAAAAACAAACAAACAAACAAAAAAACCAACCCAAAGAAAAGTAGCCAGTTTCTTGGCTAAAAGTCAAAATGTCCTTGGGCCTCTTAGCAACATACTCTTTTCCAAAGGCCAAAAATGACAAAAATATTTGGGAGCTCTTTTCTAATCCCTAAAAGATTTTAGGGTTACCTCTTCAGAGGGGGGAATATTAAGAGTAGAAAAAGCCCCATTTAAAAAAAGAAAGAAAGAAAGAAAGAAAGAAGGAAGGAAAGAAGGAGAGTACATGAAGTTGTCAGAAAAAAATTGATGGGAAGCTTTGGGAGGTGTTGGAGGGGAGGGAGTGGGCATGGATTTGATCAAAATACCTTATATGCATGTATGAAATTCTCAATAAAGGTTTTTTTAATTTAAAACGAAAGAAAAAAGAAAGAAAAAGCTGCAAGGCAATGGAAATATAAAAAAATTCATGGTAGAAGCTGGGCATGGTGGTGCACGCCTTTAATCCCAGCACTAGGAAGGCAGAAGCGGGTGGGTCTCTGTGAGTTCTAGGCCAGCTGGAACTACAAGGAGACCCTGTATCAAAAAGACCAAAAAGAAAAATAACAGCAAACAACAAAAAACTAAGGTCGATAGCTAAAGTTAAATGAAAATTATTTTGTTTTTGTGTACGCGTGTACATGTTTGGGTGTTAGGGTGTGCACAAGACACAGCTCATTTGTGGAGGTCAGAGCCTCGCCTTCTACCTTGTTTGAGGCAGTCTCCCTTGCCGTTTGTCACTATGCTGCTGACTCTGGGCTAGCTGTCCCACCGATTTCTGGGAAATCCTCCTGTCTCTACTCCCATCTCACCATAGGAGTGCTAGAATTATAGGTGTGTGCCACCAGGCCAGCTTTTGTGTGGGTTCTGGGGATCTGAACCTAAGTTGGCAGGCTTGCACGGCAAGGGCATTTACTCATGGATTCATCTCCATAGTCCTTCACTTTCTTATTTTTAGACAGAGTCTCCCACTGAACCTGCAACTCACTGATTGGGCAAAACTAACTGACCAGTGGGCTTCTGGGATCCTCCTGTCTCTGCCTTCTCAGTGTTAGGGTTACAGGTGAGTCCCACCATACCTCATTTTTTATGTGGGTGTTGGGAATCCAAACTCCAGTCCTTATGCTTGCACAGCAAATGCTTTACCACGTAACACTGAATTTTGATCTTTTCTTGAGCTAGTGATAAACAACATAATATTTTTTTATGATGCAGGGCAGTGATTCCAAAGCAGAACTCCCAATCAGCTATGTTATCACAAGGGTGAAAAGTGAGATTATACTGTGTGCTATGTTAGAAGGGCTTTTGGGTTTAGGTGTTCAATAACTGAGCCTGTATTTCCAAAGAACATACTAAACAACAGTGTGCTCTAACTTTATTTATTTTTATTCTATGTGTTTTACCTACATGTATGTAAGTGCACCACATGCATGCAGTGCCTGTGGAGGCCAGGAGAGGATGCCAGATCTCCTGGAACTGGAGTTTAAAGACAGTTGTTAACTGCCATGTGGATGCTAGGAACCAATCCTGTGACCTCTGCAAGAGCAGCCAGTGCTCTTAACCATTGAACCATCTCTCTAGCCTTATAGCAGTATATTCTAAAACAGGATTTTTATTAGAAGTCTTTGCCTAACTGTGGGCTAATATGAGTGTTCTTAGCCTATTTAAGGCAGGCCAGGTAGAGCTATGATATTCAGCATTAGGTATTGTAGATGTATTTTTGACTTATGATAACAAGTCAACATCATTTTCAATTTGTAATAGGTTTATGCGGATGTCACCCTCTAGGCTGATTAGTATTTTCATTTCAACTTTATTATTTGTATATATGGCTGTGCAGTGTGTGTGTATGTGTGTATGTATGTGTATGTGTGTGTGTGTATGTACACATGTACATTCAGGTGCACATGCACAGTTGTGCTTGTGAAGGCCAGAACTGTCTGTCTTGATCTGATCTACCTCCACCTTGTCTTTTGAGATAGTCTCTCACTAGACTAGATGGGTTGGCAAGTGAGCTCTGGGGAGCTGTGCATCTTCGTGCTCCCCTACCCCTAGCACTGGGGTTGAAACATTGCTAATATGCCTTGGCTTTACTGAACTGGGGCACCAGAGGAAGCTGGTGATTGTACAAGAAGTGAGCTGCTGTGCTTCTCCAAGGACCTTCAGAAACAGGACTTTTAGTAGGGGAGACCACTCAGACTGTCAAGGAGGCCTGCCAAGGGGACAGCAAGGAAGACACATGCTGTGAGGTCAGGCCATCTCTATGGGTAAAAGGCCAAGTTATTTCACCTTGCTAAGCCTCAGTCTTTGCATGTGCGGAATGAGGGAGGTAGATGATGTGTCTATCTCAAGGGGAAATTGAGTTAATACTCACACGTGCACAGAAGAGGGCCAAGAGTGTAATCAGTACTTCACACAGGCTTGCAACAGCATCAATATTGCTACAGTGGTGTCCTTTCCCTGTTTCTGGTCTCCGCCCTCCCCAATCCCCTTCTCAATGCCCTGTTCTTTTTATGCTAGATTCCTTTCATGTTCATATGCATTGGAACAGGAAGTATTACTGAATTCTAAAATAGGGGACATTGGAAACGCTCAAGGTCCCAAAGTGGAGCTGCATTTTGGAAGTGGAATCTCATTTGAGTCCATGTCAGATTTCCTCCTCTGGATGACCCACTGTGCCTTCTGGTAGTGGGGTAGAAGTGGGTTGAGTTTGGCTGCGATGCATGATCCATCCACCACTATGGTTCTTCAACCCTGGTTGGATACTAGAATTATCAGGGAAGATTAAATCAACAATGATAATGTCTACCCTCGCCCAGACCAATGAAATCAGAATTTCAAGGGGAGCCTGGGTGGTGGGATGATTTTAAAGCTCTGCAGGTGATGCTTACCTTCAAATGGTTTTGGTACCACTGAGCTATAGGACAGGTCTGCAGGAGACTGTAGAGGCAAAACCAAATAGTTTTGCATCCTAGCCTTGCCACTCATCCTTATATGACCTGTAACAAATGAATCGTCTTTCTGAGCCTTGGTTTTCTCTCCTGTATAGTGGGGATAATCCTGATTAGTTTGCTGAGATTTTGTCAGAAGCAAATGAAAATCCAAGCAATGAGTTACCCGGGGCCAGCAAATAGAATGGACTCACTAAGCCTTTGTTAACAAAATGAACAACTATAGTTAGTAACACCAACAGTGGAAGTTGGTGTTGGCAAGATCTAATCCCAGGTCGGGGTCCTTTGGTCTCTTCACTCTTGAGATTCTGAGTTTCTGCTCTAATTGGTTTATGTCCACTGTTCAGAGAAGGACTAAGGGGACCAAGGAGACAGCTCAGTTGGTAGGGTACTCGCCATGAGAGTGTGAAGACCTGAGTTTGGCTCCTTAGCACCCGCATACAAAGCCAGGTGCAGCAGCACATATCTGTAACCCCCACATTTATGCAGGCAGAGACAGGAGGATCCCTGGGTGTGCTGGTCAGCTAGTCTGGGCTGAATTGGCGAGTCTCAGGTTTAGTGAGAAACCTTGTCTCAAAAAATAGGAGGTAGAGCTTTTGAGGAAGATACCTAATGTCAACTTCTAGTTTCCACATGCAGGTGCACATGTGAGCATGTGTGTATCTGCACACATATACACACACATATACCACACACATCATGTATACATCCATGTATGTCCATACACCAAAACCAATCGAACAAAAGTAACAAAACAGAAAAGGACTAAGACCTTCTGGGTTCCTTTGGTATCTATTGATCCAAGCCAAGTCTGGGGAAAAACAAGGGTTGGAGCCCTCCTTCAAACTGCCAATTCTTTTTTTTTTTTTGTCTTTTTGAGACAGGTTCTCCCTGTAGCCCCTGCTGTCCTGGAACTCACTATGTGGACCAGGCTGGCCTTGAACTATTAGAGCTCTGCCTGCCTCTGCCTCCCGAGTGCTGGGATTAAAGGTGTGTACCACCACCTGTTCAAGGAACAGGTCAGCTTGGCTGAGGGGGCTGCCTTTTCTAATCAGTCCTTCTAAGTTAAACAATGTCTTTATGAGCTAGCTCCAGCTGAGGATAAAGATGCCAGGAGGAACCTGTCCTGTCCCCTGTGCCCACTTCTCTTCTGACCCTGACCATGGCAGCTGAAACCTCACTGTGAAGGAGTCAGGATGCAGCGAGCAAGGCTTGGAGCAGAGGCACCTGACGATGTCTAGGTGGCAGTCTAATAGGTCTCTCTAGGTGGTAGGAAGCTAGGCTTTCTGTCCGGGTTCGTGGTAAGTGTTTAACAGTATTTGCATTTTGTTCTGAAAATTTAGTATTAACTCAGGATATTTGATAAAGCAGTTGGCTCTTATAGCTTCCTACTCAAAGGCAGAGGACTAGGAAACCAATGTTAAGTGTGTTTGATCACTGTGATCTCTGCAGTGATGAAATAGTTTAAAACGACAAAGATCTGGAGAAATGTCTCAGTGATTAAGGGCACTGGCTGCTCTTGCAGAGGACTTGGATTCAGTTCCCAGCACCAATATGGTGGCTCATAGCCAGCTGTAGCTCCAGTTCCAGGGGATCTGACACCTTCTTTTAGCTTCTGACAGCATCAGGCATGTACATGGTACATATACATACATTTAGGCAAAGAATTAGCATTCATGTATACAACATAAAATAAATCTTAAACCCAATACAACAACAAGCAAACACCTCTTGCTACTTGCAACACTATCTTCTGCTTAGCTTCATTGGTCTAGAAGAATCTGTATGCTTGACTCTTTAAAGAAGTTTTGTTTATGTGTATGAGTGTTTTGCTGCATATAAGTGTACCATGTGAGTACAGTGCCCACAGAGGCCAGAAGAGAGTATTGGACCTCCTGAAATTGGAATTATGGATAGTTGTTGGTGGCCATGAGGGTGCCAAGAACTGAACCTGGGTCCTCTGGAGGAGCAGCTAGTGTTCTTAAACGCTGAGCTATTTCCCCAGCCTCTGCTTGATTCTTTGTAGTTTGTTGTACTGAAACAATAGGTTTACTGAAAGCATCCTGAGATGCTGATATTCATCCCCCTGGGTCTTGAATGAGGAGCCTGGTGTGACTCACCCAATCCTCTGGCCCCTTCTTTCAGATATCAGGATATGGCATCCTCCAGAATTCAGTCTGACCCTTTGAACCCAGTTTGTGATCTGTATACACAGATGGTTAAACAAAAGAATTCACATCAGCAAATTAGCTTTAAGGGTTGCTCTGGATGGCACACACCTTTAATTTCAATACTGAGGAGGCAGAGACGTGGATCTTTGTGAAACTGAGGCCAGCCTGGTCTATGTAGAGAGTTCCAGACCTGCTGGGGCTGCAGGGAGATCCTGTCTCAAACACCCACACACACACACACACACACACACACACACACACACACACACAACCAAACAAATTAGTTTTGAAAAACAAATAGAATCTGACTTCCCGAAGTACAGTAGGAGTGGGTGGAAATTACAATTTGTGAGTCAAAATATATTTCTGGTAAGTTGGGTTGACAATACAGATTTTTTTTTGTATCTACCTTATTAAGTTGTCAAATAAAACAAAGAGCCATGCAAGTGTTAGCTACTGAGATTAGGGACACTTAGGTTAGGATTTTAATCCTTGGGGAACCCACAAATGAGCAGTTCACTATGGGAACCTCTTATTTTTTCATGTATGCACATATCTGACTTTTTTTTCTTTTGGTAGGGAGAGGTACATAGTTTTCATCAGAGTCTCAACAATATGTCTCAAAAATGATTAAAACCAGGATTGGAGAGATGGTTCAGCAGTTAAGAGCACTGACTGTTGTTCCAGAGGACCCAGGTTTGGTTCCCAGAACCCACATGTTGTCTACAACTATAACAGAAGTCTATAACTTCTGTTCCAGGGTATCCAATGTCCCCTTCTGACCTCTATGGGCATTGCATACACGTGGTGGACCTACATACATGCATGCAAAACGGTCATACAAATAAAATAAAAATAAAGAAATAAAAAAATTTAAAGAATGATTAAAGCCCTATTGTAGCCTGATCTTTTATGCCATTTGCAAGAGCAAAGTCATGTTCAGAGCGTGAAGAGCAAGTGACCTGTACTGTCTTTCCATGAGAAAAGAAGTCAGAGCAGAGGAAGGGTGAGTAAAGTTCCATCCTCCCAGGAGCTATGGGCCTTAGAATTTACCTTGGGGTCCAGAGAGAGAGAGAGAGAGAGAGAGAGAGAGAGAGAGAGAGAGAGAGAGAGAACCTCATGAAGCCACCACTGCTGAGGCAGATGGCAGAAATTCCATTCTTTTCAAAGTGATGAAGTGAGACAGCTCAGACAAATGTTTTCAAAGTCTCGAACCTGTGAGGTTTTGTTCCGAGTTCAGGAAATAACAGGATATAAATCTGCCTGAATCACCTCAGCTCACGAAAATTCAATGCTAGGCCACGGTGGCTCTGGCAGCATCTTGTTCTTTCTGTTGTAATGACTTTTGATGCTGCGGATTTAGATGGATTAGGCCATTTAGGGGAAAGAGGGGAATATTAATATACAAAATTGTTAAATGTCAAATGAAATCCCTTAATAACGTGGGTGTTTAAGATGAGCATGCAGGCGCTTTGAAAACATTTCTAGCACTGGCTCAAACATTTAAGAAATCCATTTTGCAAGTTCAAACAAATAACCCTCCTCCAATTAGGCTGTACCTGTGCTAGTGTGAAGTGTGATTCTGCACAGCCTTGGTTGGGAGTGAAGGCTGGTTCCCTTCACATTGCCTGTGTGCCTTGACACACCTAATTCTTCATCCAACAGGAGAATACTTAAATCTTACAGTGGGGTGCACAGCTGGCAGCCAAGACCTGGTTTTTGTTTTGTTTTAAGACAGGGACTCCCTGTAGCCCCAACTGACCTGGAACTTGCCATATATACCAGGCTGGCCTTGATCTCACAGTGATCCACCTGCCTCAGCCTCCTGAGTGCTGGAATTAAAGGTGTGCACTACCACCCTGTGTCTCTGGCTTGATTTGACTTCTTTTATAAGTTTGTTTATTTATTTATTTATTTATTTATTTATTTATTTATTATTTTATGTGTATGCAGGTATTGCTTGCACGTATGTAAGTGCACCCGTGTTGTGCAAGGCCCACAGAGGACAGAAGAGGCTGTTGGATCCCCTGGAACTGGAGTTACAGACAGTTGTTAGCTGCCATGTGGATGCTGGGATTCAAACTCGGGTCTTCTGCAAGAACAGCTGGTGTTCTTAACTGCTGAGCCAACTCTCCAGCCCCAATTTGACGCTTTTAAAGGCTAATGTGTGTTAGCAGATCTAGGCAGTCCCTTTCCTGAAGGTCCTTCCATGTTGGTTATATAAATACTTGCCAAATAATTGCCTGGGACTTATAATTCTTGGAGTGGAGGGAGTAACTGGGGGGGGGGGCGGATCAAGAAGTAATGGTGAGAACATTAGCTTGTTTCATCCTATGATATTATATTTTATAACTTTAGCACATGCCGAACACAAATGTTTTTCATTTGTTGAGTCAAGAATAATATCTTTTCATCATAAAACCAGAAACAGGCTTGTATAAAACCAGCTGTGATTCAGGCTAAACCCTGATAACTCCTTTAATAGACTATGGGATGCAAAGGTAGAAGATTCTGTGCCTTTGGGAACATGATGGAGGAGGATATAAACAGGGAAGATGTCTTGGACAAGATACATTTACTCTGGACCATGACAGAGAGGTAAGATTTCAAAACAACTTCAACCTCATCCTGTAGTACATGTTGGCTGAATCAAATGATCTCATTATAGGATGGACAGTCATTGGAAGTTCTGGGTGAGAGAGTGACCTGATTGGAATTTGATCCTATCCTGGACTGACTTTGGAAATGCTGGGATTGTCTGGGATACTTGGGAATATCAGGGCTTCTTATTGAGGCTGGTTAGCAATTCATTAAAGTATGTACAAAAAATTCACTAACTAGCATCTGAACGAAATGTTCATATATTTTGTAAGGATTGCTTAGTATAGAGAGCTTCAATAGGGTTGACTTGTTTAAGATAGTTAGGTTGTAACAACTATCATCTGATCTCAATGGTCTATTAGAAACCTCTCTTGCCTAGTCTGATCTTTTGGTTCATGGACAGCAAATAAGCTTCAGCAAACTTAACACCTCCAGCGGTTGACTGCAAATGTCCTAGGAAGTGTATTGATGGATACTGAGGGCTGGTCCAGACTTAGCAGGGAAGAGTTAGTTGGTCAAGGGCAATAGCTCCGGCACATATACCCTGTATTTCACATCCTCATTCTCTTCTCACTTTGAGCCAGGCCTGGTGACACAAGCCCATAATACCAGCTAGTCTGGAGCCTGAGGGCAGGGGTATATCAAGTTTAAGGTCTACCCTGGTTACAGAGTGAGTTCAAAGCCAGTCTATGTAGAGGTATGCTCAGAGGTAAAGCATTTGCCTAATGTGTATGAGGCCTTGGAGTCAATCCCCAGCACTGCAAAAAAAAAAAAAAATCACTATGGATGTTTTATATTTTATTGTTAACATGACCCAAATTGATACAATGAAACCAAACCAAATAGAGTCCAAACAAAGGAGACAGGAAAACCAAAACCAAATCTATTAGTCCACATTTCCTTAAAACAAAATGAACGGTGGACCCCAATCTTATCTAAAGGAATACTGACAACTGATTACCGCTAGATGAGGAACAGCTGACCCTCCTAAAACAAAGACCTCTAGATAGGCTGACTAGATTCACCAGAAGGGCAAGTGGGGGGAATGGCTGGGTGTGCCGACAACACAGCAGACAGTAGCAGGGATATCAGAGTATAAGGGCTCTAGTGGGGGGAGGAAGGCTATGGGAGGGTGCTATCTGGGAAGTGGGTGTAAAAATAAATAAATAAATAAATAATAAATAATAAATAAATAAATAAAAATTTTAAAAAAGGACACAAAGGGGGAGGGGTACATATGCAGAGAAGATCAGAGAGGAGATAGGAGAGGAGAGTTGAATATGATCAAAATGCATTGTATGAAATCCTCAAAGAATTAATAAAAAGTTTTTAAACCAAAAAGTACTTAATGTATTAATTTTCTTGTCTATCCACCCACCTACCGTCCATTTAACTGTCCATCCATCCACCCATTATTCATCCATTCATTCATCCATCAATCCATCCATCCTTCCATTCCACAATCACTCATCCATCTATCCACCCACCATCCACCCACCATCCATCCATCCATCCATCCATCCATCCATCCATCTATCCATCTCTTCATCTATCCATTTATCTATCCATCCTTCCATTCACCCACCCACCCATTCATCTATCCATCCATTGATCTATTCACCCATCATTCATCCATCTACCCACCCGTTATTGTTCCATTCATCCACCCATCCATCTAGCCATACATTCATCTACCCACCCATCATCTATCCACCCACCCATCCATCCACCGATCATCCGTCCATCCACCCACCAATCCATCCATCCAAACATCATCCATCCACCCATCCACACTGCTACATATCTGCCCATGTGTCTTTATTCTGCATCTACAGAGGGCCAGGCAATATACCAAGCTCTGGAGATACAGAAATATTTATCTCCAGATTTCATAATTCAGCAGGGGAGCTGAAGGTGGGTAAGTCTACAATTGTGCTTTGAGCAGGGTTAGAGGCCCAGATACAGTGAACAGCTTAGAAGCAGACCTTCCTGACTCAACCTATGGCAGGGATCAAGGTGTGGGCAGAGGTGGTCTGTGGTCTACTAATGGGACCGATAACTTTATGATTCCCCAGTGCCTAGCATAGTGTCTGGCACATAATAATTGTTCTGTAATTATTGTTATTGAATGTATAAGGTATCTAAGGAGCAGAAGGAACCTCCAATGGTCGTCTAGTCCATCCACCTGCCTTTGGACTGAGCCACACCTAAACCATCCCTAGCGCTATTTTGGGTAAGGTTATTCTTAGCTGACAGCTGGAAATAATCAGAGAGGCAGATTCTTCCTGGGGCCTTCCATGCTGCAGGCCCACATGCAGGAAGACTCTGGTGGAGATAGAGCTGGGAGGAGAGAGATAGGCAGGTGGGTTCCAGGCCTGAAGCTTGGCTGAAAGGAACTCATAGAGGGAAGCCTCCTCTTTTTGGGAGGCCAGAAGGTGGAGCTGAGAAGCATCTCTTCAGAAGGGGCTTGAACACTTTACAACTGAGACTCAGGAGGGACCAGGGCATTGCTGGGAGCTGTTGAGATTGAGAACT
The DNA here is from genome assembly GCF_000622305.1 of Nannospalax galili. NCBI lineage: Eukaryota > Metazoa > Chordata > Mammalia > Rodentia > Spalacidae > Nannospalax > Nannospalax galili. The sequence continues at coordinate 11,274,470 of NW_008342393.1, read as the reverse complement.
GCCTCTCAGGGCCTCATCAGAGCCCCCAAGAACAGCCTGCAGGAGAACCAGGAAGGGTGACTTCCATATCTCCCTCCCCCATGCCTGCCAGAGACTGGTGAAATCAGGGTCTGAGGCTGTAGTTCCCTAAGGGGAGCTTTGCTTCCAGGATCTCTTTTTTTCCAGGGTATTTCACAGTGACTGGAGCATGTTGGGACCTAACACAGTCAGGGTGTACCAGGAGCCAGAGCCCAGAGTCTTATAATCTCATGGGAAGATAGGAAGCAATGATTAGTGCATGTTGAATGGCCCGGCTGTGAGCATTCTGAGCTGGACTGGTCCTGGGACAGAATCAAGGGCAAATTCTAATCTCATTTTCAGGTAGGGGAAGGGTAGAGAAGGCACTTTCTGGTGCAGTCTCTTGAAAAGTAAGCATAAACAGGGAACAATGGTCCCATTCCTTTCCAACCTGCTCAGCCTGGTGCTTGATAGAAAGGGGTGTGTGGGTGTGGGTGTCAGAGAGAGAAGAAGGAGAGACTAAGTATAAGCTTGTGAAACCTCTTAGAAGGCTAATGCTTGCTCCCAAATCCCCCCCTAGATAGGGATGAATTTGTCCCTTATTTTCTTCTGAAAACAAGTGTTTTCTAAATACAATATAGACAATGGCTCAATGGCACTGCCCGTGAGCTTCAGGACCCTTCGTGACACCCCTCTCTCTACCCTTGTTACTCTCAGCACACACTCCCATCCCCCGCCACTCAAAGCTTCTTAACTAAAAATAAGTTAGGGAACAAGATGAGGGAGACTTCTTCTGGGCCAGGGAGAGCAGGAGACACAGAGATGACAGTTGGCTGAAGCCTAAGAGGGCAGACATGAAGAGACAGCTGGTACCAAGCAAGCCCGGCTGCATGGCGTCCAGGTACCTAGAAGTGTGCTATGACTTATGGACACCACGGAGAACAACAAGGTGCGTCTTTGCCCACCAGGAGCTTCCAAGACCTCCTCATGTCACCTGTCAGTGGGAGCTCTTAAAGACCCAATCCGACGCTCCTGCATTAGCCATGATGAGGTCAGAGATTAGGAGTTCCTTTAGTAGGAGCCTGATGGTGTGCACACAGTGAAAACCCACAAGGTTGGCCTTTCTCAGGTCCAGAGATGCTCCTTGTTAGCCTGCCCTTGTGTAAACTATTGATGGAAGGAGGTTGAGTATGTGACATTGTCTTCCTGTCCTTTCTCTGAATGGTGCTAGGATGTCCTGGCTTGGCCACTTTCTTTCTGTGTGAAAGTTGCTCTCCCTCTCTGGGCTCAGTTTATTCACTGGTATTAGGGTAAACCATATGCAATTGCTGTTTTCCTAGGTCAAAAGTAATCCAATAATAATAATAAGAATAAATAATAATAATTTCTCTTTTTCATAGGCTGGGCGTGGTGGTGCACGCCTTTAATCCCAGCACTTGGGAGGCAGAGGCAGGTGGATCTCTGTGAGTTCAAGGCCAGCCTGGTCTACATAGTGAGTTCCAGGACAGCTGGGGCTACAGGGAGACACTGTCTCAAAAAGACCCCCCTCAAAGATCCTCATGTATCATTACTGTACGTGTGTGCAGCCATGTGTGTGTATGCCACAATACATGTATGGAGGCCAGAGGACAACTTTGTGAAGTCAGCCTAGTCCCTCCACCTTTATGTGGTTTCTGGGGATTGAACTCAGGTCACCAGGCTTTTGCAACAAGCACCTTTACCAACTGAGCCACCTCACTCGCTCCCCCAAATTGTAGTAATTTCATATGGCTCAATTGAACAAAATGAAGGACCCATTTTGCTAAAGCCTCTTTTATCTCAAATCTTCTCGATTCCTCCAATAATTCCCCTTTCCTTCCTACTCTGACCTCACCTTTGCACACACCACACTGGCCTGACTGGAAGGTGTGCTTGCTGTCATAACAGCTTTAATGCAAGTTGCCTTCTGGATTGGCAACTGCTTTTGTCCCGGATCTGAGATGGCCTTAGCACCTTCCTCCCTGCCGGAGAACACCTTCCCTCCAATGTCATGTTCCATCTTCTAGTCTCCATGTTCCTGTCTGGCTCTCTCACATAGAAAGAGCCACTCCTTCCTTCATAGTCTAGGGCTCATCTTACATCTTTTGCAACATGTTTTTCTTACTTTAAGTGTAAGCATGGAATACTTGGAGATGGAAATCGCATGAGGGAGTGAGGCTCATCCACAGCTCTGCATCACCTAGTGTCAACACTTCCATTATCTTCTAAATCATACATTAAGTGTGAGTCTTTTTCTTAAACCACCATAGTCCTTTAGAGTGGATTCTGTTTCGGCCCTCATTTCTTTTTGTATTTGCATTCTCTGTCATGTGACTTCAAAGCTCCTGTCATTAAAGGGCTGGGGTATTTTCACTTCCTTTTTTTTCTCCAGGATTGGTCCTGTTACTTGCCTAGGCTAATGAATTTTTATTGTTTGTTTATTCTATGTACAATAGCTTTATCACAATATGTAGGATAGTTGCCTGGTTTTCTAGCTGACTCACAGGTTGAGAGCACAGAAGGGTTTGGCGGATGTTGCTCAACTCTTCCCTTAGAATCACTGGCAATAATCAGTGTACAGTAAGACCTCAGAGTTGTTATTAGTGTCAGTTCTCTGCTGGTATACTAAATTACCCCTGAACTTAGTGGTCAAAGCAACAAGTATACTTACCTCCCAGTCTGGGTGGAGTAGCACTCTTATGTAGCTTAGTGGAGTCCCTTGGCTTGGGGTCTCTCATACAGGGGCTATGGCTGGAGTGCCTGTCATCCCAAGGTTCAACTGGGGAAGGATATGCTTTTTCCTGTCTCTCTCAAAAGGCTATGGTACCTGAGAGCTGTTGTCTGCAGACTGTTCTCCACAGAGTGTCTATAACATGGCGACTGGCCTTTCAAAGAAAGAATAATACACAGGGCATAGGAAAGTAAACAAAGCAGGTACCAGAATCTTTGTGTAATCAATCGAAGAGACATCCATATTGGGTTCATCAGAAGAAAGCTTTTAGGTTCAGCTCACACTTGAAGGGAGGGGATCAGAAAAAAGCATAGATTCCTTGATGTGTGTCTATTAAAAGCTGTCATGCTCAGAGGATAAAGTAAACAAATGTATGTTGGTGGAGTTCAGCATATGACTTACTGTTTCATTCTTTGATAGAGATAGAGAGGAGAGGGGGTGGAAGCCATGTCTGATGACTCACATACTGGATACGTGGAAAGATGAAGCATCCCCAAACAGTGGGTACAAGACAATGAATTTGGACAGATGTTCTTTGGTATGTTATACCTGTGTGCATATAACTTTATGTTTGTGTGCCTTTGGGGTATGGGGTAGCTTTTATCAAATTCTCTTAGGAGTCCTTGACCTCTGAAAGGACATGACTCTCAAGGGTGGATGGGGCAGGGTAGGGGAGATGTCAAGCCTCTCAGTATAAAGGCAGACTCAGCACAGTAAGAAGTGAGGAAGGCAGATCACCAGGACACCACCCAGTGTGCTTGGGTTTGTGTCAGAGGGACTTCCTGCCCTGTCTGACAGCCTAGCCAAGTCAGCCAAGATCAGCTCTTTGGGTGGGGGGCCATTTCCCAATCACCCCACCTGCCAGGATTGGTCAGCTTCTACCCTCAGTTTGGCAGATTTTTTTTTTGTATGCTTGTGGCCCCAGGGAAGAACACTGGGTGGCTTTAAATATGTGCCCCTACCTCTCTGCCAGCATCTCTTGATGGTTCCTCTTTCTGACTCCAGAGTGGGAAGAAATGGCTTTACCATCACATGGTTATGTGTTCTGGCTTCACTTCTAAAAGCATGACAAGGAGACATCCTGGTACTGAAGAGCCCTCCACCTGCTTCCCTGAGCTGCTGTTGAGGATGGGGTGAGGTATAGACAGCGGACACTTAGCACACAGCAGCCACCCAGTAAATGCAAAAGTTTTCTGAACTCCCAGAGCCTTACTTCCTCACCTGAGAAGGGGAGCAGCAATCCTCAAGGATACTTAGAAATGCTGGTTGCCTCACTAGCTTGGGGTGCATCACTGCCTCTGATCTCCAGAGAGCTGCGCCCAGCTGGGGTTGGGGTGGGGTCCCGGCCTCTCTGGGGATGTTGAGCCCTTTGAGGTTTGAGTTGTATTTTCACTTGGCAGAGTCTAGTCCTGTGATTCGAAGAAAGCGAGGGGGGGGGAGAGAGAGAGAGAGAGAGAGAGAGAGAGAGAGAGAGAGAGAGAGAGAGACTCACAGTTCCCTGAACTTGGAATGGCTCTGCAGAGAGCAGGCACGGTGCATGCAAATCAGAAACACATGCAGAGGCTCAGCTCCCAGTGCATGCAGGCTTTGGAATGAAGGCACCAAGGCCTTGGCATGTCCTCTCAGGACTGGCCCCACTTGTGCTGGGGAGGATGGTATGGGGACAGAGCCTGCACCTGTGCCCTATCCCGGTGAAAGGAGAGAAGGTGGGAGCTGTGTCTGGTTCTAGGGCTCCACTTTGGGACTCTGGAATGTTTTGAGACCTTGAGATGCCCTGGATCAGGAGGCCAGTGGAAGCTGTCATGGGGAATATTTGGCAGTGCAGGACACTTAACCAGGCTCGGTGACTCACATCTATAATCCCAGGACTCAGGAGGTTGAGGCAGGTGGATTGTCCAGAGCTCAAGGCAAATCTGAGCTGCACGGTGAGACTTGTCTCAAAATTAAAAATAAAAGCAAAAATTTAGAGAGAGAGGAGAGAGAGAGAGAGAGAGAGAGAGAGAGAGAGAGAGAGAGAGAGGCATGGGTACTTGTACTTGGGTTAGTACCCTGCTATGTCCCTTTACTAGCTGTGTGACTTTAGATCAGTTGCTTAAGTTCTCTGTACTTGAATCTTCTCATCCCATCAAAAGTACCATAATTGTTATATTAACCAGTTTTTGTGAGGATAAGGCCACATTTTGCACTTTGTTCTTTGGTGATGAACTAATTTGGTCTCTTAATACTTCTTTTCTTTTTGGAAAGGAGATGAAAATAGCTGCATGAAAGAGGCAGTACGTTAAAGAAACCGTGGAGCAGAAAGTAAGGAGACAGGAAGTTGGAGCAGTCTTAGGACACAAACATACAGCTTAGTCTTGTGCAATTGCCATAACTGGTTAGCAAGTTAGTCTCTCAGCTTCTGATATGCCTGAAGGGAGAAGAAAGTGTCACATAGAGAGTACAAGCTTCATGCTGCCTATTAAACAAAGGAACCAACAGGAGGTAGAAGGAGGCAGCTTTGCTGCTTTTCTTGACATAAGCTGAGTCACTGTTTCTCAGGACTCCTCCCAGGGTCATGACTGGGAATAAGTGCTCAGTGACTGTCTTGCATTGAACTGTGCATCTTACATTGTCCTCGGTGGAAGGCTCTGGGAGAGACATGACACATCTCTCCTGGGTCCCGATGTACTGTCTCTGGGAGACTCTAAGTTGTACTGGGGGAGCTAACTGTTGCAGAGGGTTGGTGATTGATAGCTTTTTCCCTTGACCTGCACCCGTGGCTTGGTTACAACTCCCGTAATAGCAACCCGCCCAGCTCTCCTGCCCTCTGAAGCTCTTGGTAGTAGAGGCTCCTATCTGTGGCTCAGAGATAAAGGGTATACAAACCTGATAGGCTGCTCTCCGGAAGCCCAGATCGTCCTCCTGGAATTACATTCTCGACTCCATGGCATCTTGTCTTGGTGGAGCTGTCCCAGGAGAAAGCATGGCATTGCTCTCTAATAACTCCAGCCTAGCTCCCTCCTGCCTTCCTCTCTTTGTCTTTCTTTCCTCGGTGAATGAAAGGCAGAGTGAATGAAAGTTTCCATTCTGATGGGAAAAACTCACCCGAGCCTTGTAATGAGCTAGAATAATTGATTTGTCAATGAAAACCCGAGGCTATGGATTTGATGGTTGGTGTCAAAACAGTCCGGATCACTTGGGTACCCATTCATTGTGGCTGTGGGGAAGCAGTTGGCTGGGAACTCCACGAAAAAGGAGCAAGCTGAGTCGAAAGGTGAAAAGATTTGATTGTGTTAAGGCTCCCTGGCGTGGCATCGCCCCGTCCACTTCTGAGTTCACTGCCCAGATCTAAGGCTCTGGCGGATATTTTCTTCCTCTCCTTTCTCACAAGCATAGAAATAACTTGACAATTGCCTTGTTTCGGCTACTGATTAAACATGGATATTAATTTAATCTGTAGCTCTTTTACTCTTTAAGTATCTTAGGGTCTTGGTGCAGGCCTTTATGTTCTTATGAGGTGATGGACAGTGAAAAATGGAATTGGAATGTTTCTAGTCATTTCAGAAAGGAACAGAATCTGGGTCGGCCTCTTCTCTTCTTCCCGCCCCCACCTCCTGCTCTCCTTCCTTCAGCTGCGCACCACAGTGGATGATGGGAATGAAGTTTTTCATGTATATGGACAGAGGCCATGGGAAGGTGGAGAAAGAGAATATACTTTAGAATAAGACAGACTCACAAGGGGATGTTCAAGTCCTGGATCCCACACCGTGAGCTGTATATACTTGGGGGACCATTGAAGACCTCTGTCTCCTTGCAGTGAACTGGGGCTGTGCTGTGGGCACCTAATACACGGATCTGGTACAAGAATCAAGTGAGATAGCAACACATGTGTAAAAGGAGCATTATGTTTTAGTTCTTCCTCAGTGACAATGCCATTGACTTAAAACTAGCGACTCCCAAAGTCCCAGAGGGGGACTGATGAGAGAGTTCAGCTACCAAGCCTGACAACCCAAGTTCAGCCCCCCAGGAACCCACATGGTAGGAGAGAACCAGCTTCTGCATGTTGTGGTCTGACTTCCATACGTGTACTGGTGCAGCCCTCTCCCCCCATAAATAAATGATAAAAAATAAAAATGAAATTCCCAGAGGGACTCTTTCTATCGGAACCAAGCTTGCTGTTCCATGGGCAACCTCTGGAGCTCTTTTTGTTCCCAAGTTTCTCTCTCGTGAAGTAGAGGCGAAAAAAGGGGTTGGACTCTATTGTTAGCCAGAGAAGGAAGAGAAGAGAGCAAGACTTGAGCCACCCTCTAAGCCAGGGGCCACAAGCCAAGTCTCATCTCATTTCTCCAGCACCTCAAGGAGATAGAGAGGACATTTGAAAGATGAGGAAACAAACAGATATGCTGAACCATGTGCCCCAGGTCACATGGGGACTTGGAGAGTCCAGTTTTAGTCTGATTGCCTGCGTATTTCACTTCTTTTATTTATATTTGGGGGGGGGGCTTTTTGAGATAGGGTCTCTCTGTAGCCCCAGCTGTCCTGGAACTCACTATGTAGACCAGGCTGGCCTTGAACTCACAGAGATCCACCTTCCCCTGCCTCCCGAGTGCTGGGATCACTTCTTTTGAACGGCTAGGATGTTGCCTTGTCTGAAGGTTACAGGAGAGTGGAGACCACTCCCCACTGGGAGACCCTGGGAGGGTGTTTCTCATGGTTTTGTTATTGGATTAACTTCAAGATATTTGTTAAACATCTATTTTGTGGGAAGACGAGTGCTGTGCAGTTAAAATGGGCAAGGCAGAGGCCCTGTCTTTGAGGCACTGACAGTTTATTAGACAGACAGACCATTAAACAAGCAGTATTTTTTAATCAAGAAGGAAAAAATTTGAGGAGGACTGTAGAGTACTTTTTGTGTCCCTGCCAAGCATATGATGGGGCCGTGCACATAGTGGGCATGTAATGATGTCATCTCTCTTCCTCCCCTATGGCCGGTCCTTAAGTACTATAGGTCACGTTTTTGATTTCCTTGTTTTAAAATTTTATTTATTATTTTTATTTTATGTGTATGCGTGTATTGCCTGCATGTAGGTAAGTGCACTCCTATTGTGCAATGCCCGCAGAGGACAGAAGAGACTGTCAGATCCCCTGGAACTAGAGTTACAAACAGTTGTTAACTGCCATGTGGGTGCTGGGATTTGAACCCGGGTCTTCTGCAAGAACAGCCAGTGTTCTTAACTGTTGAGCCATCTCTCCAGCCCTTTGGTTTCCTTGTTAAGACAGCAATCTTCAGTCAGCTCTTGGATTGGTGCTTGGGAACTTTGCTCCATAACACAGCCTGAGTTACGTGAACCTGAGGAAGTGGTTCAGTCTAAGTAACAGTAAGAACGAATTGTGTCTGCACATTTTATTCGATCCTCACAAATTCTGATGAGCTGCTTTTTTGCTATAGATTGATCTTTTATGAATTCCCCAACTCCATATGTGGAAACCTAACCCACGATGTGATAGTATTAGGAGGTAGCACTTTTGGGAGGTAATAAGGTCACAAGAATGGAACACTTGTGAATGTGATTAATGTACTTTTAGAAGAGATCCCAAAGAGATGCCAGTCACTTATTGTCATCTGAGACCACAGCAAAAATTTGTGGCTCTCTGTGAACCAGGAAGCGGTCCTCACCAAACACTGGATCTACCAGCACCTTGGTGTTAGAACTCACATCCTCACACAGAACTATGAGACATAAATTTCTGGTGTTCATAAGTCACACAGTCTGTGGTGACTTGTTATAGCAGGGTGGATAGTTTAAGATGGTGCCTTTCCTACATAATCTAAGGTCGAAGAAACCAAGGCATAGGGAAGTGATATCTCTAGAGAATTTCTAGGGGCACAGGGTCTTGGGGAAAGCTGACCTCAGACTAGCCCCAGGAAAACCTGATAATGTGTAGATACCTTGACGACGTGAGATTGGAGGGGACCCTGACCAGCTCCAGGGAGAAGGGCAGAAAATTCCAGCCCTCATGGGACTGGGCCTGGCACAGCTCTGCCTGTATCGGTCTTCCAGCCCTTCCCCATCCCCTCCAGCAGGCATGGGACAAGGACAAGGGTCTCCCAGTCTGTAGCCACCAAGACAGGACCAGCTCTGCTGAGCCCTTGAGGGCCAAACCCACATTTCTTGGGCCCAAGGAACATTCTGAGAACTTCTAGCAAGTTAAGAAGTTATACTGAGGAGAGATGTACTTTTGTCTTTGCGGTCTCTACTTTTGGCGAGTCTTTGTCCAACCCTTTTCTTTTTGGGGCTCCTCTGATGTTCCCCTTCTCTTCTCATCCCCCTTCACACGCTTTCCTTTTCCTCTTACACATTTTTTTTCCTTCTGGAGTTCAAGACTAGTCTTACACATATAAATATATTTGTGTCGACCTATGTATTAGCTGTAAGAAAGAGTACTTGACTATACAGTTTATATGCACACTGAATACACATGCATATATTAAACGTGTACTTCTTACATATTATAATATGCACATATACAAATGTGCATATGCATAACCCATGTATACATGTATAGTCATGTACCATATAATAAAGTTTTAGTCAATCGTGGACTGCATCTATGACAAACAAATAAAATTATATCCCCTAGTGACATATACTCTATGATGTCCATACAATGATAAAATTGCCTAATGATGAGGCATTTCTTAGAACAGATCCCCATCATAAACAACATCTTTATATAAAAATCAGGGCCATTATATTTCTAAGCATGTCCTTCTGCTAACAAGATAGCACATCCAGAAAGCTGGGGCTGGAAGTCTGGTCAGGTCCTCAGTGGGAAGCTCAAAGACGGCGGAGCTGGTAGGACAATCATAGCCCCACCAAAGTTGGGCTTGCAGGGTTTGAGACGGCTTGGACCAGAATTTTCTTTCTGGAACCTACTTGCTGTGTGATACTGGGGAAAAATGGCTTTGAACTCCTGATCTTTCTGCCTCTACATGCCTCTTGCAAGTGCCACCATGCCTCGTGTATGTCATGTTGGGGATGGAACCCAGGGCCTTGTGCATGACAGGCAAGCATTCTGCCACCCGAGTTAATTCCCCAACCCTCATTATTTTTTTTTTTAACTTAAGCCCTATCAACATTTGCCTAACCTTTAGTAATATAAAAAACATATTTCTCTTTTTCTAATATTTGACAGCACTATATGCTTAATCAAACTCCCCCTGCTGGAAATGAGTCTCTGCCCCATGTCTGGGACCAACCAAGACTTTATCCTAAATTGCTGGGTGACTGCAGTCTTTTCTGAGTTAAGGAATGAGATGCTCCCAGCACCCACAGGCCTTCACTGAGGCAGTGGAGTCCCCAGTCCCACCTGCCTTTTCTGAAGGAGTTTCTCATCACGGGACTCAGGTTCCACCAGCAGGGGCCAGGCAGGGGTCTCTCAGTAAGACCTGCTTCTCTCTGGGGACTGTCTCCTGAAGATTTAGTGTGATATTTTTTCTCACCCTCAGGAATCTGGCCACACTCCAGGGCTGCCTATCATGAGCAGTCTTGTTTGCTTGCAATTTGCAGAGTCGCAAGGGGTAAAGGACCAGCTTTGACTATTCAGTCTTTCTGGTGGGGGCAGAAACCTGCCTTAGGCTGGAGGACTTTTCCCTTTTTAAGGAACCAGAACATTCACACGCTCCATTTAGTGGAAGTGGTGTGTGTACACGTGTGTGTGTGTGTGTGTGTGTGTGTGTGTGTATGTGTATGTGTGTGTAAGGGGCAATAGCACCTTTGGGGGGGTGTGGCTGCTTGGTGCCAGTACTATCTTCTAGATATCTCCTGAGTTAATAATCACACTTCTTGTGTGACCCTCCCCATCTTCCTGATGGGGTCATTGAGGTTCAGAGATGGAATCTGTTTCCAGTGGCCTGACTCCAGCATCTGCACCTACATCTGTGGCCTCCAGGGCACACGTGGGAGAAGAGGAGGAAGCAGTATTCCCCGGGGCCACAGGGCACACTTATGGGGGACTCTCAGCAGGGGGAATTTGAGGAGCCCATGACAGTGGTGGCTGACCCTAGTTGTGCCCTTCTAGTGTCCTGTGGTTTGGGGGTTTGCTGTCTAAAGAGGCAGTTATTTAGCATAGGCTCTTTCTTCTTACCTTTCCTGAGACAGGGAACTGTGAAGATGTTTTGGTCTCTGCAGGTCTTCCTTCCCAGGGTTCACAGGCTCGGCTCCTTATCCTGGGAGTCCTGCTGAGTGGCCACTGGGAAGAGTCCCAGCAAACAGGAGGAGGGGATAAAGTAGTGCGGACACTTGGAGTCTAATGACTCAAGGCTCAAGTTTAGTTTTGCCATCTTCCAATCACCTGGCTTCAAGCAAACCACCATACCTTTGAACTTCGGTTTGCTCACCTGTAACATGGGATAGGATCCTGTGTGTTGGAAGAGCAAACCACAATGAAGAATGGATGGAGGGCCTTTGCATAAAGCCTGGCCTAGGGTAGGGCCCAGGGGATGCTGCACAGCTTTCTTCTGGGAAGAGCAGCGTCCTCTGGAGACCCCTTAACACAGACAGGTCCCATCTTTCCCTGGCTCAGCTGCTCTGGGGCAACTGAAGGAGATGTGCACTTCCCAAGCACTGACCTTCACATGGAGAGAAAAGCAAGGATAGAAAGGGAAAAGGGCACCAGTGGCTTTGGGTCTGCCAAAGCCAGACTAGCCGTAAGGTTCAGAGCTATCCTCACAAAGGCCCTGAGTAAGCAGCAACATCTCAAAGACAAAGACCATTCTTCTTGCTACCTCACCCTCTGTACTGGGCCTGAAGTATATCAAAACCTGGTTTTGCTGAGGGGACATGAAGCCCTGGTCTCATCAGCTGCAGAGTGGGAAAAGCCCGAAGCTCCCTGCCTGGCTGTCTGAAGTTGAGGGACAGAGCCTGCTGGGGTTCCAGAGCCAAAGAAACAAAAAACTCCAACTTCACAAGAGCAGAGAGACACTTCTCCTGTTTGTTTTTAATCAAGCTCTCCATGCTGACACTTGGGCTCCATGCAACCACTTAAATAGTTCCACCAGCAAATAAACACTTGGCCAAATATTTGCCCCTATGTGCTTTCAATAGTAAATACCAGCTATATTGCTCATCTCCTTATATCACGCCGACAGGGCCACCCCTGGCTGCTCTGAACTGAGTGGCCTTTTCAAAGATGGGTGGGAACTCCTTCCTGACCTCCCACCATGATGGCCAGGAACAGTGGCCTTAGTCCCTGGTGACAGAGTGCTCCTCCCACCCTGAAGGACAGACCAGTTAAAGATCCTTTGTGGGATGTGTGTTGACGGGCAGCAGGTCCCCAGGTCCCAGGAATCCTGCCCTCTGTTCCTCTCAGCCTTGTTCTTCCCTTCCCTGCACTCAGCAGCTCTGCAGATACCAGGGCACTTTGGTGGAGTGGGCCAGCACTCACGGCTGCTTCATATCCCAGTGGGCTTTAGGGAGGGGATAAGGGATGGGGAGATGGAATCTGGGGAAAGTGAGAGGGGAGGAGAATGCATCAGCTTTAAGGGGTACAAAGGGTGCTTGGGATCTTATGAGACACAAAACACAAGGACATCCTCATGCCTCCATACATGTGCACACATTAACATGCCCTGTTCCCCACAACAACCATGGTGGTGGTTATGATCCCCTGACTGCAAGCACTACTTAAGATGTGAATAAAGCATCCATTGGACGAAGTAAGAAAGGGCTTACGCCCTCCTGCTCCCTGTCTCACTGCGCCTCTTCTCTCTGTCACCTTTGGAATGATGCCGTCTACCATGAAGACAGATCAATGGGGCTGCCCAATCTTGAACTTCTAGCCTTCAAAAATCCAAGCTAAATAAAGCCATTTCCCATATGACTTTGAGGTGGACATGAAAATTCCCATTTTTCAAATGGATGATTTGTACATATGCTGGGGCTTATTCATAAAGAGCAGGTGTGAGAAGTGAATTCAGGATTCCTACCACTGCTCCAGAGAACATTCCAGTTTGGCTATCATCTTTTACTTGACTTTTCGTTATTATGTGCTTTTAGGGGGGGCATTATAATTTGGTTTGAGCTTGTATTGCAGCCTCTTGACACACTTCATAAGAGCACAGGTAGCTGATCCCCTGTGGCTACTCTCTCTCTCTTTAGAATGCATGAATACATATAAGCACACATGTGAATGTAAGCACAGCCAACCAGGAGATGACTCTATCTGCTACTGAAGTTCTCTGTCAATTGCTGGAAAGGCACTGGAAGCGGACATACCTGGCTGGAAAGTCAGTTTAGTCATGCAGCGGCTGAGTAATCTGGATGAGTCATTTGATCTTTTGCCTCACTCAGTTTATCTGTGCAGTGGACCAAATGGCACCTCCCTGAGTGGCTGTGAGTCGGGCCTGTGTGCATGCACACTGACCAGGGCAGTTCCTTCAGTGCCCGCTGTCTCGATAGCTCTCTTTCCTTACTACTAGAATTCTCAAGGTGTTCAGGTGGCAATGGGCCTAGTCAAAATGTTGGTACGTAAGCAGGATTTTATTAGCTACCTCTGGGCAGTCACTGGGTGAAGGTTCTGGAAACACCATGTTTTTAAAAGGTTCATAACAGCTGACATCAACATTTCTCTTTTTATCTTTCTTTTCTTTACTGTTCAGAGGAAATGCCAGAAAGTAGAACCTCATTCTAGTGACCACGAGGCCAAAAGGTAGATGCTTAGAATGGAACGAGACAAAAGAAGCCTTGGTTCCATCTATATTTTGGATGTTGGAAGTTCCTAAAAGACTTAGTGCCCAGGGTGGCAGGTGATGGCGGTAGAGCCTTTAGAGGTGGGGCCTGGTGGGAGGTCCTTAGGCCACTGGAGGTGTGTCTTCAGTGAGGCACCTTCCTTTTTCAGTTTTACCTCCTAGCTATGAGGTGAGCTATTAGCTCTGTGTCCTGATGGACTGCCTCAGCACAGGCCCTGCAGCCACAGGGTAGGCTGATCACAGAAAGTAAGAGCCAAATAACTTCTTTCTCTTTCATCTCAGGCATTTTATTATAGTGTCAGAAAGCTGACAAGTTGAAATTATTCATCTAGCAAATATTGACAATGCCTTTCCATAGGATCTGTAACTCAACTCATGCCTCTCTCTGGGTGAAAAGATTGGCTCCTCCCCTATGCTCTCAGGACTGGGCATTCAGTTGCCCAGTGGAAGGTGACGAGAAGAGATCCACACTTTGGTGCTGTTCTATGATATTACCTTGTTCATCTCCCTTTGGCATGAGTCCACAAGTCCCAGCTAGGGCTGCTCCTCCAGCTTGGACTTCAGTCTGTGGACAGAGTGGAGTGGATCCACAGTGTGGAGTGAAAAGCATATCCTGTGAAAAACATCTGGTGAACAAGAACCAACATTTCGTGCTTCTAAGTCACTGAGATTTCGGGTCATTTGGTGATCGCAACATAAGCTAGGGAAAGCGAATTCATCCACGCTGGCCTCACAGCTCCCTTTGCCTATTCTCTAGTCTTCTTGCTGTAGGAGAAAGAGGGCTTCTATTTGGCTGAGCCAGTGTGGATGGGCGACTACGATGTTGCTACCCAGTGTCACGAAGGAACTGGATCTTTGCTTTCCCTTGCCACCCCACAATTCATTTCTCTGCAGGTAACCCGTGTATCAGCCCCAAACATTTTTCTACATACTGGCACTAGGACAAGGGTAAAACACCATGGGTGAACGATTTAAGGAACCCCTTACTCTCAGGTACATATAGGACAGAGCAGTCATTTCCATGAACCTGAGATTGAGAACCTCCTTAAAGTCTATGCCTTGGGCACCCTAGATGTTACCATGCTATGCATATCTGTTTTGTGTGTGTGTGTGTGTGTGTGTGTGTGTGTGTGTGTGTGTACGTACCCATGTGGAGACCAGAGATAAACATCAGTTATCTTCCTCTCTTTCCACCTTATTTCTAGAGGCAGGGTCTCTCACTGAACCTGGAGCTACCTGATGCAGCTAGACTGGCTGGCCAGCGAGCTCCAGGGATCCCTCTGTCTCCTCCTCCCCAGCGCTGGGATTCCGGGTGCTTGCTGCTGTGCTCACTTTTTCACATGGTTGCTGGGGAAGGAATCCAGGTCCTCATGCTTGCAAGGCAAGTGCTTCACTGACTAAGCTGTCTCCCAGCCCTAATCTGGACCTTTTAATAATTGTGTATTAGTCTGTGCTATGAACGACCCATCGTTTAGCTACTTCCCCATTGGTGAGTTTAAATTTCCATCTGCTGTTTTAAGAGTTTGAGAACTGAAGTGTTCCTGAAAGAGTATGTTCAATTTTTGCCCGCCATAACCAAAGCACCCTTCAAAAGCTCTGCCCCAATTCCTGTTCCCACCAGCAATGCGGAGGGATAAAATAGTAGATAATTTTACACTCGAATGAACTGCAGAATTTCTTTAAATAGCCAGCTTTCTCGGTACTTATGATCTCTCCAAATTAGATTCACATGCTGCTTCCCAGGCTGCTGCTGCACTTATGCGAACATTCTGGTTGCCGTGCTGGCTGCCTTTGGGTCAGCTCTTTCCCTGCTGTGTGGTGCAGCTGGGCGGGGCTTGCGCTGGCTTTTCCTACAGGCCTGCAGTGAGCCTATGTTGGACACGGGAGCCAGGGCGTCTGTACGGTTATACCGTGGGTCGTAGTGACTCCTTATTCCCTCCAAAGACTGCAGCAGGATGATGGGTCCTCCAGGATTCCAGAATCAACAGCTCTTCACAACTGCTTCTCCAGTATGAGAGTCTGCCGAGCCTTTTGTCTCTACACTTGTAAGACTGTAACTTGATGAAAACAGTCTTAGGCTAGGGGGCAAGGTGGTGGACCTGGGTACCTTTTGAGCCTCTTGAAGCTCCCTCCTGCTCCTTCTGCACCTTTCCTGACAATACCGGACAGATGTCAATTCCTATTCAACCACATCTGTATCTGGAGCTGGCAAACCCCAGCCCCAGGTCGAACTTGCTTGCAGTCTCCTTTTGTCATAGTTTTATTGGCACACAGTCATCCCCACTCGTCCGCATGTTGTCTCTGTCGCTTTGCACCTGTAGAATAGTTGCGCGGTGAAGCCTGACCTCTAAAACCAGAAATAGTTCTTGTCTGGCTGTTTATAGACAAAATGTGCCAACCGTCTGCACTGCTTGAGATGTCTTTGAAGCTTATTTTTTTTCCCCTGTTGTAGTTTGTCATATCTTGCCTGGCCTATTGCAGTAGCCACCAGCTGGTTACAGCCAGAGTGAGCTTTCTGAAATGCACGCCTAGGGATGGCAGGCTCTGGAAGGCATACGCTTCTCTTAGTGGCTGTGATGGGAACAGCATGTCCTCCGAATCTGCAGCTGTCAGCAGCTGTCTGCAGCCACCTGTCCACTCTCATTTACCTATGTGCTCTCAAATACCCAGTGCACCAGTCTGCAAACTCAAGAGTCTAGTGACCATGCCACTTAGAAATTCCCTCCCCTCGGTTCCTGCCTGGGGTCTGTCACTTCTCCAGCAATGCATATTCACACACTCTCCTTAACGAGGATTTTCCTCCTTCCCCTTTGTTCCTAGTGGCCACTCAGGGCAATCTTCATTGTGGCATTTGTGAAGCCTTATTTCCTATTATATGTGTCTTTCCTCTCCTCTAGTGAGCACCAGAGTGCAGGAAGCTTGTCTTACCTCCCCTCCGCATCAACCGTCCTGGCCTGCAAGGGTGCTAGAGAGGTGTTTGTTGAATGACTAAACGTTAGAGCACTTGCTCTTTCTCATGTATCTCTCAGTTCTCTCAACAGCCTTGTGCCATGGGCACGGTTACATGTCCACTTTACAGATGTGATAGCTAAGAGCACAGAGAAGTTAAGTTCCTTGTCTAGGGTCTCAGAGCTTGCTAGGATTTGAACCCTGGTTGTGAGTCAGCATGGTGAATGGCAAGCTCTGTTTCCCATGCTAATAGTGAAAAATGAATGAATGAAGCCAGAGAGAGTCTATGAACTGAGGATAAGGACTATATGACCTTATGAAATCCATCAGTAGATTATAAAAGAAAAATACAGATTCCAGGAGACCTGGCAGGGATGGAGACTATGGGGGGGGATCAGCAGCCCACAGAGCTCCAGGGATTGTTTAGAGCGAGTGGAAAAGCAGACTGTCCTGGGAGTTGCTGGGAATGCTGGAAGAAGCTGCAGGCCACAGTTAAAAAAACAAAGCCTGTCCCCAGGGCCCCAGAGTCACCAGCCTTAACATTTATGGCATACCTACTGTACACCCAAGGCCATGCCAGAAAGCTGCACATGTGCATGAAAACTTCTCACTGTGTGGAAACTATCCCCTCCCTCCAAACCTCCAATTCACTATATTTTCACTGAGCACCTCATTAATGCCAAGTTCTTAAACCAGAATCCAGGAGAACAAAATGCAAAGAACTTTAGGAGTTCCCAGTGCTGCAGGAAGACAGATAAGTAAATAATTCTAACAGTGAGTTCTGTGTGATCAGACATGGCCAGGCACATGAAAGGACTTAACTCTGCCTGGAGATGGGAGGAAGAATTCAAAACAGCAACCAATGACATTTTTTTCTTTGCGTGTGTGTGTGTGTGTGTGTGTGTGTGTGTGTGGTGTTTGCATGTATATGTGTTTGCATGTGTGTGCACACATGCATGCATACATATGTGTGCATGTGAGTATGCATGTTGATACCAGAAGCTGATTTTGAGTGTCTTCCTCCATAGCTGTCCATCTTATATTTTGAAGCAGGGTCTCTCTCTGAACCAAGAGCTTGACAATTCAGCTAGCCCGCTTGCACCAGAAATCCTTTCTCTGCCTCCAGAGTCCTAGGATTACAGGTGATCTAGGTACTGGGGATCTGAACTCAGGTCCTCATGCTTGTATAGCAAGTACTTTCCCCACTAAGCTAACTTCCAAACCCGTGGTTTTTAAAGTCAAGATCCTATAGTTTCCCATTGACCATAGTTACTGGCCATATTCTTTTCTACAGTGTGAAGATGCTGTAATAGTTACCTACTTCTGCAAACTATTTCAAACATACTTTAGTATATTCATATCTGGCAATATTGCTATCCTCAAAATTAACTTTTAACTTTTTGAATTTTTCCTAACAAAGTTCCCAGAAATTATCACTGAAGTTTAATCATGCTCATCTATTTAATTTTATAATGTCTAATGATAAAATGTTCTTTAAGAGTTTTAAATCTAACCCAGTCTGGTGCCATAAGTTTATAATCCCAGCTACTTGGGTGTGTGAGGCAGGAGGATGGTAAGTTCAAATCCTGCCTGGGCCACTTAATGAGACTTTGTCTCAAAATGAAAGGTAAAAAGAGGGCTTAAGATATAGGTTGGTGGTAGAGCTTCTTAGCACGTGCCAAATCCTAGGGTGCCAAGCTCTAGGCTCAATCCTCAGCACCACTTCTTTACAAAGAGAGAGTTTTAAATCTAGCTGGGCATGATGGCACATAGATATGAACTGGGAGGAGAGGATGGTGGTCCTCAGGACAAGCACAGGTAAGTTGAATAGTGCTATGAAGGAAGGCAAGTGGGATTCGGACCCAGAGCCTGTGCTGCAAACCTAACTTCAGCCTCCTTACCTCTATGGGGCTCACAATACAGACCCTGAGGGACTGGGAAGGCCACTGGAAGGGAGGTTTGTAAAGTGTTTTGGGGAGCCTCATAGCACTGGAGCACAATGCTGTGACTTTGTAAATGGAAAGTGTCATCTGGAAGTTCCATATTTCATCTGGGTGGGAAGTTTCCCCTTGAGTCGGGACCACTTCCCTGAAGCATTCATCTTTTACTTCTGTGGCTAGAGAAAGAAACCTTATCGATCCTCTGCTTCTTCACACAGGAGTGGCACAGACATCACTTCAGTTTATTCTCTCCATGCTGCTGAGAAATGGAATCTATAGCTGACTTTGCATGTGAGGAAACCAGTGCTCTGGGAGGTAAAGACTTGCTGTGGACTTGCGGGAGGAGAGGGTTACAAGCTCAAGATTACCTGACCTTGACATAAAACATTGAGGCAAATGGGCTCATCAAGGAAAGGGGAGGGTAGATGACACCGTTGGCCTTGAGCTGATGTGGGGGTCTGTCTCTTCTGTCAGAATCAGGGTATCAGGTGTTATGTTGGGGTCCTTGATCCTTTTGGAGTTTGTGTGTGTGTGTGTGTGTGTGTGTGTGTGTGTGTGTGTGTGTCCACACAACAGCTGCTGCTATACCAAGCTGGGGATTAGGGGGACGAGTCCTCCAGGGCCCTCTGGAGTTGGACATGGGCCAGAGTGCAGGGGGCCTGGGGCTCTTGGGAGTACAGCTCCCAGGCCATTCTCGGAAAAGTATTTGCAGTGAGGCCATTTCAGGTGCCAGGCCAGGCCATCAATCCCTCACTCTTTGGAGCAGTGAGTTTATAAAGTAGCAATTAAATAAGAGCTCTGTAAGTGCTTCTGGGAACTGCCCCGAATGCATTTTCCAAACATAAATAACGGGGACCTCCACTCTGAGCAAAGCACATGGAGCTCCTGGGAGCAGCCAGAGAAGAAGGGAGCCCTGTTGTGCTAACGAGTTGGGCTATGTGCCCCTAGTGTGCACACGTGCTCTGGGTAGGTGGCAAGTCCATTTGTCTTCCCAGCCTGGGTGGCATGTCAACCTGCCTAGACAGGTTGTGGTCAGGGGATGGTGGCTGTAGCTCCCACTCCACAGGAAGGGTGTCATTTCAGAGATGGTGACAGTGATGTTTGAAGCAGTGACACTGAGAGCTTTCTGTCCACTGAGTGACTAGGAGCCACCCATACAAGACCCTCTCTCATCTGGAGGCTTAGAATGTGTCCAAGGTGACAAAACCTGTCAGGTGGAGGGGTTCAAGTGAGAACTCTTCAGCATCTCACCTTTATTAGGCCTTTATTACATGCTAATGTCTGGTCTAAGAGTTTTACATAAGCTAACTCAGGTCTCCCAACAAACCTAGGAAATATGTACTTGGTGTGTGTGTGTGTGTGTGTGTGTGTGTGTGTGTGTGTACTGTGAGTGTGCTGGTGTGTATGTGCACATATGTGTACATGCATGTGGAGGCCAGAGGACATCCTCAGGTGCTTTCCACCTTGTTTTTGAGACAAGTTCTCTCTTTCACTGAACCTGGACTCTCTGATTCCATTAGGCTGGTTGACCAGGAAGTCCTAGGGTCATCCACCTGGCTTTGCTTCCCAGTTCTGGGATTACAAGTGTGGCCATCACACACAGCTCTTGTTTTTCACATGGGTTCTGGGGACTCTAATTTAGGTCCTTGTGCTTGCAAGGCAAACACTTTACCAACTGAACTATCTTCTTAGTGCTGAAGTAACACTCATTCTTTTGTGCAGGGGAGAAACTGAAATACAAAGAAGTTAAATCTCTTACCCAGAGTCCCAGGGATCCATTATTCTGGCCCAGGAAGACAGTCTGTACTGTCCTTGCCCCTCACTGTGCTGCACCGGAGCCCATGTCCTAGTCATCATCCATCCTCTCCATTGAGATTTGATTATTGTCAATCGTCTGACTCAGAAAGCATGAACAGCTTAATCTGGTTCAGGGAACGGTGCCTGGTCATCTTGTCACACCAGCCCTTCTTTCCTCAGAGCCAATCATCCATCCATCACATCGCCTATCTTGAGCCATGACTGAATGCAGCCTCTTCTGCCACCATATTGGTTCTGGTAGGTCCAAGGCCTCTTGGGCCATGCTGGCTCTGTTTTCATGCCTGCTGCTTTTCTTCTTGCTGGCTCATCTACTGGACACCCATTTCCCCACCTGCCCACCTAGGTAGGAAGCTCACTCTCTTAAAAGTATTTCCTGATCCTCATTCTTCCACCCTTCCATTCTCACAGTCCAGTTGAACTGGATGCCAGTTCCCTTTGAACACCTCCATCCTTTGGAACACGTTTATCGTGTCTCCTTATAATATTACTGTAGATCCTGGAATCCACAGCACCTCACTTGGTACATAGCAAATAGGAAGAGTTCAAAAGATACTGGCAGGCAAAAGGAGCCAGCAAGGGTAGACATATCTGATAATGCCTGATGCTCAGCTCCTGGGAATTCTGGCTGTGACCACACCTGTTCCACCCCAGCAGCATACAGTAACAGGCCCGAGTGGACCAGACATGATTTTGTCTCTGCCACCAGCTTGCTGTGTTTACTTGGCCAAGTCACTCCCCTTCTCTGGCCTCAATGTTTTCATCTGTAAATGCGGAACAATTGATCTTAGAGGCAGTTGACTTGAGGGGATAAATGGTACAGAAAGCAAAGGTAATTAGCACTTAATGGGAGGTTAATAAGTACTCACTTCCTCTTCCCCTTCCTGTGACATGGGCTTGTAGGATAGAGGAAGAATAGGACAAGGGGATGAGACTATGGAAACTCTTTTGCAGATATTTAGGCATGTGTACGTGGGTGTGTATGTGTGTGTATGTGTGTGTGTGTGTGTGTGTGTGTGTGTGTGTGTCTCGTGTGAGTGCCCATGTGCATGTGTGCATTTTATCCTGTTGCCTTACTCCACTAAGGCAGGTCTTATTGCTTTCTACAGAAAATTCAGGTACAACAAAGACTCTCCCCGGTCTTTCCCAGGCCCGGAGCAGTGGAGCAGTCCTCAGCTCTGACATGTCACTGTGGCATGCTGTCTTCCCAGCAGTCTCACCAGAGGATGCCATCGTCAAAACCCCATCAAGAATCTGGCCCCTGTTCATTCCCCAGCCGGGAGCCAGAGATTTCCCTGTCTTGGACAGACTCCGTCCAAGTGGCCGGTGATTAAGAAACTCATATATTTTCACACTCATTAAAAGAAACATGATGTTCACTTTTCCAAGAAAAGCCATCCTTGTTTGTAGACTCTGTAATATATTGGGAACGCCTCTTAATTGGCTTCTAGGACTCCGTGTCAGAAGTCAGACCGAAGTTTGTTTATTGACACAAGGAAAAAAATAAAACGTCGTATAATTAGTTGAGTGACTGACTCTAAATTCAGTAACTCCCATCGGTATGTGGCCTTGTCAGGGTTTAAGATTCCATTTTGGGTTATGAAAGAGGCCAGGTCCAGGTAGGCCAGACGAGGGCCACACTGCATCATAGCTATTGTACAAATGGGCTCAGTGTCCTGTTTGTGTTAAGATGGAAAACTTTTACATGTTTGATTTTTATGCAAGTCAATTAACTTGTTTTTTATAACTGTAAGGGCTTGCTTTGCAAATAAGATTACTTACCACTATAAATTATGGGAACATAGGGGCCTATTCAGACAAAATGTTACACACCCCTAACCTATGCACCAGGCTGCAGGCTGGCCTTCTGTAGGGGGACAGCAAGGCAAATGGGACTGAAACTCAGGGAGGTGAAGGAAGAGGGAGGGGTTATTTGGGTGCATTCTAAGGGGTCCTTCTCAGATGGATGCGAGGTGGGGTTGGGGAACTGGGAGGACCAAGGAATGAATCAGAATACCCTCCTCTGTGCTCATCCCACCCCACCCCAACTTCCCCAGGTGACACAGAGCTGGCCAAGACCTTTCTGTACAGGGAAACATAGGAATCACATTTGAGCCCTTGGCCCATTTCCCTCTCCCCACCCGACTTTTGCTTCTTCCTGATAGCACAGTGAAATCAGGGTTGGGCTATGTCCTATTCAGGTATCCAGAGGATAACCCTTCCTCCCCCTGCACAAATGGAGGGAGTACGGATGAGGATAGAAGAGGGAGAGGAGCTGGTATTGGTGTAGGCTATGCTCAGGCAATGTGTTGGATCAATGCCTTGTGTCTCTGTCACTCACCCCCTCTCTGCCTGGTTATAGTGGAGAGCCCTGCAGTTCTGGAGAGCAATACTGGGACTCCTGTCTCCCAGACCCTTTGTGAGCTCAGATGTGTTTTTTTCTGCTCTGGAGCTGAGGTTCTTTTTCCCTCCTCTGTAATGTGGTGTGTTATAGTGGGTCATCCTGATAGGATGATGTTTGCCTCCCAGCTGGAATCCAGAGACATTTTGGTCTGACAGCTAGAGGGTGGGCACTGGCAGCTAGGAGTTCAAGGCTGGCATCCCTCGAGGTACACAGGTTAGCCTCTGCTCCCAACCTGATTTAGCATGCCAATTGCAGCAAGTCAGAGAAATTATATTTTCTAGGCCCAGAAGTGAGG
>NW_008342393.1:11232318-11251509 GCF_000622305.1 Nannospalax galili | reverse complement strand
GAGAGAGAGAGAGAGAGAGAGAGAGAGAGAGAGAGACAGAGAGAGAGAGATTCCTGGGACAGGATTTAGTTTGCTAAAGAGTAACACAGAGTCTGAAATGGAGATGTCTTCAGTAGAAATGACTGCAGCAACAATATCCTCCTTCACAAATGGGACATAGAGCTAGTTAGATGGTTCCATAAGTAAAGGCACTTGCTGGGCCCGATGATGACCTGAGTTTAATCCCTGGGACCCACATAGTGAAAGGACAGACTAACTTCCAAAAGTTGTCCTCTGACCTCCACATGTGTGCTGTGGGACACACACACACACACACACACACACACACACAGACACTATACATTTAAAAATAAACAAATATTGCTAGGCATGGTGGCACATGCCTTTAATCCCAGCACTTGGGAGGTAGAGGCACGCGGATATCTGTGAGTTCAAGGCCAGCCTGGTCTACATAGTGAGTTCCAGGACAGCTGGGGCTACAGGGAGATCCTGTCTCAAAAAGACCAAAAAATAAAATAAAATAAAATAAACAAATAGGTATTGCTGCTGACAGCACTTTGGGACATGTGTGGTACCATTATTGCCAATCACAGCATATAATGGTAAAGGAATCAGGATACACATATATGGTAAAGGAATCTGGATACAAATTATATTAACATAAAGCAACTACTTGAAGCCAAAGTCAAAAGCCATTGTTGGAGTCAGTCCTGATGACGCAGGCCTGTCATTCCAACTTCTTGGGAAGATGAAGTAGGAGGATTAAGAGTTCAAGGCCTGCTTGGGATCCAGAATTAAATCCAGGCCAAATGTGTAGCTTAGTGAGACCCTTTCTCCAAATAAAAACACCACAAAGGGTCTAGGGACATAACTCAGTGGTAGTGTTTGCCAAGCAGGTGCAAAGCCCTGGGCTTCAGCCCCAGAACTGAAAAAAAGCCATTGTGGGGTGGGTTTTGCTGCCTTTACAGACACCTCCCCAAGGGAGGCCAAGGTTCTTAAGACAATTGTGCTTCCTCCACACACCTTGAGACTTTGTACTCACTCTCTGGGCCATAGGTCACTGCCTCCCTGTCTGTCACCTCTGTTGAATTAGGGACTCTTTAAGGAGAGGGTCTACTTCTTAACTGTCTCTGATCTCTTCAAGCTGCAGTTTCCTCTTCTAGAAAATGGGATAATGTCTCTGACCTCACCTGGCAGACTTCCCTCCCTTAAGTACTGAGGGGCACCTGGGTGGAATTAGACTCTGGTTTTCTCTAGTGCCCTGAGCCTCTATGCCTCACCCCTTCATTCTTCCTCCTTGCTTATGTGATGACACTTTGGGCTGCCAAGTGGCAGAGAAGGTAAACAGCTTGTGGAGAGTGTGAGAAGAGTCTTTGAACTCAGGATTCTGTTTTGTGATAGTCAGTAATGCCCCCAGCATGCAGCATGCTGTATGGAAAACAGGACTGTGGTGTCAAGGGCAATTGCTCTCAGAGAAGCCAGTTTTTATGAGAACTAGTCACTCGCAGTGAGAGTTCAACTTGAAGTGAATTTTCTCTTCTGGCTGCTGAGATCACCAGAGGATCAAATGTCCCCAAAAAGATGAACCTTCAAGCTGCCACTTGGCAGACCTGGAACTCACTGAACTGTAGTGTCCGGCCCCAAAGGAAATGGAAAGATTCAGTTGACCTGAGGCTTCTCCCCTGTGTTGCTCAGGTGCGTCCATTGAATAGAGACTTTGAGAAGCCTGTCTGACATCTTGGCCATAGCTTTCATTAAGTTTGAGTCTAACATCATTATGCAATGAATTCCATTCAGGAAGCTGTGGGGGAAGGGCATAAAACCAAAAGCTTGGTCCTCTTGATCATCAACAGGTTTGTGAACATACCTCATTCATGCCTCATTCACTCACCCATCTCTGTCTACACACACACACACACACACACACACACACACACACACGCTATTTTCTACGTAAAGAACTGTGTGGTGTTGGGCAAAATAATCTCTGTGAGTCTTGATTTTCTCTTTTATAAACAGAAATGATAAATCTTATTTATGGGGTTAAGTGTCCAGTTTCAGGGATAGGGGAGTCAAGAAATGATTGTTGCTGTTAATAGATTCTAATGAATGATGGAAATCATAATAGTAATCAAGAAATAAAAGGTTTAAGTACATTGATTCCGGGCTGATGATGTAGCTCAGGTGGCGGAGTGTTTGTCCAGCATACATACTGCCCTGGTTCGATTCCCAGAACTGAATAAAACTGGATGTGGTGGCATATTCCTTTAATCCAACAATGAGGAGGTAGAGGCAGGGGGACTCAAAGTTCAGTGTCATCTTCAGCTACATAGTGAGTTCAAAGTCAGCCTCGGCTACAAGGGAATCTATTGATTTGGCAACAATAGACATAGGCATTAGCTTTGCCCCAGTGCTTGTTAAGGACTCAAAACAGTTCCTGTTGATGACCAGGAAGGACTCACCAGAGGAGGTAAGACATCAGCCTGAAGTAAAGAGGACCTGAGATCTCAGCTAGAATCAAGACCAAGTTACCCTTGACTCTAATGTTGCTGCTGCCTCCTCCTTTTCCTCTGTCTGCTCTTCCTTTCTTCCTTCCTCCCTCCCTTCCTCTTCTTCTTCCTCTTCCTCCTCCTCCTCCTCCTTCTATTCTTATCCTTATTCTGAGTCAAGGTCTTGCTATATAGCTCAGGCTAGCCTGATGCTATGGAGCCCAGGCTGGCCTCAGACCAGCAGTCCTCCTGCTTCAGTATTTCAAGCACTGGGATTACAAGCATGTGCTGCCATGCCCAGCTGCATTCTTTTTATCTTCTAATTTTTGAGTTGGAGAAATTGGAAAGGACTGAGGCAAAGAGGTTGATGCCCTTGAATAAACACTATTGATACTTCCTTTTCACAAACAAAGAAATCACAGAACAGAAATATATTGTCTTCCTTAGTGATATAGTATGTCATTAGTGAATCTCCAATGGGATTCAGGTATCCTGGTTCTAGAAATTGGAGTTGTAACCCCAAGATTCAATGAGATCAGAGACCAGAGTGGGATGAAGAGGGGATTTGGATTAGGTTTCTAATCTCTGCCCTAGTCCAGACTATTTTGTGAACCTGGAAAGGGCATTTAACCTCCTGAGCTCTGGTTTCCTTTATCAGGTCACTGGAAATGATGGCTATATCCTCCCTGTAGGACACTTGGGAGAGTGAGAAATGACGAATGCAGTTCTGTAGATAGTGTTAATTCTACCTTTGATCACCTTAGACTCTGAACGCCACACGAACTTTTGCAAACAAGACAGAATGCTCCATGAGAGACACAAGGGAGAGACTTTTAGCACCAATCTACAGACAGGGAAAGAGGATGAAGAACTGTTCTTTTTTAATTTTTAAAATTTAATTTTATTGATGAGTGTGTCGCCTGCGTGTATGTAAGTGCACCTGTGTTGTGTTGTGCAATGCCCATGAAGGTCAGAAGAGGGCGTTGGATCCCCTGGAACTGCAGTTATGGACATGTGAGTGTTGGGATTTGAACCCAGTTCTGCAAAAGCAGGCAGTTCTCTTAACTGCTGAGCCATCTCTCCAGCCCCAGGATGAAGAACTCTTCAAACTTCCCCATGTATTCGATAATTATTCTATTAGTCTTCTATCAATAAATGTCAGTTAAGCCTCTGCTCAATTTATGTTAATTTTTGTTGTTTATTTAGCTAATACTGTTTAGGCAGCATCACATTGATGGGGGTAGGGGTGAGGACCAGCCCCATTTCTCTGGATAAGTAATTGCTCAGAGAAACTATATAATTTTGTCCATGTTCCTAGAACCAATCATGAGCTATTTAAACAAAGGTATGCACAGCCCCCAAATATACGCATGGGAAAAGATTTGTTCTCTGAGATGGCGAGAGGCAAAGCCAAGGAAGGCTCTGATTCTAGTCTTCTGGGTCCAAGACCTGTTCCCTTTTACCCTACCACATAGGTCAGGTCTTCAAATGAGCTGGATTCTAAATTCTAAGCAAGGCAAAAGAAATTAAACAGCCAGAACCCCAGGGACAAGAAATACTGCCTTCTTTGATTAGATTCCAGCAACCTGCCTATTATGGATAAGACTTTTCTGTCTACAGGACATCTCTCTCCCCAACATAGACTGACAATATCTTTCAGTCAAAGTGATAAAGAAATGGCTTAACTAAGGAGATTTAAAGTTAGAAGGTAATCCATGAAAAGAGTCGCTTACTGTGTAAAGGTTGATCCTAGAGCCAGTGAGAAGGATGCCTGTGGTTCTGAAACAAAGGCAATCACAGGTTTACAGGAGTCTGGAAAAGAGCAAATGACCTGGAGCCAGAGATATGGGGCTCAAATTCTGGTTTTTCTGCCATTCAATCTGTGTGTTTAACTGTCTTCATCAAGAAAATGAGGATAAAAATATTTCTTTTTTGCTTTTGCCATACATAATTGGTTGAAAATCAAAAGACAATGAACTATTCAACTGAATTGTACAAACTCTGATATTCCTTGTTTTAAGAAGTCATGGAGAGGGGGCTGGAGAGATGGCTCAGCAGTTAAGAACATTGGTTGTTCTTGCTGAAAATCCGGGTTCAAATCCCAGCACCCACATGGCAGCTAACAACTGTCCGTAACTCCAGTCCCAGGGGATCTGACAGCCTCTTCTGTCTTCTGCGGGCATTGCACAACACGGGTGCACTTACCTACAAGCAGGCAATACACAATACACATAAAATAAAAATGATAAATAAAATATTTTAAAAAGTCATGAAGAATAGGAAACAATGAATGAATGAAAATGTTTCTCTGTGTCCCCATGATACTCCAAAGAAGAGAAGCGTATAATCCAACAGGTTCAGGTAATGTAATCATCAGGGAAATGCAGCTGCTTCTGCTCAGGATGTATCTCACCAGGTTGATAATCGTAAAATTCTGTGTTGTTTACTACACACTTCCACATGTGGTTTTTATTTTCAATTCCCTGAGTTGATCTTACCCTTTCTTATTTTCTTACCTTTGCTCAATGTTATCGCTGCCTGGAACACCTACCCCCTTTCTTTGCCAGGCTATTTATCTTTTAACATGACTTCCATTCTTAAGGAAATAATTCCTGATCCATTCAACTGCCAACCTGGGCGAAGAGCCCCCTTGAGTGCCTTTGGCTCTCATAGTTCATGTTGAAACAGGCGGCGTCTTTCAATCCCCTCATCTTTTCTTAAGAGCTGGGCATGGCTCTTATTCACATTTGGACTCCCGGAGCTTAGCACAGGGTTAAGGCACAGGGAAGGTGTGCAGCGGATGATGATATGTGAATGAATAAATAAATGAATTTACTTCACCTTCATAACAATTGCTTGAAGATGGCAGACAGGACTAGAGCACAACTAGGGTACAAAGGTACCTCTCAATCTCAGAAGAGGGAGCCAAGGCCCAAAATTAAATAACAGTACTGAAAGCACCTTCCCTATCAGTAACAGAGTTGTACTGGGTGCTGCCCTTTGATTGGTTCAAGACTGTTTTTTTGCTTGAGTCTACAGTCTTCAGGTAGTCTCGGGATGATGTATATGCACACAGCTTTGTATTGGGATGGGAGTGCTCTGGAGAGTAATCAAGGTTATTCAATAGGAAGAACATGAGGGCTATCCTTTTATCATCCGTAGCTATCACCAAACCCCACCAATTTTACCCCGTAAAAAGTTTCCTCATTCATTTCCATCTCTTTATCGCCAATTCTTCCATGATAAAGGGCCCCCATGTTGGTCCCAGACCTTAAAGAATTTTGTTAATTTGTCTCTTCTTTCCTGATCTACCCCCTACATGATTTACTGAACATCCAAGTGACTTGTCATCCATTTTCTAAGGGCTTACATGAGAGTCCTCTGCATGAACATTTTGACTCCCAGTGGCCTTGGAGGTGGAATCTGAATTCCTAAACATGGACCACAAAGCCCTCCATTGAATGCCTATCACTTGTAGCCTACTTTTTATTTTCTCATCATTGCCAGGCTCATGATCCCTGTTTCACTAGCCTTGAATCCTGTGGAGTTCCCAGTCTACATCAATCTATTTCAGTTCTCTCAGTTTACGGTCATGTCATCCCCTTTATCAGACAAGACTTTGTCTCTGTCTCTCCATCTTCCTTGACTCATTGTTACTTACCTTCACATTGGTGATGCTCTTGAGATGTATAAGCATTCATACAGAAACGCTCAAAGTGCATCTTTACACCCCCAATACTTTCTTAGTTGATGCTCAATAGATGGATCTCGAATTAGACTACTAAGAGTAGATGGGACTTTTAATTCTATCTTCTTAATAAGTCTGTGGCTTGAGCTCAACACTTTCCAATTTTAGACTTCAATGGGTACATCTTGTGTAACTATTGTAGGCTTAGTTATTGTAGACTGGGAGAGTATGAGGAAACATGCCACATCCGTGTATTAGGCCCCCTCAAACCCTAAATGACAGTTCCTGCATTCATTACCCCAGAATGATTTCACTCTCCTATAATATAGTATAATATGTGATGTATGGAAGAAAATGAATAGCCAACTGCTGTTTTCTTAGAAGGATGATCTTGGGCTACTTGGAGACTGACTCAGTTTCTGCCTCTCGAAAACATTGCAATAATACTAAGGGTATCCTTGAGTTGATAGGAGAGTCAATGGAGATGCTATGCATGTTGTATATTATAGACCTTCATGCTCAAGAGCCCTGTAAAGGATGGTTGTTACTGGCTTGTTTTCTATGAGATGAACTCACGTGGCTGAGGAGGCTGAGTGTCTGACAGGTGGTATAAGGCATAGATTCAATTTGCAGGGACTGGACCTAGGTTCTCCAGAGACTAGAGACTGTTGGCTGTCCTTAGTCCTAGCACACCACAGGGTCAGAGACCTCAAGAAGGGCTCACTGGCCTTTCCTGGAGGAAGTTTGTCTGACACTTCCGTGAGCTTTGATTCTCTGGCTCTGTCTCTATCTGGGAAAGAAATGTTTTGTTTTGTTTGCCTGGGCGTCTAAGTGGAGATTCTCTGTTCACTTCCTTTTGGCTTCCCGTCTTTGGGAAAACACCTTGTTGCCTTTTGGGCAAGGCTAGCCTGGGTCTTTGAACAATACTCTAAATAGCTTTTACATTTATATATTGTTGTGTGTATGTTTGGTGGGGGGAGGATCTGTGCCACAGCAACTGTGTGGAGGTCGGAAAATAATTTGCAGCAGTTGGTTCTCTCCTACAATGTGTGGGTTTTGGCAATTGAACTCAGGCCCTCAGGTTTGACTGCAATCACCTTTACCTGCTGAGCCATCTCACTGGCTCTAAAGAATACTTTTTAACTGAACAATACTTTTAAATGAGATGGTCGACTCTGATCATGAAGATGGGGTATGTAGGGAGACAGCAACCATGCTGCCTTTTAATTGTTGTTATAGATACCAAATGCAGGGCTACAGAAAAGTAGGAAACCACTTAAAGCTATAGTGTGTGTGTATGTGTGTGTGTGTGTGTGTGTGTGTATGTGTGTGTGTGTGTGTGTGTGTGTATGTGTGTGTGTGTGTGTACACTAATGTATGAGAGTTAGAGGGAAAGAAAAGGAAAGACTTGGCATTTTAAGAGGGGCACTATCAAAGGTAGATTAATATTTCCATACATGGTGTTTGGTGACCACCACCACATGAGGCCACATGGTCAGAATAGGCTCTGAAGTCTGGTCCTGTCTCTCTCCTTATTTATTTCTTCAGCCCCCACAGGTGAAAGAGAGTCCATTACTTTTTCTTTCTTTCTCTTCCTTCCTTCCTTCCTCCCTCCCTCCCTCCCTCCCTGCCTCCCCCCTCCCTCCCCCCTTCCTTCCTTCCTTCCTTCCTTCTTTCCTTCCTTCCTTCCTTCCTTCCTTCTCTCTTTCTTTCTTGAGACAAGGTCTTCCTATGTCACTCTTTCTGGCTTGGGACTTTCTATGTAGACCAGGCTGACTCCCAACTTATAAAGATCCACCTGCCTCTGCCTTGAGTTCTGAGATTAAAGGCATGCACACCACACCTGGCTGAGAATCCATTACTTAACTGTCCATATGCAGTAGGTATTGTGGCAGGCTCTTCCATTTCTCTGTCCATGCAATAACCCCATAGAGGACACAGTGCTGCCTCCACTGCACAGAGGGAAGGGCCGAGGCTGTGAAGCCAGACGCCCTTTTCTCACAGTGTCCCCTTCAGTTCCCGCTGTGTGCCTCAGTTTCTTCATCTATAGGTAGTTATACCCCTGCTATTCTTGTGAGGGGTGAACTGAAGCATACTTAATGATTGATACATGATCTGTGCCAAGTCAACAACAGCTGCTGTTATTGACTTTCCCATGGACAAACAGCTGGGGAGGAAGGAATTCTAAATTTTGTGGACAGTGTATACCTACTACCACGGGCTATGTGCTCAACAGATAGATAAAAAGATGGGGTGACATTGGTCTTGCCTGTGTTAGGATGGAAGGACTGATAGGGTTATGGCCATTCTCAGAGTGGACTGCCTTTCTCATTGTAAACTTGGGCTATTTCTGTGCATTGTGTTGACCTGATTCAGATGCTGGGCTGACCTCTTAGCCTCAGGAAGGTTACAATGCCTAAGAAAGGAGTGGCAGCGAGTCACTGAGAGTCAGAAATTCAGTTTGTCCTGGTGGGGAGGAGGCAGCAAATCCTGTGGCCAAGCAGGGGATAGGGGATAGGGGATAGGGTCTTCTTATACTGCAGATGGCGCTCATGTCCCCACTCAGGGCTTTGAAGACCATAGAAAGGCCTTGTAGGATACTGGGGGTGGGGGGTCTGATAAGCACCTTCTTTAAAGAAATTCAGGGACAAAAAAAAGAAGATAATCAAAGCAAATTATTTTATTTATGTGTTTGGTGTATTGTGTGTTCATGTTTGTGTGTATACTTGCACATGTGCACACATGTATGTGGAGGCCAGAGGTCAGCTTCAGATCTTGTTCCTCAGGATGCCATCCACCTTTGTTGTTTTGAGACAGGGTCTCTTGTTAGGACCTGGAACTTGATGATTCAGCTAATTTGACTGGCTAATGAACCCCAGAGACCCACCTGCATCTGCCCCTTCAGTGCTAGAATTACAAGCAAGCATCCACACACCTGGCTTTTTTATTTTTAAAAATATTTTACTTATTATTTTTTAAATTTATGCATATGAATGTATTGTCTGTATGTATGTAAGTGCACCCGTGTCGGGCAATGCCTGAGGAGGTCCAAAGAGGGTGATGGATTCCCCTGGAACTGGAGTTATGGATGGTTGCTAGCCACCATGTGGGTGCTGGGAATTGAACCCCTGTCCTCTACAAGAGCAGCTGGTGCTCTTAACTACTGAGCCATCTCTTCGGCCCCATACCTGACTTTTTTTATGTGGATTTGGGGGATTGAATGCAGGTCCTCCTGCTTGCATGGCAAGCACTTTACCAACTGAGCTATCTCCACCACCATATATCCAACTTTTTTAAAAAAGTGATTTTAGGTTAGGCATGATAGTGCATGCCTGTTACTCAGCACTCAGGTAGGTGAGTGAGGCAGGAGGATAAAGGCCAGACTGGACTGGGTAGCAAGACTGTATGAAATTACAACCCTCCCTGTAAAATAACAAAACTGGTCATAATATTGTGAAGACAATGCTCAGTATTGATTGAATGCTGCTAGAACCCAGTACCAGTTCCCGTGCTAAATGTTGGTCTCTACCTCTCTTTGGATCTTGGGGGTCTTTGCCTCTAATGATGACTGGAACAAATAGCAATCAAGTTGATCCAATGGCCTTCAACTCTTCTATAACTACGCCCCAACTTCTCCTGCTATAGACAGGACACCTAATGGTCTCATCTTTCATAGAACCCGCTCCTCTTAGGAGAGGTATGTCTTTGTCTATTGAAGAACATCCCTGTCTGGTGCCCACAGGCCTCCCAAGAGGCACTTCAGTGATCTCTGGGTTATAACTTACTTTTTCTCTCCATCTGGGTGGGGACAGCTTGAGTGCTCTTCAGAGAAGCACATATTACTTTTTTTTATTTTTAAAAATATTTTATTTATTTTTATTTTATGTATATGAGTGTATTGCCTACATGTGTGTGGGTACACCTGTGTCATGTAATGCCACGGAAGTCAGAAGAGGGTGTTGGTTTCCCCTGGAACTGGAGTTAAGGACAGTGCGTAGCCGCCACGTGGGTGCTGGGAACCGAACCCGGGTCCTCTACAAGAGCAGTCAGTGCTCTTAACTGCTGAGCCATCTCTCCAGCCCCAGAAGCACATACTATTAATAACAGACTTGTGTTTTCTCAGGGCTTTAGAGCTTACGATGTCATTAATATTATCAGTCAGTCACGCAGCTGGGATGAGGCAGAACAAGGCTAGTTGTGACTTCAAAGTCTTTTCATTTAACAACTCCATATTACCTATGTCTTCAAAAGGTCTCCTTAGGTTGAAACTGGAATTAATGAATGTTCATTGAGCAACCAAACAAATGCTATTTGGATTGATTTAAAAAGAAAAAACAACGCAGCCCTTTTTTCATATTCAGCCACTCAATTACTCTCTCATCACACATTTATTGAATGCCTACTATATGTTAAACATGATTTGGGATGATATGGGTGGAAATTAGAATCAAACATAGCAGATGCCCTCAAAGTACAGTGAAACCCAGATGCAGCCAGATATGGATTGTGATGGTTGGTCTTGGTTGTCAACTTGACTGGATTAAGAGATGCCTAAGGACTGTAAAACACCTCTCTGTGTGCCTGTGGGGGTGCTTTCAGAGAGGATTTTTGACAGGCAGGACAGTGACAGACGTCTATTTTATTGGCTTTGTTCTTCTAGAGAACCCTCATTAATAGAAGGATCAACACTCATTTGGTGCAATTTGGTAAATACTGGACTGATGTGATGGGATACAGCAGGCAACACTGGACCAAGCATGGGTTCTGAATGCTAGTTTTGAGTTCTGACTTTGCCAGTAACTAATTAGAAGTCTTTGGATAAGTTACCCAATTGCTGTGAACCCACTACACATGGATGTACCACATAGGATTACTGTTGGAGTTTAAATGATAGAGTGCATACAAACTACATAGGATAGTGCTTGTGACACCCGGGCAGTTAATACACCACAACCACCACCACCACGACCACCACCATCATCATCATCATCATCAGGCACCAGCACTATGGGAAGACAAACTAATTCCAGCCTGGCCAAGGGCTGAGGAGATACCATCGTGAACTTGGCCCAAAAGGTCTTCCTTGGTTTAGGATGGTGAGGTTAGGGTAGGGCCATTGGGCATTGCAGGAAGAACAAATTGTGTAAGTAAAACTCAGAAGCACCAAAGGGTTAGCCTAGAGTAAAGATAATGGTAGATGGGAGTGGAAGGTAAACTGGGTTGTGGATTGTAAAAGACCTCAAGCACCATGCTAAGACAATCAGTCATGTAGCAAAGGGTGGGGGGCTGGGAAGGGGAAATTCCAGTGGCATTGTTGAGGATGGGCAAGGTT
Source organism: Nannospalax galili (assembly GCF_000622305.1). Classification (NCBI taxonomy): domain Eukaryota; kingdom Metazoa; phylum Chordata; class Mammalia; order Rodentia; family Spalacidae; genus Nannospalax; species Nannospalax galili. The sequence goes on along the minus strand of NW_008342393.1, from coordinate 11,240,000 downwards.
GGAAGTAAAGAAATGGTTAAGACCAAGGCAAGAGATGACAAAGAGCTGTAGTCACAAAGTAAGTTGGGGTTAAGAAGACGGATTTGGAGAAGATTCAAGATGGGTAGGCTGATACTCCGTGAAGGAAGGATGCTGACACATTTGGTCTACATATCTGGGTGCATGGTAGGGCCATTACTCCAAAGAGAGAAAACTATCAATAGTCAGATTAGGGGGTTCAGGAATAGGGTTCAAACCAGATGAAGTGGTACCTGCCTAGAATCCCAGCATTTGGGAAGCTGAAGCAGGAGGATTACCATGAGTTCAAGGTTTGAGATGCATAAGGAGTTCAAGGCCAGTTGAGGCTACAAAGTGAGACCCTGTGCCAAACAAACAAACATACGAACACCAAAAAGAATAGGGTTAGAATTCCATTTTGGACATGTATTTGATATGAAGTTCTGGAGGCCATTGGCTTTGTAGTGTGAAACTTAGAAGAGATACTTGACTTGGAACAGAGATTTGGGTGCTGGACATCTATAGGTGGCAGCTCCCTCCATGAGGGACCCAGTGTTTGCTCGCAGGCATAGGATTTGAAAAGACATGGGAAGATAGCTGACCAGAAAGAGCATTGGCACTGAGCATGCACAGAGCTGCCTCTGGGCTCCAGCTCAGGCCTACTTATGGTTCTTGTTTTACAAGGGGAGAATTAAGACAGTAGCAGACCCAGAACCTTGGGCAACCTGTCGCAGGATGTGGCATTTTGGAAGATTGTCCACCGTAGAGGGTGTGAGGGGTTCTAGTCCACACCTCAGTTACCAGCAGTCACCCATAGGAGTTCCTCCACAGTTTCAGTTTCCAATGTGAAGTTTGTGTGTTAGCCACCTTTCCTATTAATATAACAAATACTCAAGATGGTCAACTTATAAAGACAAATAGGTTACTCTGGCTCACAATTTGGAAATTTCAGTTGCCTTGGGCCTGTGATGGAACAGCATATCATGTGAGGGAGTTTATGGGAGCAAAGCCATTCACCCCATGCCTAAGGCATGAAAAAGAGAGAAGGAAGAGGGGGCAGAGTCCCACAATCTCCTTTGAAAACATATCCTCATGACCTGAAGATACCCTAATAAGCCCCATCTCTTAAAGCTTCCAATACCTCCCAATAGCACTCCTGGGAACAGCCTTCAACACATGGCCTTTAGGGGCCATTTAAGATCTAAGCTATAGTGATTGGATGCTGATCAGGTTACTTTCCCTCTCTGTGCCTCTTTTTGTAAGGGTTGTGAGTAGATGGATGGCCTTTAGAGCTCTTTGTGGATGGCATTGCATAGTGACTATTTTGAAGACCTTTGTTCCTACCTGGCTGTGATGTTCTGTCATAACTAGGTCTCTGACAGACTGGAGTACAGTCAGCACTGTTTCTGGGAGGCATACTAACTAGGATCCCTGGTTGAGAGCCAATAAGTAGAAAGAGGAATTTCTAGAATGAAAAACAATTAGGGCTCCTTTACTTGGATTGGATTCCTTCCATTATTCACGTGAAACAAATTCCCTGGTTTTCCAATTTCCCTCAGTCTGATTAAATCTTTCATCTCTTGCAGCTTTGCCTCTGGTCATTGGTTTTCCTACCTTCAATTATTCTTTAGCCTAGAATTTAAAAATTTTAGGTCGGGGTCTCATGTATACTAGACTGGCCTTGAACTCCCTAGGTAGGCAAGGATAACCTTGAACTTCTGATCTTCCTGCCTCTCCTGCCTCTTGAGTGCTGGGGTTACACACATGCATCACCTGTTTTTTTATGGATTCTGGGGATTGAAACTAGGGCTTTGTGCATGCAATGCAAGCACTCTACCAACTCAGCTCCATCCTGGCTCTAGCTTATATTTTAAGATCATCAACACACAAACAATTGAAAAAACTGGCATTAAACTCAAAGCCTTTGTGTCAGTCAAGGAGGGGAAGAATCAGTTAGGTGTGGTCTCTAGTTGTGGACATTATGGGATGAAGACCTGTGTTAAGCTGGTCACCTGTGCAAGTAGGACATTCAGCTTCTATCCTGACTGAGAGAGACCCAGTCTAGCCCTGAAGCTGGGGAGAAGGAAACAGTTTTGGCTTTTACATGACCTCAAGAGCTACATGTATGGAACCCACTGGAACATCCCACCACTCTGGGGAGGTGGGTATTACAATTTCCTTTTGGAATGTAGAAATCAATGTACCTTTTAGCCCACAGCTAAAATCCAGCCATTGATCCAAGATTCATACCTGGACAATTCTCCCAGGAGAAGTGGTTTGTTTGTTTGTTTTTGTTTATTTTGCTTCTTGGCCAAGTTTCTTTTCAGTCTCAGTTTATCTTTAAAATGATTATCCAAATTCTGGATTTGGGCTGTCATGTGGATTTGAAAGAGATAATGGATGTGAAAGTGGTTTGTAAAGTGTAAAGCAGTAGACGAGTTAGTCATTGCTTAATTTTACTATTCCCTGGACAGGAAAGATCAAGTTTTAACTGTGCAGTAGATAAGGTAATCCCTCCCATTTTTAGGACTTCAGATGTGGGGAAAGGGGATTCTTCCTCTTGCCCCTGGAAATTGTCTCTGAATTCTCTCCATAAATCGCTCAGCACTTTGAGCCTCTTCTGACGGGAGGTGGTTATTCCAAGATGTGAGCCAAGGAAACCAGTGATTAGCTGGAAGGGGTTATCAGGCAGCGGTTATCCTCCCCACCTACTCAGGCAGACAGATGCAGTGGCCTGGGAGTCCTTGTAATCTCCAGAACTGATAGGGTCACCTTAGAGTCCTCTCCCCGCTGCCCTATATTACACATTTGGGCATATTCTTCAAGTTGCTCTGGATTGCTATTTAGCAGGAGCTGAATTCTGAACTCCTTGTATGCTCAGAGTTCTGGCTAGAATCTGCCTTGGACCGAGAAGGGGTAAGTTAACATTTCCTCATTTTTTTTAAGTGCATTCACCCCTCTGTCTATAGAATGAATGTCTACTAGGACCCCAAACTTCACCAGTGACCAGGGATACTTTGACAAGTGAAACGGATAACTAAAATTTAAATATAGCCATGCCCTGTGCATGGGTGCTTTAGTTCATGATAGACTGTGTGTCCCTCACGATTATGATAGAGCGTAAACTTTCCTATCTCTTAGTCATGTCGTAGTCCTGGTTCTGTCAGTGCTGAGGATCCCTTGTATGTTTGTAGTGATGCTGAAATAAACACACTTACCACCATGCCTGGTTTATGTGGTTCAGGGGATCAAACCCAGGGCTTCCTACATGTTAGGCAAGCTCTCTACCAACTGAGCTACAGCTCCACATCCACACTTACTTTTTTGATTCCACAGTTCTTGAGTGTGAACTTTGAAGATGACACAATGTCAAAAGGTCAGACATAGCTAAATCTGGATTTATGGAAGTACATCCTATGATGGTCGCACAACAGTGAAGTCCCCAACCATGCACTGCTCACAGTGTGTCTTTCAGTAGCACACAACAGTATCAGCTACAGATTCCGATGTACCCTATGAAGAAAAGGTGCACAGAGAGCTGAGACCCTGACCTGCATCCCTTAAGAATGGGATCTGAAGGATAGTGGCATTTCAGGATGCTGGTGGCATCCCAGAAAGAGGCCACTGCATGTGCAAAGGCCCTGAAAGCAGTGGAGAGGGGAGCTTTGTGTAGGAGAGAACCCCAAAGAAAACCTGTGTGGCTTGAACCCAGAGCCAGGGAGGAAAAAGCTTAGCCTGGGAAGAATTCTGCTCTTTTTTTTTCTGCACAGCAGTGGGAAGCCCTTGAGAGGTTTTAACAGGGGAGTGACAAGACCACATGTGTGTCTTAAGGTCACTTGGGCTCTAGCGTGGAGAATGGATTGGAGCTGGGGTAGTAAGTATGGAAGGAGAGAGACCACTTGGAATTATAAACCCAGGGAACACGAAGCTCCTGCTTCTCCCATGGCCAGCACAGAGTCCTTGCACCACTTGGACCCTTGCCTCCACCCCCAACTAGTTGCTGGATCTTTGAGGAGTCCCTTAGGATTCCTGTTGCTATGGGTTTTTACATCTGTAAAATGGGGGAAAACTGTTTCTCTTGCTTGACTAATTTTGTTTCCCTCAGTGAATACATTCAGTTTACTCTGGAGTCCTTTATAGCAATGGTCAGAACACAGTGTTCAAAGCGAATGCCAGGGCTATGTTGCTGGGCAGGGGCCCTCTTTCACTGTCTTCCTTATTCTGTCTGCAGATGTGGGGTTGGTTTCTGGAGCTTCACCCTGGAGACAGAAGCAGCTAGATATCCCAGCCCTGAAGGCACCAGTCCGGCTGCCTCTACCATTAGGTGTGAGCGCTGTGAGTGTCTGTCCTCTACCTACCTGTTCTGGCATCTGTTCTTGGTCTTGTGAAGTGAGCTTCTGTATCTTAGCTCCTGTTTGGATGTGCTGCTGTGGTTCAGGCTCTGGGCCTTCCATCTCATTTCACCAAAAACTGTGTGTGTTAATTCATTTAAAAAATTCCAGGGGCTGGAGAGATGGCTCAGTGGTTAAGAGCACTTGCTGTTCTTGTAGAGGACCTGGGTTCTGTCCCCAGCATCTACATCAGGCAGCTCACGACCACCTGTAACTCCAGGGGGATCTTTCTTCCTTTTCTGGCCTCTGAGGCGCTACATACAGTGGTGTACATATAGACAAGCAGGCACGTATAAATATACATAAATTAAAAAATTGAAACTCTACTTTGATAACAACTGTAAAAGAGGGTTGTTCTGGAAATCTAGAAATGTTTCTATTGCCAGTTCTGATCTAGAGTGTCTAGAAGTAGAGCTTGTCCACTGACCTTCATAAGCCCTAGTTTCTGCAGCAGATGAAAGGTAGAGAACTTTAAGGATGTCCCAAAAGAAATGTTGCAATTCTATAATGTTTCCCTTAAAATCTGGATCCCCTTTCCAAATCCCATATATGGTTTCCATTTTTAGAAATATTTTATTTATTATTTTAATTTTGTATGGATATTTGTATTGCCTGGATATAGGTAAGCACACCCATGTTGTGCAATGCCTGCAGAGGACAGAAGAGGCTGTTGGATCCCCTGGAACTGGAGTTACGGACAGTTGTTAGCTGCCATGTGGGTGCTGGGATTCAAACCTGGGTCTTCTGCAAGAACACTTAGTGTTCTTAACCACTGAGCCATCTCTCCAGTCCTGGTTTCCATTTTTTTCTCATTTCAAAAGAATCAAAATTCACTTTTGATGTTCAATCCCCTCTTTTTATTTAATAAAGAGTCCCAGCTTTAAATGCTTAACTATGGTTTTAGTAGGTAATAAAAAGACTGACACACTCAACAGGGAGAGGTGGGGTCGGTGGCCAGAGAAAGAGATCTTGTCCTGTTTAAAGGAGATGACTTACTCTCAATGCCCTCAAATCACTACTCTAACCAAAAAATACAGGCTGGTGCCAACTTCTGCTTCCTTTCCAGGGGTGTCCGACTTTTTGCTATTGTGACACAACCTTGTCATCTACAAAGTTACAACAGAGAACCATGCAACAGAGGTATAGAAAACTCTCATAATGTTTTAAGTAAGTTCACAATTTTATGTAAGGTTGCAGTCACAGGTATCCTTGGCCACTTGTAACTCACATGTCTTGGGTTGATCATAGGCTTTAAAAGCATCCTATCTCTCTGATCTCAGTAGCTGTCTTTCTGTGGTCTTCCGTTCAGCAGTTTTACTTTTTTATTTTTATGCAAATCTAATCCAGAAGACTCTTCCAACCTCATCTCCTGCTGAACAACCTACCATGGCACCCCATGGCCCTCCATTCATTCCCCTCTGCCTAGTATTTACTGAACACTCCCCAAGGCCATGCATTGTACCATGGAGGTGGGATGGGAAAGAAGAGGGTCAGAATACATACCCTCCTGTGTCTGGTCCCTTGCAAACTGAAGCATCGGCAGTTGGGTAGACATCTCCATCAGCCCTTCAACCATCAGTCACCAAGTCCTCCTCAGCCTTCTGGTTAATGATGTCTATATTCATTGGCCTCAATACCCCCTCAAGCATGGGCCTTAGTAAGATCCTCCACAACAAGTCCCTACCTCCCATCCCTCTTGGACACTGGTGGTAGACTTCACTGGAAATGACTCTTTTTATGTTTGGGTCTGGGGAACCTCTACAGAACTGGCAGTGCCTGACACAAGGTGGCTTACGGGCACCACTGTTTGTCTCCTCCATGGAGAGGCGATGGCTAATGTTCTTCCCCTTGCATTGGGCTGGTCTGAGGGACTTGCTTAACCAACAGACCAAGCTGGAAACTGTGTCACAAGACTTGAGGCTGTCAGAAGATGCCCTCAAACCACCATTTGAGCCTCATGAGACACTTTCTCTTAGAGCCATGAGCTACCAAGTGTGTCCAACTGTCCTGAAGCCACTGTGCTGTGAGAAACCCAAAACACATGGAGAAACTAGCGCATGGGTTCTGGTCAGAGTGCTGACTGAGCACGCCCACAGCTGAGTGCTAGATTATCCTTTTGGAAATGAATCTGCCAGTGCTCAGCAGACACCATGAGTGCAATGGGTAAACTGTCCTAACCCATAGACTCAGAAGCAAAGTTAAATGGTTGTTTTAAGACCCCGTTTTAGGCAGCTTGTTGTACACCAATAACTAACTAGAACAATGTTTCCCAAATGTTGATTGAAAGAATAAATGATTCCTTTTGCTGTGGTGCTCAAATAGTGTCCCTGCCCTGTTTGAGAAATAAGGTTTAATGCCTTATTTATTACGGCTTTAGGCAAAACGTTGCAACACTCTGATAATAAGGTTTAGGGCCATAGTTGGCATTCACAATCTTCCCTCATCTGGCTTCAGCCTGCTTTATTGCTTGCTCTCTCAGCATGGATCCATCCTATGCTAAAGTTTGAGCTATTTCCCAAACACACAAATACTTCTCCAACTCCATTCCTGCACTCACTCTCTCCGTTCTCCCAATCCAAATGCCTTTCCTTCCCCCACCCTTGTTTAGTGGGTTGATGTTCAACTTGTTCTTTGTGACTTTAGTCAAATGTATTTCTTGGCTGCCCAGTCCAGCCATGTGCCCTCCTCTCTCTGGCCTTTTCATTTGATGGTTTCAATCCTCCTTCTCTGCTTCATTCGCCTTCATTTCTCGTTCCTCTATTGTGCGGCCATCTTGTGTGGGATGGGGGATGGGGAGGTACTGATATGTAACTGTGTGCACAGACTCAGAGCCTGCACAGAGATCGACTGGTATACAGCATGGCATGTACTATGTTTCCAAAGCCAGGTGTTCAAGTCCTTGAAGGGAAAAAACGTTTTTGGGAGAGGCCTGGGCTTTGACGATGGCTGGGATTTTGAACCAGAACTGTGTCAGTGTGTGGCTTTAGGCAAAATGTTGAAAGTCTCTGAGCTCCAATTTCCTTATTTGGAAATGAGAGGGCCTAGATGAGAATATATCTGAAGGATCTAGCACAGTCCATAACAAGTTCTCAAGGAACATCTGCTAAATGGGTGCAACAGAGTGGCCAGTCATCTTGCTGGGGAGCCTCTGGGACTATGTCAACTGGGAACTCTCTCCCACCCATAAAAAAAAAAAAAAAAACTAAGAAGAAAAAAGAGACTGGTAAAGAAGCAGGAGAGAGAGAGAGAGAGAGAGAGAGAGAGAGAGAGAGAGAGAGAGAGAGAGAGAGAGAA
>NW_008342393.1:11205157-11232301 GCF_000622305.1 Nannospalax galili | reverse complement strand
GCACACACACACACACACACACACACACACACACACACACACAGAGAGAGAGAGAGAGAGAGAGAGAGAGAGAGAGAGAGAGAGAAAGTCAACGCCAAGGGTATTAGTCTGTGTGATGTCAGCAAGCGGCTGCTGAGGACTCTTGTCTTCTCTTTGCAAATGGAGCGGTGGGCACTGGAATCTAAGCTCCCCTCCAGCTCTGACATTCCAAGAGCATTAAAGAAAAAGGATGAATCACCCCCTTCAAAATACCAATATGGGCTGGGCCCTCCCCCTGCTGTCCCCTTTCTAGCACAGCTAAGAGCTCTTAATACGAAGCCAGCTTCCTTCTGCAGCTGCCACCAAGCTTCAACCCCCTTTCCCAGGAGTCTCAGAAGCAAGACTGATAATGGACCTCTGGCTTCTCCATCTCAACAGGGAGCCAGATCCCGTTCCCAGACTCTGGGAGCTGTGGGGCTGGCTTCCCGTGGACATTTGACCTCAGTTTACTTGTGTGTGGAGTGGAGTGTGGCTGGGTGTTGAAAGGATGGAAGGAAATGAGGGGAGGAATCATAAGAGAGAGGGAACCCTCACAATCCTGATGGGAGAGACAAGGGCCAAGACCCGCAGCACTCACGGTGGTGCTGGCTTTGGCAACGTCGGTGTGCATGTGTCTGCAATAGTTATAAATCTCCATTCCCGGAAGGCACTGTCCCCCACCAGCTGCATCGGTTCATACACACAGGCTGCCACTGCCACACAGGACTCCTAGATCAATTTTCCTGCTCATAGGAGACAGGCAGTAAGTGACCATAGGCACATTGCCTCTTTGCCTCCCGCTCTCCGCTGTCCACGTAAATGCTATTCTTGGTATTACAGTATTATGGACATTAATCAATGGGAGATGAGACCCGCTGGGCATCAGGCACACAGGCTGGTAACAGGACCAGCGCCTCCTGCCTTCTCCTCCTGGGACCGCCGGCATCCAGCCGGGTGCGGTGCGCGCGGGGAGCCGCCTTGCGCCAGCCCTCTGGGTCTGTCAGTGCGGTGGTCTGTGGCCCGTCACGTCTGCAGCGCGGGTCCTCCCAGCTCACCCTGGCTCCGGCTCTGAAAGCCGAGAAGCTCGCCGGCTGCGAGCGGGTTTTCCAAGTGGGCAGGGGTGGGGAGGAGGGGCGCGGGCGGGCGGGCCGCGGCAGGAGGAGGGGGCGTCGCAGAGGGAAGACCTCGCATTGTAATCCAATGACATTACCAACGTGGGGGTGGGGGCGCTGGCCTCCGCGCGCTCTCCGAGTTTTGGCTGTCCGCCCAGCTGGGAATAACTCTCTTCGCATAATTCGCATGTTTACCAGGCATGAAAATTCTTGCTTTGGGCTCCCCCCCCAAGCCCCCTTCTCGTCCCTCCTCCCCATCTCCTCCACCCCTCGCAAGTGAAACTCTGTCTACAAAAATATTGGCCCGGGGCACAGAAAGTTTTGCATAAATTCATAAGTGATGAATGGCTGATTTTAACGTTATTTGGGTATTTGTCAGAACTTAACAAATATACATGGGGACGGCGGTTCATAAACTTAAACATCTCAATATCCTCTTTCTTCTGGAAATAAATTACGTTTGTTTGCCCGGCTTGGAGTCTTAAGGTAGCCGACATTAGGAATATTTTAAAAGCCATCATCCATCGAGCATGTCTCCCAGGCGCCAGAAAGATTAAATGAAAGAATCATAAGATGGAGGTCTTTAACTTTTAATCCTTTTACAATGAAGCCTCAGATAGTCGCGGGGGCAGGGTGCCCTCTCTGGGGGGAATAATGCCGTTATTCCTCGGCTCTCAGTTAATGAATACCCTAACGTCTGTCCCACGGCTGACGGAGGCAGCGCCGGGGAGGGGGCTCGGGCTCCCGGGCCAGGCTATTGAAATGAGGAGCCACCGAGGCTGCGTCGGGAGGGAAGAAAGCGCCGGGCTGGAGAGACAGGGCGGGCGGGGCCCGGGGCATTGAGACTGCGCTGGGGACCAGGCGCAGGTTTGAAATAATTAGCATAGATTCGCAGCAACTCCGGACGGGGGGGGGGGGGGGCCTGGGGGGGGGGCGGGGGGGGGGGGGGGGGGGGCGCCTAGAGGGAGGCGGGGCGGGGTGGTAAGGGGGTGGGGAAGGGAGCAAAGGAGAGCGATTTTGGAGTCCAAGATAAATAAAAGGAGTGGGGAGCAGTGTCAGGAAGCCGGCCCACGTGGAGCTGTGTGGACAGGAGCCACTGGGGACCCGGGCGGAGGGACGCACGCGAGTTCAGCGCCACCAGTCCCAAGAAGGTGGCTTTTTAAGGGGTTGGGTGCTGTGATATTTGACCGGACCTTTAGTGGGTAACTTTGCCTCGGTCTAATCCTGAAGTGCAAAGATCCGAATTCTGATTCCTCCTCTCCCTTTCCAACCCCCAAGTGGAGTAAGTGCCCAGGGAAGGGGTCGATCTCCCCCTTTCTAAACTGCAGGTTCCAGATAGGGCGATTTGTACCCAAATTCACACCCCTGGAAATCTGGGACCTTAGTCTTCCTTAGGCCCTGGAGGAGGCCCAGGTGAGTGTCAAGACTCCCAGCTACTCCTCCCATGTCAGCTGAGGGCTTGGGATTTGGGGGCTCAGGACCTGCAGGATCCCAGAGGATGTACGTAGTTGAATTCAAGGGGTAGCCAGTCTCAGTCCCAACCACAGTAGCTTCCGGGCATGCAAAGGGTTAACATGGGCTGGGTATAGTGGGGGGGGGGTACAAGGCGGGAGGGGTGGCGGGATCTGGGTGGGCGCGCTCTGATCTCCCTTCCCCCCCATTCCTCGGGGGTCAAGTTTCAGCGGCACTCCGCCCCCAGGGAAGGTGTGAAAGACACGTGTCCCCATTGTGAAGGGCCTGTCAGCCAGGACAAAGCAGCCGCCCCCTCCCTCCCCCTCATCGGCCCAGCCTGGGGTCAGCTCTAGGGGGCCGGCTGGGTGTTGAGGTCACCACTGGACTGAGCTTTGGTGACATGGGGGGGGGCGCTGGGAGACTGGGCGGAGGCCATATGATACTTAAAAGATGGGGTTTAAGAATAACGCCCCCCTCCCACCATTGAAAAATTTGCAGTCGGAGGGGATGAGCCTGACTCCCAATAGGCATAGGTAGTAAGGCGGCGGTGGCATCCCCTACCCGCCCCCTACCTACCCCCCCACCCCCCATCAATCACCAACACAGAGAATCGCAGTGTGGAGCCCAGTCAGTTTTAGTGGTTTTCTTTAATCCTGCTCTGCACGTCTTTCTCATTCACTACACGGGATATTATAAAGAATAAATAGCAGATACTCTTAATTTACAATGATTAGTCATTCCATTTCTTCTCTATATTTACAATAACTGTAAAATAACATTGAACTCTATAGCTTCTTCGAGGTCCAAGGAAAATCAAAACACTTTCCGAAGAATGGAAAATAGCTTTTTAAAAGTCCTTCTACAAAAGTCTCCCCCCCCTTTGTACTTTTAAGAAAAAAAAATAACTTTCCCCCCTGCTTCGCCATGCGAAGGGCGCTGGAATATAAATAGCAGGTTAACATTATTACCAACAACCAGAATAAGTCTCTCTTTTCTCTGTTCTTTTTTTTTCCTTTTGATTATTATTTTTTTAAATACAGTAGAAGCCGGTAACTTTTAACGTATAATACTGACCTTTTAATAAGTAAATTAAAACTGGGACCGTATATACACACACATATACATTCCTAAACAGTTAAACAGTGCATTACATGAACCAGAAAGCTAGGTCTCTGTAGCCAAGAAAAAAAAAGTTCATGGAAAACCCTCGCTAGAGGGTGGTGGAACTGGTTGGAGGTGTTGTGGGGGGCGTCAGTGGGGGGTCGATCAAGTGTCTGGGCGCGGGCAGGGCCCCCAAGTTCTAGCATGAGCACTTGCACTCAGAAATGATGGGGTACTGGATGGGAATCCAGCCGCAGCGCTGACCCCCGCGCCGCTGACAGCGCCACCGCAGCACCGTGAGGTGCACAGACTTGGACGGCTTGCACACCATGCCCTCGGGCACAGAGCACGAGCGCTTGCTGAAGCAGCTGCCCACCTTCACGTAGCGCGGCCAAAAGCGGCTGCCCAGGTCGTTCCACGCGTACAGCACCGGGCAGAAGGTCTGTGACCACAGCCACATCTGTAACTTCCTCCGCAGCTTCTTGCTCAGGCGCTGCTTCTTGCCTTGGGCCAAGCCCTCGGAGAACTCCAGCCCTTTGATCTCGCTCGGCATGGCCCCCGACGGCCGCTGCCGCAGCAGCTGGTCCAGCTCCGCCAGGTCCTCGGCGCCCCCCGCCGGTCCCCCGCCCCCTCCGGGCCGGTCCTCGGGGGGCGATGTGGCCATGAAGCCCGGGTCGTAGTGGCCCCCGAGCAGCGAGCGCAGCAGCGTCTCGTTCAGATCCTTCTCTTTGGGGTCAAAGATAGGGTCCGGGTGTTCGATGAGGTCCACCAGGGGCAGGTTGTCGCTGGGCGCCGGGCGGATGTGCAGATAGTGCTGGCCGTCGGCCGGTGCCGCCCGCAGCCCCAGGACCACCACCAGGGCGTAGAGGGTGACCCCCAGGCTGGGGCAGCGCTCCATGCCTCCGGCGCGCGTCCCGGGGCTGCTGCTTCGTCCCGCGTCCCCGGAGGACAGCACGCCTAGCCCGCGGCGCCGCCGCACTCCCCCGTCTCTCCGGAGGCGGCTCACCCGAGGCTGGGCAGGCGCAGGGCCGGCAGCATGAGCCGCGAGGAGAGCCCTTCGCTCAGCGCCGGCTCCCACCGGGGAGGAGGAGACAACCGAGAGTTGGTCCAACTCCTCTCCACTCTCTAGTCTGGAAGGTGGTGGCGGCCGGGCATCCGCATCGACTCCAGGGCGACCGCGGGGCGCGGGGGGCGCCGGCTCCTCGCTGCTCTCCCAGGCCGCCGGCGGCGCAGGGCGCGTGGACGCCGCTCTCCCCTCCTCCTCGGCGGGCTGCTCCTGGTCCTGCCGCTCTGTTGCAGCGCCGCTGGCCGAGCGGTCCCGGGCCACTTCCCTCCTCCTGCTCCGGGCTGCGCAGCCGGCTGTGCCCGGCGGACTCCAGCGGCGGCGGCGGCGGCGGCGTCCGCGCACGTTGGCACCGGTTTGTCTGTCTCGCAGGGTCCAAGCCTTTAAATTTCCTGCACTTTCAGCTCCATCACCATGGAAACCACTGACTCTCTCCGCGTTGCCCCCTCCCCCTTCTTCCCCCCAAACAACAACCCCACCCCCCACTCCTCCACCCCCGAGGAGCCGGAGCCACACGGGCTCGGGGAGGGGGGGGGGCGGAAAACCGACTGCACTGGCCGCGGAGGCGGCGGCGGCTTCAGCAGCGCCCAGGGCTGTGCCCCACCGGACCCAGATGCCCCGGGGAAGCCGACAGTCAGGCTGCCCGCCGGAGCTCAGAGGCGGCGGCGGCGGCGCGGCAGCGGCGGTGGCGGCGGCGGTGGCGCTTGGCAGGTCTCCGCGCAATTCCCCCCCCCCCACCCCGGTTCTCCTCCTCCTCCTGCAAAATGCACCGCCCCCCTCCTTTCTCCAGGAGCAATGCAACTGGGGCTCTAGGCGCCCCGCCAGGGCCAGTCCCGGGGAAAGCTCGCGGCGGCGCTGGAGCCAGGCTGGAGGGTGCAGGGCTGGCGTTGGGGGGTGTGGGATCCTCGAGGTGGGGCTGGGGGGTGGTCTCACTGGCTGGGTGCTTTGCACCGCGAGGGGAGGTGATGGGGGCTCGTTTCTCAATGCAGTTCCGAGCAAGAAATTTCTCCATGTGCAGGAAACGTTTTCCCGGGTGCGTCTCTCTGTGCTCTCTCCTAGGCTAGGTCTAAGTCCCCTCCCCCCAACACACACACACACACACACACACACACACAAAGTCCCTCCCCCCAACACACACACACACACACACACACACACACACACACACACACACACACACGCTCGCTGCGCTGGGAGGGTTCCAGAGCCGCAGCGTTGCGTAGCGTGATGTAATTCCTAGGTAGCACTCCTGCTCGTCTGCCCCTCAGGCCCACGAGGGGGTTCAGCTCCTCACCCTTGGCCGGGTCCTGCACTGTGAGTGGAGGAGCGCAGGGGTGCGTCCCTAGCCTGCCTAGCCCTGGCTGCTGCGTAGAACCAGCGCTCGGCTCCCTGGGGGCGGCGCGCCCTCTGCTGGCCCTTCGCGAGCCCTGCACCTGGCGCCGGCTGCGGGGGTTAGTGCGGGGGTAGGGGGTTGGGGGGGAGTTCTTTGGGTTTGTCTGGGCCCACTCATCCAGGCTCGGTTTCAAATTCTGTGTCCATTCCACTTTTGTGTGTGTGTCTGTGTGTTGACAGGTACCTTCTGTTTCTGGATGCTTTCTTGAAGCTCTCCAGCCCCTCAGCATAAACAAACTTTCTGAGATTGTTCTCCAAGCCACTCAGATTTTACAAGAATACCCTGCCTCTGCCGCCTGCCTGAGGTAAATGGTCTCAGTGGGCAAAGAGGGCCAGAAACTTCAAGACGTATTGGAAGCAAGGAACCCGAATCTTGGACGCTGCCCACCCTGATACAGCTATGTTGACCTTGGGCGAGTCACTTTTGTGCCGCTGGAAACCTTAGTTTTTGAGTTAGTGGGCTAACGGCATTGCTTTCCAGCCCTACCTTTTTGCAGTTTTAAATCCACATGCAGGGTGCTTTCTTTTTTCAAAAGCAGTGTTCCTTTTCTGGTAGATAGGATGTGAGAGGACACCTCCATTAGTTTTCCCTTGGATGAAGCCCTGAATCAAGACCCGACTTGGTTTCCTTGTGGCAGGATTGGAGTCTGGAAAGAGTTGGAGGTGTGAGACTGCAGTGGATGATTCCAGCATTCACCGGGATTCCACAAGTGGGTGTTTCAAGGTTCCAGTGTCACAGCCTCAGTCACCCCAAAGGTCTGCTTCCTCCCACCCCAAAGTTAATCCTCTGAGGAAGAAAGCAGTTTGTTGTGTGGCACAATCTCAGCAGTAGAGAGGGATGGCCAGTTTCAGGTGCAAACACTCCCTCAACTCTAAAGTTTAGGCAAGTAAATAAAAAAAGCAAAGCTCTGTCCACAAGAAAGTCCTGCTTTGATCAACCCTGGAAATAAGGATGGCCCATTGGGACCAGTGTGATTCCAGCACACAGGAGGCTGAGGAAGGAGGATCCTGATTTTGAGGCCAGCTTGGGCTACACAGTGAGTTCCAGGCCAGCCTATCTAAAAAAAAAAACAAACAAAAAATGAAGAACAACCGATTGGTTTTATGAGTTAGGGCAATTCTCAAATAACACATTGGCCCATACACCTTTTTATATGTTTAATGGGGGGGGGATTAGTTTGTTGTTTATGAAGATTAAATGATCCAGAGCAATTTTGTCACTACTATGAATTAAGTGAGAAAATCATTTTTCAGTAAAGAGCTCAGAGGTCAAGCTCCGTCCAGTCCCCTGGAGACAGGGTCAGCTCCAACCAGTAGCAACTAGACAGGGTTGGCTCCAACTAATGGCATCTAAACTGTGTGACTTCGTTTCCTTTTTCTCTTTCTGCTATCCTTCAAATCACCTGTTTGTGTTTAAAAACCAACCCACATTCTTCAGTCCTTTATACTTTAAATGGGGGGGGGGGTAGATTTGACAGAGTAGCAGAAGAGAGTGTGAGAAACCAAGCAAGCCAGAGAGTAGATTGGCAGCCTGTTAATGGAGATCAGAAGGAGAAACAATGTAGAAACCCAGAGGTGCCCCCCACCCAAGACTTACGTAGTCCCCAGAAGAGAGTTGACAGCACAGGGGAAAGTACTTAAAGGGTGTTAGAAAAACTCATAGATTTCTGAAAAATTATAGATTTGTGCCACACACTTTTTTCTTAAACTCATGCCTTCTTTTGAGAAATATACTTTATGCCCTTCTTCAAATGTTGCCTGCAATTTTATAACACATTATGATGAACCAGAAAGAATCAAAGCAATCATAATATGAGCCATTGGTTTTGCAAACCACAGCGGTTTCTCTTCCCAGTGGAGTTCTGAAATGCCACACGTGGGGGAGCCTACAGCCCCCCCCCACACCAGGGGTAGCCCATATATTTAGGTACTGAATAATTCTGACATTACTGTCAGAGACTACTAGCATGACCAATGTCTTAAGGGTAGAGCCGAGATAAGGTAGGGAGGCTCAACACAAAGAAACTTACACACCGAATGGATTGAGATTGGAATCCTGGTCCTGCTACTCACCAGTATAACTTCTTCACACTGGCGCCAGCTTCTGTCTTCTCATCTGTGAGATGGGGGAATGTTACATTACACACCTGTCAAAATGGTATTATCTCAAAGAGGTAAAGGATGTTTCGCCAACCACAGTGCTTTGGGCTGAGTGTAGACTGAGTCAACTTTCAGCAAATGCTAATTGGTAGGGTCCTGCTGCCCTCAATTGACCAGCTATCTCAGGGTTGGAGCAAGAGAGGGCTGGAGGGGTAGAAAGGCTGCTGAAAGTCAACGCCAACACCCAGAGTCTCCTCTCTGCCCCTCAGCATGTATGGTTGAGTTGTCCTTCATGTCTGCCAACCTTCAGGAGTAAAGGCCCCAGCAGAGCCAAGGAATTTCTCGGGGGATTCAATAGCCAATCCATTTAGATGATTTTGTGACTTTTGAAGAAGGAGCTTGATCAGCAGGTGGAAAGGGGAGGTATTTCTTCAAAGTAAGCTGTGGGGGTGGGGTGTGTGCCCAGGGAGGAGTGGCTGTCAGCTCAGCTTCTCACCAGGCTGTCACTGTTTGGACCTTAGCACTGGTGGGCATGTGGGCGTCACCAGCCCTTATAGGAAACTTAATCAACAAGCACAGTGTGGGTCTGTCTTGGCATCCCCAGGGCAGGTGTCTGTCCCTGCAAAATACTCCTGGCAACGAATCGAAAGGTTTGATTCCTTTGAGCCGTTGCTTGGGCAGGTCTGAGTCATGGAAAGTGGAGTGTGGGGAAATTGTATGCATATTTTCTTATTTCCATTTGATCCTGAAAAAGTAGGTCCAAGGTAGCTGTGGAGGACGCACAGGGAGCTTGGGACTGGACGTCTGAAAATTTGTTATGTGATGATGGATGAGTCACTTTATTTCTCTGGGGATCCATGGCACCAGAACGTCAGAGGGACCATGAGGCACCATAAAGAAGAAGGCACAACACCTGCCATAATGTCTGGCACCACCCCATGCAGATGAAAATCATCACCTTTGGATTCTGACCCACTAAGTGTAACATCTGATGAACTTTCAAAGAGAGGGAGCTAGATCCTTGTCATTGTCTTCTCTTGACTGATAGGAGGCGATGAGGATGGAGAAGAGGGGGTGTAGGTTCTGTCACCTCCTGGGAGCTGGGACTCAGTTTCATAATGCAGTATAATCATGTGTGTCCAACTGCAGGTGGGATTCTAGTTGCAAGACTGAAAACTGCCAAAAAGGAGAGGGTGGGGAGACAGAGGAGAGAAAAAGGGAGGAGAACAGAACATGGGCTGGGGTGAGAAAATGGGCAAATAAATTTGAGATGCATTTCCCAAAATAGACAAAAAGTTTCAGCCCAAAGGAGGACAGGAACTTGATTGGCTTGCTGCAGCCCGACAGCCTGTGGGCTTCCTCAGTCAGTGGCCCCCTCCCCATCTGGCTCCACACTGGTGAAGGGGAGCCGAGCCGTCTCTGGAGCCGGGTGGCTCATTCATCTCCTGATAAACTGTTTATCTGAGTTTTAACGAGGGCGCCTCTCTCCACCCTGGAGACAGAAGCTCTGCATGTTTAGCCTGCCCTGATGTGGGGGGCCTGGGGGGCGGGTAGGGGTGATGCCTGCCGGCATATCTCTCCCCTTTCTTTGCTGCCTCTGTGTTTTTGCGCTGGGCTCTCCTGGGTGGGCAGCTTAGCCTTGTATTTCTTCAGCTGATGTCTGCAGTTAGGATCGACTCAAAGTTTTCTTGTGGAAGGGAAACTGTGCAGCCCCTGTCTCTCCAGGAACTCTCTCTCTCTCTCTCCAAGCAATATTTGGTTCTGCATTCTGGAGCTTTGCCATTTGTGACCTAGTATTTCAAAAAGAAAACGAATGGAATGGTTCAGACTGTACTGAGTAGTCTACAAATTGACAGGGGATTGTTCTGTGCAAAGACAAATTAATAGAAATTCAAACTCCAAGTGCTCCCATTTACTTCCCACTCCCCACTGGACACACTTGTGGATTCCACAGGTGCACACTCACACATTGTACACTTAGTGGAGAGCAATAGAATGTCCCAGTGTATATGGGAATAGTAAACACAAACATGCTAGAGTGAACACCTACACCATGTGTATGCACACACAACACAACACTATCATGGCACCCTCCCTTCACACACACATGTGTGCACATACATATGCATGCACACACACATGCACACAGCTGCCCTTTCTCTTCACCTAGGCTCTGCAGACTTCTGGAAGTAGTTCCTAGCAGTGAGCTGTGCCAGGTGTTTGTACATATCTTCCTGCAACAGATACACAGACACCTACTTCAACCTGGCCCCCCAGGCCCCCTAGTCCTCTCCTGTTACTGCAGATGAATGTTTATTGTGATAATGTCTAGTCTCCCTTATCTTCTCAAGGCTCAAGATAAGAAGGAGACAGGAAGGAGCTCAATAGACTGAGACATAGAATGGAAGCTGACCCCATTTCAGGTGGATGGACTGATTCTACCTGAATCTACCTAACCCTTCATTTTCATTTCCCTGCATTTTCCCTCCTCACTCGGTCTCTTCACCATCTAAGTTGCAGGGTACCTTTGAGAATAACTCCTATGACCACTCATCTTTACCCACCCATCTTTCTGCTCACTTGGCAGATAGCCTGCTTATAGACACATTGCTTGTTGAAGACTAAGACTGAGTCTCTTTTGAGGAACTCAAAGAGAGAAAACGGGAAAGAAAACTGAAGATGATATTCCAGAATCATCTACCCTGATGAAGTAGAGAAATGGTGTGGGGGAATCTAAAGGGCTCCCCAGAAGATTCAGTGCCCAAGTTGAAAGAGCTGAAGGATCATTAAGGGGTCACAAACCAAAGGGGTGAGGCGAGCTTCCTGGCTGGGTGACATTTTGGGCAGTGGGAAAGGGACACAACATCACTGAAGCCCTGGAGGGGAGTTGGTAGTTCTGGGAGTTGGGACTTGAGGAATAGATTCTTGAAGACAAGGGGACTTGGAGGATGGGCCACCAAAGTCTTATTTGAATTTAGAATTGAGCTTGTAAATACATGAAAGAAGCCTTGGAAGCCCCATTAACATGGCAATTTTAGGTCTTCAAGAGTTGGGAGATGGCGGGGGTGGGAAGAGTGCCCAGTAAGTGAAGTGTTGGCCACACAGATTGGGGTCTGGATTAGAAGTCTCAGCACCCACAAAAAAGCCAGATGCACCTGCATACATCTCTCATCTCAGGATTGGGGGAATGGAGACAGGCAGATCCCTGGAGCTCACTGGCCAGCCAATCTAATTGAATCAGTGAACTCCAGGTTCAGTGACAGATCCTGTATCAAAAAATAAGGTGGAGAGAGAATAAGAAACCTCTATATGCATCAGCACACACATGTACACACAATACAACACACACACACGTGCACACACACACACACCACACACCACACCACGCCAAAGAGGAAAAAAAAAAGACTTTAGCAAAATCAAAACCTGAGTCTGAGTTACATCAAGATGGAAATCCAGGCTGTCCAGCCCCTGAGCCCTTGCTTCTGGTATTTATGTGGGGACCCTCTTG
Source organism: Nannospalax galili (assembly GCF_000622305.1). Lineage (NCBI taxonomy): Eukaryota > Metazoa > Chordata > Mammalia > Rodentia > Spalacidae > Nannospalax > Nannospalax galili. The sequence continues at coordinate 11,220,552 of NW_008342393.1, read as the reverse complement.
TGAACAAGGAGGAATTTCAAAGTGATTCCTAAAATGCATTTATAAATTGTTCATGGTAATGCCTAGTCCTAAAGAATAGGATTGGCATGCGGGGTGAGGAAGAGAACAAACCTCACATTTTTTACCTTCCATGTCTTTATGTAAATCTGTTTTAAAAATCAAAGAGAGCAATCAATGTTTTTGTATCCAAGAAGAAAAATCAATGGAAGATTTAAACGAGTGAATTCAGAAGAAATAACGTTCCCCAGAGCAACTATGGAGCATTAATAAAGCTGGAAATGGTGTTGAAAAGCCTCTGAAGCCAGCAGGCTTTGGTTCCGGTTTAAATGGTTCATTGCTCGTGTACAGTGGAGAATGAGGCAGATGCACGTTTGAAGAAACCCTGTGAGCAGGGGCTGTGTTCGTGTGTGCACATACATGACTATATGATAGATGCGTAATGAATACATACATGCATGAATATATGACACTTTAATCTCCTGTCTCAGACATCCACAGAGAATTGAGATTGCTTTAATGAAACAACACCAAGGTCAAAACCCACCATTGGGCTGAGAAACAAAACTAAATGAAATGAGGGACTGGAGAGATGGCTCAGAGGTTAAGAGCACTGACTGCTCTTGCAGAGGACCTGGGTCTGATTCCCAGCACCCACATGGGTTACAACGATCTGTAACTCTAGTTCCAGGGGATCTGACGCCCTCTTCTGACTTCTGTGGGCATCATATGACACTGGTGTACTTACATACATGCAGGCAATACACTCATACACATTAACAAAAATTAATTTTTAAAAATGAGATTAAAAAAAAGAAATGAGAAGCAACCTGAGCCAGTCTCATGCTTGGTCACAACTCTGCAATCTGAAATGAGTTTGAGACAGAGGCTAGGGATTGGAAATAAGTTACCCAAGTGGACAGTCTGAAGGACAGGGTTATCAAAGGAACACAAAAGGATCTTAATCTTTCAGTTTCCGGGCTCAGAATTGAGCATTGAAGTTGAATACAGATTGTGTTTTACCACTTGCTTTGCAAACAAGATCCTCTTAAAGGGGAGGGGCATGGCCATCTCCCCATTTTATAGATGGAAAAATGGAGAACTCAGGAGATTTAAGGGCTTCTCAAGGCGACAGTTAGAGACTTAGGCTCATGTGTGGAGAGCAGGATGGGGCCAGGGGCTCTTAGCTCAGAAGTGTGACCCGCAGGAGCTCTGGGGGCTTCCTTCTGAGTCACATTTAGTTTCAGAGGTCACCAGTATCTGCAGGCCCAGAGCTTGCTTTCTAGACAGTAACATGTGACAACCTAGTCAAGTAGGGCAGAGGGCTCATTTCATCTCCTGGGTACAATGTCTTCACCTCAACTATGGCAAGATGAGGCTTTTGATGCCCTCCACACTGAAGATAAACGGTGTCTCTAAAACCGGTAACTTTAAAAAACTTTTCTCTCCTGAGGTATCATCTTTGTGTTTCTACCCAATGTCACTGAAAATGATCTCAATGAAAAAAATGACCTATTATATTTCTTTATTAACATACCTGCTGAAAATGAAAAGGAGGCATCCAAGTTGCTAAACAACATCCTTAAAGCTCCCAAAGTGGCTCCTACCTTCCCCTGGCCCATCCATCTGACACCTGCCCACTACTATAAAATGCTTTCAGACTGTTCCTTGGTCTCATCAACTAAGAACACACTGACTCTTAGGGAGATGACTCAGGATAGAACTGCTTTCTGTGCAATCATGAAGTTCCCATAGTGGAAGGAGAGAACAGACTCCTGGAAGTTGTCCTCCCATTTCTGCACGTGCCCCATGATACATGCAAGCCAACACACACACATAGATGCACATACAGTAATAAAAATAAAATTATGAGCCACAAGCATTAATTAATTAAAATCCCAGTTACCATATGTACAGCATCATCAGTTTCTTCACCACATGGTTAGTAGGCATGTATTTGTTTCAACATGGGACTTTCCAAGGAATTTGTTAATTCCTTATTTAAAATATTTTTAGAAAAAATTAATATTTCATATATTTAAAAATAACTTTTATCAATCTGTACATATGAATTGGAAATCTATTTCTTCATGCCTTTTAGAAAGAGTCGAAGAGTGTAGCCCAGTGTTCAGGCCTCTGTTTTCTCCCTACAAGATGAATCAGGGACTTGACAATTTCAGATACGTTTCTTTCTGCTCAAGAAGGCTTAACCATGTTAACTAGTTAAGTAAAGCTTGATTAAACTGGCACAGATAATCTTTAATAACCCCGGAGAAGGGCCCTTGCAGTGCCTCCAAGAGGCAGGGAGGGTGCAGGCCAGTGATGAGGCAGGGGTGTGGCTCTGCCTCACTTTCACTGTGCTGTTTCGGAAATCATTTACTGCATCCATTTGGCAAAGCACACAGAGAAAAATGCCAAGCGGCTGCCTCTCCTCTTCCAGGGTTTGTGTGCGTCCCCTCAGATGAGCCTTTAAGAATGTTGTAAGTGGTGCCTTAATTACCATGCCATGGGTGTAAGCAAATCAGGGCAGATCACATTTTATAGAACCCTGCTTTTCTTTCAAGTCCTCTTGGCGCGGAAGGAGAGGCAGTTATGGTTAGACTAAATGTTTATGGTTCGGCCTTCTTCGGCAGCATGAACGTGAACTGTGCCAGCCCATTGTTCCATCCATGATTTAAATATGCTTCTTCTAAATATTTGGACAGCAAAGCAAGTTGTGGGGCACTTGTCCTTTTTTAGGGACTTCTGGGCTGTGGTGAGTGGTTTGCAGTGGGTCTGGAGAAATCACTGAGGGCTTGTGGGCAGCTATTTTTCATCTCCCAGGTATGGGGTATTAAGTGAGGCCCATGACTTGCTTCAAAGTGAGCCCAAGTTCACAAGGAGAGGCCAGGTTTGCAGATGATCCTGGCTTGCCTGCCAGAACCCTCTCATTTCTCAGTCTTTTTAAGCATTTCTAAGGGAGAAATGGGCTAAAATAAATTGATCTATGGAGAAGGAATGGCTTATGATTGTTCAAACATATCTAAGGATTCCCTTGTTTACTCTCATGATAAAGTTATGATGTCTAGTGACTCCCGATATGATCTATCTGCCTCCCCCTCACCTCTTCCCGCTGTGCTGTGTGGGTTCTGTGGAGCCCGCCAGCACTCCTGGGAGGTCTGTACACATAGTCTGCTCTTCCTCACTGGTTTACATTCTGTCTACTCACTGTCTCCCTTTGGCAACATCACCTCCTCCCCTCTTCATCCACTCTGGGCAGTTACTCACCCCTCCTCAGGTGGTACACCATCCTGCTCTTCCCAGTAGCTCACTGGTTACCAGACTACACTGCAGGCTGCTCCTAGTCTTGACTGCTGTGGATGATAAGCTCTTGAGGGGAGGGAATTCCTCCCCATAGTCCTAGTGCCTAGCATTGGTTTGGTACTCAGTAGGCTTAGTGTACGAATGAGTCCCTGAATTTGCTTAATTGGTTTTGATGTCTATAATGGATCCTGGAACGAAATGATGGTGATGAGGAGGATGTTGATTTCCTTCCTTCCTTCCTTCCTTCCTTCCTTCCTTCCTTCCTTCCTTCCTTCCTTCCTTCCTTCCTTCCTCCCTCCCTCCCTCCCTCCCTTCCTTCCTTTCTCTTTTTTGAGACAGGGTCTTCTTGTAGCCCCAGCTGGCCTAGAATTCATTATGTAGACCAGGCTGGGCACTATCTCACAGAGATCTGCTTGCCTCTGCTTTCCAAGTCCTGGGATTAAAGGCCTGTACTACCATGCCTGCCAGGATGCTGACTTCTTAATGAACACAACCTATCCAGCTCGAGATAGCTGACTTACAACATCTGAGCTCTTATAAATAAGATTCCCCTGTATGTAATTGGAAAAGAAAAAGACCAATTTGATTCAAATAGATGCTTACCTATTTAGCACCAATGACTTGCCCATGCCCAACTTGAGATGTCCTGGTGACTGCACCAAGCCCTGAATCCTCACAAATTAGCAGCTCTGGATCTAAAGGCAACTGATTTTGGCAGCAGGAGTTGGGAGGACAGGGCAGGCACCAGGGATGGTTGACTCTTTCCCAGGAAGCTGCAACTTGGGGTGGGGGCACTGAGAGAAGTCGACTAATCCCAGCCCATTCTGGGGAAGCAGTATGGCTGTGACATTTGTGGGGGAAACTCATCCCATGTCCTTGGAAAGGAAATGGTCCTGCCCCTCCTCCACCTCAGAGAATTTCTGGGACTGTTCTCCTTCTCTGCTCTCCTGTTCCTTGTCTCTGCTGTCTTCTTGGGGAGGTGGCTTTAGAAGCCACTTCCAAAAGGACAGAGTACACTAATCTCTCTGAAGACAGCTCTCCTTGGTGTCCAATTCCTCTTTGTGTAGCCAAAGAGCCTTGTGTACCATCTGGCATGGTCAGTGTGATCTGGGGTGGCTAGGTTCACTGTCAACACGGACTGGGTGCTATTCTTTAAACATCCTTCAGGTACTCTAAGCTGTCATTCCTCAGCCACAATTGTACAGATAACCAGGTCAAAGGTGCCCCTTTGGGTATTCTTTTCCCAGCCCGAATGACGCAGCCCAATGCAAGAGCTTTTCAGAGCGACTCCCTGTCACTCGGGCCCTGTCCACCTGGCGCAAAGGGCAGTGCTTTGAAGAAGAAATGGATTAAGGTATTGAGTTACAGCTTCTGTGGCCAAGCTCTGGTCTGAGCTGAATGTCCTTCTCCAAGAAGGGTGACTTGGCAGAGTGGGTCAGGCTTCCCTCCTCCTTCACTTTCCTTCCCACTCTGAGGAAAGAAGGGACACTCATTCTTTGTGACACAGCCACATTTCTGTTAAAGGCAGACGGGACCCCCATTCTTATACTCAGGCACATCTGTCCTGCATCAGGGCAATGTGAAGATGAAGGCAAGAGTAGTTCAAGCATGTATTCCTGAACTGTGGCTGCAAAGAGATGTCAGCTCAGCCTAAAGGGATGCCAACCTCTTTCTTCCCCCTTCCCATTCTTCCTACTTACTGAGTTCTTATTGTGTGTTGGGTGAAAGGTGCTGTATTTATCTCACTTAATCTTCCAAACAACTTAGTTTATAAGTGAGGACACAGAAACTCAGACAAGTCATTTGACCAAGGTCAACTAAATAGGAAGGGGCATGCCTGTAGTTTAACTCTCTGCCTAATTCTAAAGCTAAGATCCATTTCATGTAGCCTCTTCTAAAAAATTTTAATTACTTATTTTATGTGCATGGGTGTTCTGTCTGCACACCATATGTAGGCACACCATATACGTGCAATGCTCAGGAAGACTGGAAGAGGGTGTCCAGGATCCCCTGGAACTGGAGTTATAAACAGTTGTTAGCTGCCATGTGGGTGCTGGGAACTGAATCCAGGTCCTCTGCAAAAGCAGCCTGAGCTCTTAACCACCAAGCCAGCTCTCCAGCCCTTCCATGTGGCCTTTTTTTTGCTCCATCTTTCACCTGTGGGAGGTGGGGATGGGGTGGAGAATGACACACAAGAGGAATCCAACAGGACCCATAAAATAGAAGTTCACTGCCTGCAGGTACTTGATGAAGCCTATACACAAATGGGAGTTAAGACAATTTCAAGATAGCGGTTACTGCTGGAGGAAGGGAGAGAGCCTAAAGCACTGGGGGGATATTGATGTATACTGTAACATTTCCTGTCTTTCCTTCTTTCTCTTCTTTCCTTCCTCTCCTCCTTTCTGTTTTCATTAATTTAATTTAAACATATTTATTTTACTTATTTTTTATGTGTATGTGTATATTGCCGGCATGTGTATAAGTGCACGTGAGTCTCTCTCAGCAGAGATCAGAAGAGGATGTCAGATTTCCCTGGAACTGGAGTTGTGAATGGTTAGCTGCCATGAGAGTCCTGGGATCCAAACTCAAGTCCTCTGCAAGAGCAGCCAGTGCTCTTAACCATGGAACCATCTCTCCAGACCTCCCTCCCCCCCCCAACTTATTTTAGACAAGACCTCACTGTGTAGCCCAGGCTGACCTTCAACTCTAGACTTTAGTGCCTTAGGCTCTCAAGTAGAGCGGTTATAGGTATGTACTGCCATGCTTGGCCATTGTTTCTTTTTCTTTCTCTTTTTAATTGAAATTTTGTGTATTTCGTTCAGAACATTTTAATCATCTTTATACCCCCTTCACCTTTGGCTTCCTCCCATACCCCCCCCCCCCTCCGCCAACTGGAATTCCTACATTCTGTCACTTGTATTAAGGCCTATCATGTCAGGTTAGTGTCCCCAGATATCACTCAGTACAAGTTCATCCACTGAGGCCTTGACAGCCTACCTAGGGTCCCTCTCTTTAAGAAGATCAGCTTTTTCTCACCCAGCAGTAATTAGCCAATAATTCTTTGACTAAGATTGGGGCCTGCTTTCCATTTCCACAGTTCTGTGCTGGGTTTTTGACTGTTTGAATTTGCATAGGTCTTGTGCATGCTGACACCATTGCTGTAGGTTCATATGAGAAGGGTCCCAGGAGCCTGTAGGACTCTATTTATGTAAGGTCATGCACCTCCTCCCTGGCTCTTACAATCTTTCCAGTTCCTCTTCCACAATGGTCCCTGAGCCCTGGGTGGATGAATTTTAATATGAGCCCTGTCAAAGGACCCACACTCTGTAGACCTTTATTCTCTATGTTTTGGCCATTTGTGACCTTTCGTGTTCCTGGCCCTCTGTTGCATGAGGGAGCTTCACTGATAAGAATTGAAAGATGCATTAGTGTCCTCTTCATCCCTTGTTCTATGTTCCGTGAACCTTCAATGTAGAGGTTGCATTGTAGATGTTTTGGGAAATTCACAGACAGTCACTGTGTGTGACCAGTTGTGGAACTCTGAAATAATCTCTGTCTGTTGAAAAGAAGCTTCTTTGATTGGGGGTGGGTGGCGACTGGGATACTTGTCTGTATATTTAAGGATCCATATTTTTCACATAGTAAGAAATTACATTTGCCTAGGGATGTGATAGCCTTGGGGTTTCTCTAAGATCTATGACCTCTCCAGCTATGTGTATTTAGCTAGGCTTACAGTACCACACATGTGTTACTTCCCATTGAGTGGGCTTTAAGTCCAATTTGGTAGCTGTTGATTACCCCCAAGATAAAAGTGCTATACTACTGCACCGATGTTGTTTGCTGTGCTGGTCATTGATGTGGTTTTTAGGCCTTGAAGCTGGGGTTGGAGCGTTGATTGATGTTCTCTCTTACCAGCTTGCATAGTGCTCTGCAAAGCTATGAGAGCCAGCCTTCAGGTGAGGCTTCCAGGTCAGTTACAGCTCCATTGGTCTAAATCCTGTATCCAAAGTATGTTCCGTCTTCAGCAATAGGGACTTACCTTCAAATTTTGGGAGGCAATCAAGGCCTGTGTAATTTTGGGAGTCTCTTGGACTACCCTGGCCAACAACTCCTGTCTGGCACTGTTTCTTGTTATGTAAAATTCATCTATTTACATGGACTCATGTAAAGATATTATATGTGTAATTTTTTAGTAGGTTTTTGGGCTAATACAATTCCCTCTGTTTTTTTTTTGTACTAGCTTGGCATTATATAGCACTCTTCTTTCCCTATCTAACCTTCCCTCCCCACCCTCCCCATTTAAAGTGTCCCCATTTTCCCCATTTCTCCCTTGATAATTCCTGTCTGCTATGGTCCCACCTCTCTTGAGCTCCCTCTTCCCCTTTATTCCCATAGTTCCATGAATAGCCCTCCCTCTCCCCCTCCCATTTAACTACCCCATCATTTCTCCCTTAGTAACACCCATCTCCTACTGTTCTTCTCTCTTGGGTTCCTTTTTTCCCTTTACCTCTCTAGTTACTTTCTATCTGGCTATTGTTTCTTTAAGAAAAACAAAATCACTGCGGTTCAAAACCACAGTGAGATATCAGATCCATTAGGATGGCTGTTATCATAAAGAGAAGAATAAGAAACGTTGCCTTGAGGATGTGGAGAAATTGGAACACTCTTGCACAGCTGGTGGGAGCATAAAGCCATGCAATCACCATGCAAATCTATATAGAAGTGCCTTCCCCAAATTGAAAATAGAATTATCATATGAACTCGATGTTCTAGTTCTGGGTCTGTAACCCAAAGAGAGCCAAACAGATATTTTCCCAGCTTTGGTTATTGAAATTGCTAAAAGGTAGAAATAACTCACTTTGTCATTGACAGAGGAGTAGCCAAATAAGATGTGATATATACTAAAGAGTGATGCATCCTTTAAAAGAAAAGAGGGCTTGGGGATGTGGCTCAGTGGATAAACGTCTTGCTGTACAAGTATAAAGATTGGAGTTTGGATTCCCATAACCAAGTAAAGGTGGATGTGGTAGTATACCTGCAATAAGATAGGCGATGGAGACTGGAGAATCTCAAGACACTTGAGGTGGCCCTCTGACTTCCACACACGTGTGGCGGCACACACTCACATATACGAACACACATATGCACACAGGCATGGAAATGCATATACATATTACATATGTACTTCATTTACACACATTGAAAAAGGAAAACAAAGAATATGGGTACAATATGGGAAAATCTTGGAGATGTTATACTCAGCATAATAAGCAGCTTATGCCACATACATGAGGTGTGGAGGCAGATAGCAGAATGGAGGCTGGAAGGAGGAGAATGGGTGTTCCGTGGATGCGGTTTCAATGTAGGATGCTGGAAAAGTTCTGCAGTCAAGTGGTATGACTGTTGTGCAACATGGGAATGTGTGCAATGCCGCCAACCTGCACATTTCCAAATGACTGAAATGGTGCATGCTATATATATCGTACCACTATGAAAACATAAAACTTTCGTGTCCAGTGAGGGAGTGCCAGAACAGTCTTACAAAAAGTCCCTCCTCATCCCCATCGTTCCAGGAGATAGTGGACTTAGAGTCAGGGGAGAAGGCTCTTGTCCTTGGGCTTCTCAGCAGGCAGCTTCCCTACCTCAGGTGGGCCAGTAGCTGAGTGCAAATTGCATTCCTCTATTCTCCCTGCTGTGGTTGGGCCAAGCCCTGAGCACTTTGAGGCTCAGAGGAAGTTCATCTAGAAACAAAAGCAGTCCTTCAAGGGTCCATTTGGACTGAGCGCCTCCCTTCCTGGTAGCCTTTGAGGCCGGAGCATGACTCCAGCCAGCCCCTTGGGTATAGTAACAGTCCTGTCAGCCAAGGCAAATTGGGCCGGACCTCAGAATCCCAAATTAGCACCTGGCCCTTCAATAGGGCAACTTTGGTTTAAAGCTTAAGTGAAACCTTGACAGTCATTCTGAGTTGAGGGGAGGCCTTGGGTGGACTCTCATAGGATGCTCTTTCTTCACAGGAATGCAACCGTGTGTACAGTGTGGCGTATGCAAACAGCTGGGCCTACAACTGCAATTAGGGCCTTTCAATGGAGGTGTTAGCCACACTCAACCGTCTGAGTCTCACCCATGACATCCATAATGGGATAAAAGTTCCATTCCGGGACTGACAGCTTCAAATGGAATTTGGTGTGATCTTTTATTTATTTACAGGTTTGTGGGGGTGGGGTGGGGGTTATGAAAATTCTCCCTCATTCTCCACTCAGCACCCCTCGGCCTCCAGTTCCCAAGGATAAAAAAGAAGGCTGGGATTACATTTCGAGGGAAGCAAGGCTATATTTAAATATGCTTTAGAAAGTGTGGCTGTATGTCTGAAGCAGCTTGGGGTGACAGCTCCATCCAGCCTGGCTGTGGCATTCCGAAGATTCATATTCAGACTTTGTGTTAATTGGTTCCAATTTATCAGTTCCAATTTCTCTGGTACTAGGGCCAGGCTGAGGGCTCCATGCCTTCAGAGCTAAGTCACACACTGGATTTCACTCCAGGAGCCAAAGAAAGATGCCACCCTTTACTACCATGCCTGGTTCGTACCAACAAAGGTGGCATTTAATTCTTTAATGCCTCTTTTTTAACAGAAGCTTACCCAAATCATTATTCCATTAGTTACCTCTTGGTAGATCTTTTAGTAACTTTGGTTCATCTTATTTGCACAAAAGCAGTGGCTTTTTGCTGTGTTAAGTGAGCCAGGGGAGCTGGGGCTGGGGGTGGGACTGGGTGGTGGATTTATTTGTAATTACAGTAGAGTTCTTGCTCCCATCCCCACCATTCTGCCCATTCACAGGCTCCGGCCAGGGCTGGCGCCAAGATCTCCAAGTTGCCCTGTGTTTATGTCATTGAGACGAGGACAATATTTCAGTGTGGAGCCAAGCCACAGGGATCCACTCTATAAAACCCTCACTAAAAATAGACGCTCCAACCCCTGCCCAGCCCCCCTCCCCGCCTCTGAGACTCCCCCACGCCTACCCCCAGCACTCAGAGCACCCAGCTTCAATTCTCAGGGAGACAACCGTGCCAAATCGGCCCGAATCTGCAGCTCTGGGGGCCCGGGGAGCTCCTTTCTTCCTGAGGAGTTTTAACCCAGAATAAAAGGCGTCAATTAGCAGCCTTTAGAGCTGACAGGGCAATTAAAGTGAAATTGCAAGACAGAGGAGAGCTGGAAAAAGGAAGGAAGGAAGAGGAGAGGAGAGGAGAGGAAGGGAGGGGAGGGGAGGAGGAGGAGGAAGAAAAGAGAGAAGGAAGAGGAGGAGGAGGAAGAGGAGAGGAGAGGAAGGTAGGGGAGGGGATGAGGAGGAGGAAGAAGAGAAGAAAGGAAGAAGAGGAGAAGAAAGAGAGAATGAGAGAAAGAGCTATTTCAAGAATATTTTTGGTGACAGCTATATTTTTGAGGAGGGCCAACCTCTATAACTGGCTGTTTGGCTGTGTTTTTCACTTGTGAAGTGATATTTTCAGTGAACACTGATACTCTTAGTTTATTACACTTTTCATGTCAGATCTGAGCTGCCTGGGAAAATTAAAACAGAAACCACAAGGCTGTTGTCTTTATAGACACTCCCAACTGGCTGGCTTCCAGCAACCCATGTTTGTAGGGTATTAGGTACAGCATGGGGTGGTGGGGGTAGGTGTATAGGGGGCGAGAGTAGAACTTCAAGGGCCTGGAATCCAGTTTGGGGCTCCCAGAGCTTAGGGTTGGCCACTTGGTCTTTGTGTATCTCTTGGTCCTCTGGTTTGAGTACTTCAAGGCAGGTTATCAAACTATTGCAAACAAAGTTTTTGGAGTTTGTTCCTAGATGATCCCCTTTATAGACAGGCTTTGGAACCTGGAAGGGTTTGAAATTCTTATGCAGATTGTATTGATGGCAAATCTGCTTTGATTTTTCCCTTTGTTTTGCTTTACTTCCCTTCCTGTTTTTTGTTTTTGTTTTTTTAAAAGACAAACAAAACATAGGCTTTCCCTATGTGGCCTAGGCTAACCGGAGCTGTGATCTTCCTGCTTCAGCCCCTCGAGCACTGGCATTACATGTATGCAGTACATGTCTACCTAATTATTTCTTTGATATTTGGTTCATTATTGTAAGATACCAGTTCAGGGAATGGATTTAAGAGAGCCCAGTTCTGAGCAGGGAAACAATAGAGGAAGCAGTCTGGGAGAGCCAGACCTCCATCACTGTCCCAGCATCCTATTCCCCAACTACCCAAACCCTGGGAGAGGGTGGGAGCTAAGAATGAGAAGAAGATATTTCCAGTCACCCCTACTTGGTCAGACATCAGTTTCAGTCTCCCACCCTGTGACTGAAGTGCTTTTCTTTCTCTGTCCTTCATTCAGGAAATAAAGTGTCACTTTGGCAACACCTGTGTTGAGGGGTTCCCAGGCAAGAATGTATGGCAAGTTCTATTATCATGCCTGTGTTATTTAAGAGGAAACTGAGGCTAAGACTGATCTGGTAACTTCTCAAGGAGATCTGGTTGGTGAGTGGTGGGGCTGGCTCTGGTACTAGGTTTAAGATCGAAGTGAGTCTTTCATGCTTACACTGATACTTACTCCCATGTGAACCTTCAGGAAAATCTTAATTTAGGATCAGTCTTCACTTGGATGCAGCTGAGCCTTGAAGTCCTCAGAAATGGGGGACTTGCTAGTCCTCAGATACTGCTGATATCACAAGGACAAAGTTCAGCATCCTGAGAGTCAGCACTTCTGAGCTGAAGGGCCCTGCCAGCAATGCTCAGTGGAGGGTCTCTCAGATCAGACTTTGGAAAGCTTGTGTTTCTGAAAACCTATTCTTAGCAGCATAATAAGATTAGATATTTCAGACAATCTGGCTCAATTGGCCATTTTGACAGTTCAGTGAGGCAAGAGGCCAAAAGTCACACAGTTAGTTAGGCAAGGCGAAGGCTGCCTAGGACTGTTTCTGCAGACAAGGTCCACTTGCACAGCTTGACTGCAGCTCCTTAATTAAGGGCAAGGATTGATTCTAGGGGCATTGGTAGATATGTGGTTAAAGACATGTGTAAAGGCAGCCTGGAAGTGCCTAAGGTAGAGAACTACTCCGTATTCTAATGACAGACCAGGGTTACTTCAACTCAGGGGTGTCGCTATTTGGCCACAGTTCAAGTCTCCTAATCTCAGTTGCTTAAATCAAGCAAACTGGCTTTTTTTTGTATACCCAGAGCTCTTCTCCACTCATGCTACATTCAATAATGTGGTATAGAGCTCTTGATAGGGGCCAGGCACTGTGTTATGGTTTGGATGTAAAAGGTACCCCCACAGGCTCATGTGTTTGAATACTTACTTGGTCCTTAGCTGCTGGCACAGTGTGCGGAGGTTGTGGAAACATTGGAGGAGGTGGGTTATTGAGGGGCAGGCCTTGGGAATTTTAGCCCTTCCCTGTTTACAGTCCATAGTTTGGTTCCTGATCCGTGGGGACGTAAGGAGTTCCAGGCATAGTTCCTTGACGTGAACTCTGTCATGACTTCCCCACCATGATGGACTGTATTCTCTCAAACTGCGAGCCAAAACAAATCCTTCCTCCCTTAAGCTGCTTCTGTCAGGTGCTTTGCCACAGACCAGAAAAGTAATGCACACACACAGTTCCAGGTTATAAATAGAACAGGGATGTGATAAACTGCTCATTTCCCTTTCCATAATGCTGCTTGGTAAGATACTAATATGCCATCTTTTAAAAATACTTTATTTCTTATTTTTATTTTATGAGTGTTATGTCTGCATGTGTGTAGGTGCACCTGTGTTGTGCAATGCCTAAAGAGGTCAGAAGAGGGTGTCAGATCCCCTGTAACTGGAGTTACAGACGGTTGTTAGCCATCATGTGGGTGCTGGAAATCGAACCTGGGTTCTCTGCAAAAGCAGCCAGTGCTCTTAACTGTTGAGCCATCTCTCCAGCTCTCCAATATGCCATTTTAAAATTATATGTAGTAGGAATTTGGTGTGGTCATGAAGATTGCAGAGAAAGAGGCCTGGTTTAGCTTTTCAACTTTTTGTTGGTTTTATTTTTTATTTTTTATTATTATAATTCTTTCTTAGAGAGCTGAAGTGACTGTACTTTTATTTCTTTCACTTTAAGCCAATCATGAAATTTCACAGTGATTTCTGGGAAAGAAAGAAGGCGGTATTCAGAATGATCAGGGTTGTGGCCTGGCTGGCTGAGGAGGTGCAGGCAGGGCAGGCCTCACTGGGGCAGCTGGAGGAGCACAGACTGCCCTACCATCAGGTAGGTGATGCTCAGAGCCTGAGAGCTAGTAGACTTCCAACTTGTGCAGCTTCAATCAGGCCCTTTGCCTGGGGTGGCCAGGGGTTGGTGATCAGCTTGGCTGCCTTGGAGTCACCCTCAGCAGAGAGGATAGGTGCCTTATTCTGCAGCTCAGCCTTTTCCACCACAGATCTGTCCTCTCCGTTTCCTGCTGAACTACCTGTTTGGTGGCTTCCGTCACTTTTGTGAACTCCTTCCTGAAAGTCAGATGTGCCGGAGACAAGTCATCCAGGATGAACTTATGGTTGCTGCTTGCTTTGTGAGGTCATTGCTCATCAGTCTGGAAAACCAGCTCTCTCTGGATGATCAGTTCTCTGGAGTAAAAGACAGCCACCACTGTTTTGAGGAGCTCTGTGGTGACAGAATGCAGCACCGGTTCATCATCGTCTTTGATGCTGGTGTAGAACTGAGGAAGCTGTCTGACAACGGGCAGGAAGAGGATTGCAGTGTGATGTTGATGTTCTGCAAATCGTTGGACCAGTGCTGACTGGTACATTCTGTGGTCGAGAGCATCAGGTTAAAGATAACTGGTTTTTGGACTCAAGGGATGAGAAAGTAAGTCCCTTTCTCTACCATGATGTCCTCTGCTCCACAAAATCTGTCAAAGATGACAGCTCAGTGCCCAGCATCTACAATGTACAAGGCAAAGTTCACCACATGTCCTATAACTTCTAAGGCCAGGCCCAATCTGTCTGTGGATTCCAACACTTTGGTGACTGTGTTCCCGTCGGTTGAACCCTCTCACATTTGCTTTTACTCTGACATTTTTGTTGGTTTTAAAAAATTATTTTCTTGTATTTTCTGTAAGCAGATATTTCTTATCTTTTAGAGTTTTAGAGTTTAAAAATTACAACATATAAACCAATTTATTTTTACTCTTATGGTCATTTGAGGATCTATTCCTCAGGGGTCACATGGGCTTGGGAGGAGCCCCTGGCTCCTTTCTTTTACCAGTTCCACCTATGTGAAGATAAGTCAAAGGTCCTGCTTTACCATGGTTGGCTTCACTTGGAAGCATGGAGGAAATGATTCCTCTGTGTTGACCCTCCTCTTTGTAGACTGGACACTGGTTCAAGTCAATCTGGCGGGGTCTCCTCGGCCTCCTTGATCAAGAGCACAGGTGATCCACCACAATTACAGGACATTTTGAGAGATGCTCATAGTCCCCTGGAACTAGTCGACCTCAAGGGCAAGGAGCAAAAACTGTCCTTTACGTACGACTTCTGACCAAATTAGTATAGGCCTCAAAGTACGTCTGTTAAACACCCAAGAAGGTTAGTTCCCCCAGTCTGGTACTTTTAATTACTGTGTGTCATGTAGATAAATCTTGGGTAAAGAACAATTCTTCTCAGATAAACCTTACCTAGACATATATTTCTTAATCTGCTATGTATAATTTGTCAGTAGGTTGTAGGAGTACTATGGTTCCTTCTGGTATTTAAAACTAGCTAGGCATTATTTATCTCTCACATTGTCTCACTCCTCCATCATGGTTTTCCAACTTAAGGGACTCCCATTTCCCCCCTTTCTCCCTTAACAATACCCTTCTCCTACTTTCCCTTTATCCCCTTGTATTCCTTGTATGCCTTCCCTCCCCAGTCCTTTAATCTAACCCAATTTTTATTCATATCTCCCTTATTAAGGACTGTTTCCTACTGTTCTTCTCTTTCACTTTTTTTCTCTTCCTTTACCTCCTTGTTTCCTATCCATTATCCTGGTTCCTGTAGTTATGTCTGAATACATATTCACTAATCAGTGTTTAGTTCTAGGATCCACATA
>NW_008342393.1:11204396-11204732 GCF_000622305.1 Nannospalax galili | reverse complement strand
CTTAGCCAGTCTGACTGGGGTAAGATGAAATCTTAAAGTGGTTTTAATTTGCATTTCCCTAATTATTAGTGATGTTGAACATCTTTTAAGATGTTTCATAGCCATCTTTACTTCTTCTTTTGAGAACTCTCTGTTCAGCTCCTTAGCCCATCTTTTAATTGGGTTACTTCTTGTCTTGATTCTCTGTTTTTTTTGAGTTCATTATATAGTCTGGATATTGAACCTCTGTCGGATGTGTCGCTGGTGAAGATTTTTTCCCATTCTGTGAGTTTTCTGATCGCTTCCCTGGTTGCCTCCTTTGATGTACAGAAGCTTTTTAATTTAATGAGGTCCTGT
>NW_008342393.1:11192164-11202888 GCF_000622305.1 Nannospalax galili | reverse complement strand
AAACTGTGTATTTTAATAATGAAATGGAGATCATTTTTAAAGGTTAAAACCTCATTTAATTTTATGTCTTAAAGGGTTTATACTGAGTACAATATTGTATAACTATAATAATTCAACTGTAAACCTAAAAATTTACAGCCAGTTTTGAAAGAGATGCATCTTAGCTCAGAAAATTGTAATTGAAAATGTCAATGCTGTTGTAATGAAATGCTTCTTCTAAGTATGTGGTTATTAAAGAAATAATTAAAAAATTACAACATAGTAAATTATTTAAAAAAACATGAAATAATGAAGAAATATGGAAAAGCAAAAGTCCCAAAGTATTCCCCATCCCTCTCCAGAGTCACCAGGGTTTGCGGTTGGTAGTTTGTATTTCTTCCCCTAAGAGTTCAGCTTCCATTCAATTTCCTGTAAACCACCATTCCCAACAGAAGCATGGCTGACGTGGCAATGTGACACATGATGAGTTTTGACCGTTATAGAGGCTCCCCCGGGGGCTGGTGAAATGGCTCAGCAGGTAAAAGCACTTGCCACCAAGCATCTGAGTATGATTCCTGGGACCTACATGGTAGAATGGAAGGCAAGAACTGATTCTTGCAAATTGTCCTTTGATGGCCACACACATGCTGAGGCAGCAGTAACAATTCAATCCCCTAAGTTGTTCTCTGAACACACACACACACACACACACACATACACAAACACACACACACACACACAAATAAAATGTATTTAAAAATTAGGTGCTTTAGAAAAGATGCCCTTTGCCTTTCAAGGGAGCCTGCTTCAGGAGAAAGGGCACCAAGAAAAGAATCTGGAAGCATAGCTACCATCTGGGTGTGGCCAGCATCAGCTGTGCTATCTGCAACAAGTCACTACCTAGAATTCTGAGAACCCTAGGTCCCTCACCTGCTGAACAGGATTGCGAAGTGTACTCTTCAGGCTTTCTCGTCTTGCTGTGATGATAACATGTCTTACTGCTCCAAGAGGCAAAGAAAAAGGTTTTGTAAAAGGTGTGTCTTTAGCTGGACTTTGTGGTTCAAGCCTATAATCCTAGCGCTTGGGAGGTAGGGGCAGAAGCGTCAGTTCAAGGTCACCCTAGGCTACATAACGAGTTTAAGATTAGCCCTAGCTACATGAGACTGTGTTTCAAAACAAACCCCAACCAAACAACAAAAGTCTTTTTTGTTTGTTTGTTTGCTTGTTTTTGGAAATGGTCTCACGTAGCTCAGGCAGCTGGCCTCAGCTGGCCTCAAACTGGCTGTGTAGCTGAGGGTGACCTTGAACTTTTGATCTTCCCGTCTCCAATTCCCCTGCCTCATGCTAGGATGACAGGTATGCATCACCACACCTCGTTTTTGCAGTGCTGTGGTTTTGTATATGGTAAGTAAGTACTCCACCAACTGAGCTACATCCCCAGTATGGTATGTCATTTTGATCACCGCAGAGCCAATGGCTCATTGGTAGGAGGCCTACTGCTTGGGTAGAGACAGAGAGAAGCTGGGATTTGGGGGGATGCTCTGAGTGAATATATCACAGTAACAGAAAGATACCTGCTATCTGAGTGCTTTGGGAGAACATCTTGAGCTCAGTTTCTGAATAGGGGTTCAGACGAGCCTTTGAGAAATGTGGTGAGGAGTGAGGCACTGTTACACATGCTTCTGTGAGACTTTGCCCCAGCTGGGGGCGGAATGCTAATTTTGTGTAAGTGTCCAAGACGCTTAAGTTAATTTTTGTATATGCTGGACTTGGCACATGGAAGGTGCTTAGTGAACACAGAGTGAATATGTAGTTATTGCTCATACCCACAAAATCAACAAGGTGATATCCTCTGACCTTGAATTGAAGACCATATACCATCCCTTATATCTTTCTGAATGACACCATGCACGTTGATGCCTAGCACTGAGCTCGCTTTAGGGTGATGCTCTTAGTATCTCCCATTTCTGTAGCCCCTCCCTCTCTACATAGCAGAGTTCATATCAGTTCCCCATCCCCTTCTTCACTGCCTCTTCTCCTTGACTGGGGGGATAGTTATGTATCATAAAGCAGCCACACACAATGGTGTCCTAATGTCACCTTTCCATTTATTTTGATGCTAAAAAAAATTTAGCTTAGCCTTAACTGCCCATCTGTAGACTAGAGAAAAATAACATCGCAGACTTCTCTAGAGGTTTAGGTAAAACAACAGTGCAGGATGCTGCCCCCATTTTGATGCCCGCAACACAAAGGAGTATTTTAGATGGTTGTCCTCTCTATTATTTTCGTTGACGGCATCAACAATGATCAGTTTGATGTGGTGAGGCTTATATACCTTTGTGACCACTTACTCTAATTCTATTCTTATAAGATTCAATGTATTGTGTCTCAGAGATGTGGAGTAACTTCTGCAACACCCCATCACTCAGAGATGAGCTACATTTCTGTTCCAGAGTGAATCCTTACATCTATGTCAACTTGCTTTCCTGCCCTGGCTCCTGTTACTGCTTCAGAGGCCCGTGGGCATTTGCCAACTTTAGAAGCAAGTGGAATATGGCACCCGAGTTGGTACAGAAGACCCATCTTCCCTGCTGCCCTTAACCCTGCTGAGTTCCACCTGGCTAATTTCCTTGGAACTCTAGGAAGCCTAAGAGGGGCTGGAAATGTGGGTTCCTTAAGTTAACCATCTCAAAAGAGTAAGGACTGATCCTAGAGTGAGCTTTTTGAAGTCTGTGGTGGGAGGTGATCTCATGGGGGAGCAGGTCTCCAGGGAAGAGTGAGGTTAAAGAAAGCCAGACTGGGAATGACCTCGCAACACTGGCCTCTCCCTTCTGACCTCCATCCATCACTCCCTTCTCTCCCAGCGTCTCCAGTCTCCTGGGGGATGGCTGTCTCCTCCTTTCTTTTCTCTTTAGCATGAGGGAAGATGACTCAAGCCTAGCCTCGGGGCACCAAAGCCATCCACAAATTGGTCCCAATCCTAGCTAATGAGGAAGGCAAGAGAGGAGACTGGCAGACTGGGTCCTGTGGCTTTGGGCTGCCAGAGGAGGGGAGGAGGCAGCCAGTTAGGCCCTCCTCTGACCCCACACAGCTCTGAGGCCCCAGGCCTAAGCCTCAGATGGGCTTTTCTAACATGTCTTCTGTTCTAAACCAGTAAATAAACAGACCTCTTTCCAACCTCCCTCCCTCCCTCCTTCCCTCCCTCCCTCCCTCCCTCCCTCCCATGCACACACTTTCCCACACATGCTCAGGCAGCACTGGTAGGCCAGAGCTGAGGTTCAGGGTACATCTTTGAAAGTCCAGGAGGTCTTACTTTGCACTCCAACTTACCTATGTGGAGTTCTGGACCCAAGGGCAAGACTCTCAGCTTCTCTAAACTTCAGTTTTCTCATCTGTGAAATGGACTCTTAAGGTATAATAATATCAGTTTGGAAGAGCTGTGAAGAGGAAGTGAGGTCAGAGTTGGGAATTGCAGGCCCTGTGTGGTGGTGGTGCACACCTGTAATCCCAGTACTTGGGAGGTGAAAAACAATAGGATCAGGAGTTCAAGGTCATTGCTGGCTACATAGGGAGTTTGAGGCTAGCTTTGGCTATATCTTTCAAAAAAGACAAACAAACAAATACTAGGAAATGTACAGTTAGCTGGGCATGTGGCTCATGCGTATAATCCCAGAGGCTGAGGTAGGAAGATTACTGTGAGTCTCAGGTTAGCCATGGGTACAGAGTAAAACTTTGTCTTTAAAAAAAAAAAGAGACAGGATCCTCCTCCAGGACAAGTGAATTGCCTGGAACCAAATCTTCAGGAAGTTTGTCTTCTACTATTTCAAACAAGCTTCTCCCAACTCCACCCCTGCCTGCCAACACACACAGCTCTCAGAGCAGGCAACAAACAGCCACACAAACTCAAGATGCAGTTTTTGATTCACTACCTTTCTGTTAAAATCGATTCTTTTATAGCTTCTTGTAGTGTGAGGACCCTGTAGGCCAAACTGCAGCATCAGCATCTGTGAGAACAGACTCCTGGCTCTGCCCATTCCTTCAGTGACATGGGGGAGGGGAGGGAATGATACTAGCCAAAGAATGGCTAGAGAGTCTTCTGAAGTCGTCCAGGCTAATTCTGTCTTTCTTCATCACTACATAATCTCCTTTAATTTAAGACAATCTCCTCGGTTGATAAACTCAGCTAACTTCCTTTTTTTTTCACGCCTGGCTTGAAGTCGGAAATTATATCGGTAAGTCTCACAGTGGATGTTATTAATGTGCTTAATGGGCACTCAAGGCAGTTTAAAGATCTCAGCCTTTGCACTGAGCCTTTATCCCACCCTAGGGGTAAATAATGGAGATGCTAACCCAGTCTGTAAAGGGGAAGAAGCAGAGGTGGCCTGCCTGCTTCACAGGGCCAGGATGCTTTGATGGCCTGTCTGCAGGCGGGGGATGAAATCAGCTTCATTCGTTTTTATACCCCCTTCAAAAAGCCAGTTCTCCCAACACAATGCACATTTCCAAGTCGTTTTTAATTTGGCATGAAAATGTCTTCTTTAGCCCAGACTAGAGCCAGTAGAGTTAATGGAAAACATACTTCTGGGCAGCTGTGCTCTTCCAAGTGAGGAGGTGAGCAACAGGGAGAAGCAGAAGTGTGGGAAGGGATTAAAGATAAATGCTCTAGGGCCCCCATCAGCCTACATGGATTGAACCCATCACACTGTGATTGAAAGTTCTCAGAGCCATCTCTGGCTTCCCTGAAGGACCATAGGGTCTCTTAATTTCTTCCCTCCCTAGAAGTGAGGTACAGGTTGAAGGGAGTACCAGTTAACCTTTGCTGGTCTTTAGTTCTTGGCCTCAGGCTATGGGGAGCCTCTACTGAGTCCAAATGATTTTCTCTCTGGTCCCTTTTCACTATAGGCACTCTTCATGATGGACCCACTGTCAGGAATGTGAAGACAGGACATCTGACAGAGGTCAGTGGAGTCAGCTTTGAACATACCCATGCCAAGCTTTCAAGATCCCCCATGGTCTGTTTTTATCTCTTTTTCTGGCTAGATTCTTAATATATGAATTCAAATTTAACATAAATATGTATCCAAGGCAAAGTGGTAGCAGCCCTGATAGGCAAATTGATGTTGACAATGACCTTGTCTCTGAATGCCAGGGGTCCAGAAGAAAGTTCTCTGTGTAAACTCATCCCGTCATTACACTGGTCTCGAGTGTTAGTCATACTTTTATCATGCTGTAGTTTGTATATTTTTCTTTTTAATTGCTCTTTCAGGCTGACATGTGAAATCAGAGGAGCCCTAGGGTCTACGAATTCCTTGCGATTGTCTGTTAAAAAAATGCGTGTGCTGTGGTTTTAATCAGATTCGCAAAGGGATCTCAGAAACTAAAACTTGGGCGATCTTGCATCTTGATATGTTTGAGACCGTCCCAGTTTACATCACCAGTTGCCTTGGTATAGTTGTCAATAGCAACTCTTCACTCCCTGAGTCTTGGGGGGCGATGAGATGACTCAGTGGGTAAAGGTGCTCACTTTTAAGCCCCTATGACCCAAGTTTGATCCCTGGGACCCACACAGTAGAAGGAGAGAACTTATTCCTACATGTTGTCCTCTGACCTTGACATACATGCTATGGCATGTGCCTGTCCACTCATATACACATACATAGGCACTCGCACATGAACACATACACAAAACAAATAAATGTAATAATAATTTTAAAATGTCTTGGTATGGGTTTGGGGATGTAGCTCAGTTAATAGAGTGCTTGCCTATCATATACAAGGGCCTGGGTTTGATCCCCAGCACCACATAAACCAGGTGTAGTGATGCACACCTGTAATCCTAGGACTTGGGAGGTAGCAGCAGGAAGATGAGAAGTTCAAAGTCATCCTCAGATACACAATAAATTCTAGGCCAGCTTGGCTACATAAGACCCTGTGTCACAGAAGACACACAGGGAGGGGGAAGAAAGAGAAAGAGAGAAACTATTTTGGTGTAGATGATAAATGAATTCTATTTTCAGATTTCTTATTTATGAATTTGTCATTGTTAAAATTTATATATACCGCCCCCCCCTCCATTCTCCAGGTACCGTCATGGTCATTCAAAACATAAAGCGGCAGAAATTTGAACTTGAATTGCTCATCACGCACATTTCAGCTGAAGTCAAGGCAGGCGATTCTCTATCTCCTTGTTTCAGCTCATACTGTAAACACGCATCCTTTCCATGGCCTCTGAGTACCATGCTTTCTGTATTCGTGTCTTTGATAGTGATTTTACTGCTTACAATGGACCCCACATGTAGTGCTCAAGTGCTGTCTGGTGTTCCCAACACAAGCATACTGTGCCTCACAGAGAAAATATGTGTTAGATAAGCTTTGATGAGTTTCAGTGCTGTTGGCCATGAGTGCAATGTTAATGAACTCATGAGTTAATGACAGAGTAAATAAGGTGCCATATACACATATCAAAATATCACACTGTACCCCACAAATACATATACTTATTATAGTTCAATTTAAAAATAAGTGAGATTTACTATGGGAGCTGGCTCATGCAGTTGCAGAGGCTGAGAATCCTGTGCTCTGATATCTGCAAGCTGGAGACCCGGGAAAGCCAACGGTGAGATTCGATCTGAGTCTGAAGGCCTGAAAATTCTGAGCCCCGCACCTGATCCCAGAGTAATCCCAGGTCTGAATCAGAAAGCCCAAGACCTGGAGTGCCGATGTCCTAGTTAGATGGGGGGGAGAGGAGAGAGAGAGAGAGAGAGAGAGAGAGAGAGAGAGAGAGAGAGAGAGAGAGAACCCCTTCCTCAACACTTTCTTCTATCCCTACCTTCAGTGGATTCAAAGATGTCAGCACTCAGGGTTAGAGTGATGCTCACTCAGGCTCTCAGGCTATCAATTCAAATGTTCCTTTTGATTGTGAGGATCATGTCATGATGGCTACATGTATGAATGCATCACGTTGCCCTCTGTAAATAATTTGTACATTCTCTATTTGTCAATTAGCCTTCAGTAAAACTGGCAAAAAAAAGAAAACAAATAACAGACAAAGTGCTAATTTCCTCTGGAAATTCCCTTTCCAACACATGTAGAAATGATGTTTTACTGGAAATCTGGGTGTTTCTTAGCCCAGTCAAGTTGACACATATAATTAAATAGCAACAGTTTACCCTTTGTCAATGTGTCATGGAGACACATCTCCTTAAGCCATAATCTTTCATCAAAGATAACAAGGTCATGTTCTCCTCACCTATCCTAGTAACAACTATCCTTCATACCACAGAAAGCACACCAATCCCTTCCTTCGAAGAGAAAGTAGTCCTTGAGGGTGTTTATTTTTTTTCTGATATCCTGTAACTTAAATACTCTGAAGTGACAGTAATAATACTTAAATACTGATAAAAAATCCATTCATTACATATTATGATATATTGTAAGGGAATAAGAAAAGAAAGACAACAAAGGTGTGTGTATATACACACACACACACATGAATGCATCCTAGCAAACGTATCGCATTTCTATGACTGGTCGTATTGCTAGAGTTGGTACGTTTTACTACTATACAGTCTGTATTCACTTTGTCAGCATGAACCTTGGATAGACATTTTTTTTAATTAAAATTTTTTAGGTATTTAAAAAGAATTTTATTGAGTTTTTGTGATTTTCATACTATATGTATTTTTAAATTATTTATTTAATAACCACATACTTAGAAGAAGCATTTCATTACAACAGCATTGACATATTCAATAACAAATTGCCAGGGCTAAGATGTATCTCTTTCAAAATTGGCTGTAAATTTTTACAAGATCTCTATTTCATTATTAAAATACACAGTTTCATACAGAAAAATTCATTTTTAATGCAATGACACTAAGATGTTTGCACATATGTTTCTTATCTCTATATATCTGATTATTACTAGTCACTGTCAGTTACTTTCTGAGCTCCTTGGCATCTGAGCATGGATATAAAGTCATCAGGTAGATTTCAGTGGCAATGTTTTTCACATCTACTAATTATTAAGGAGCAAATTTTTATGCTTTGAAGTATTATTTTTTTAATCATTTAAAAAATTTTTAATAACTGCATGATTAGAAGAAGCATTTCACTACAGCTTTAACATACTCAGTAACACACTCGAGAGCAAGAGTACATCTCTTTCACAAGTGGCTGCAAGTTTCTATGTTCACAGTTGAATTAATACAGTTACACAGTATTGAACTCAGTATTATCAAGTATGATGGCACATGCCTTTAATCCCAGCACTCTGGAGGCAGAGACAGCCGAATCTCTGTGAGTTCAAAACTAGCCTGGTCTACATAGTGAGTTCCAGGCCAGCTGGGGCTCCAGGAAGACCCTGTCTCAAAAAAAAAAAAAAAAAAAAAGCAAAAATAGATTGATTTTTATTCTATGTGCATGAGTGTTTTGCCTGCATATATATAGGTATACCACATACATGCAACATCCATGTAGGCCAGTAGGGGACGTCAGATCTGCTGGAAATGGAGTTATGAATGGTTTTGAGCTGCCGTATGGGTGCTGGGAACTGAACCCGAGTCATCTGCAAGAGCAGCCAGTGTGCTCTTAACTGTTGAGCCATCTTTCTAGCCCCCAACAAAGTGTATTTTTTTATTCACAGAGTGACTCAAATCTTTATTCCCAAAGGGTGTGGATTGGCTTGTTGTCCCATTGACCTTTTCATAAGGCATGGTGATATAAAGAGCCACCTGAAGGATTTCATGTACTCCAGACATACTCTTTCTTATCTTCAGACAGGAATAATAGTGCAATTTCCCTTTGGTAGCCCATGTCATTCACCCCAGGCAACACCCTAACTCCCACTTTTGTCTGGACTCAGAGGTATGAGGCACCCCAAGTAGGGTGGTGGCAATCTTAACTTCTAGTTCAACAGAATCACTGCTGTGTGTCTTGGAAGCATTCCTCTCTCTGGAACTAAGGTCTTGAGGTCAGCCGAATGTTGTAGGAACAGAAGACAAAGATTTTGCCAGTGGGTTACGAGGTGTAATGGTGAGTGGAGATACTCTCATTTTTAGCCCTTGATGGCTGGATCCATGTGCTATGGTTTGGAGTTGAAGTGTTTCCTGAAGACCCATGTGTTAAAGGCTTGAATGTCAGTCTGTAGCACCACTGAGATGTGTTGGAACCTTAAAGAGGTGGGGCCTTGTGGATGGGAATTGAATTACTGGGGATATGAGCTTAAGGGGCCCTTTTCTGCTCTGTCTTCATTTGCTGGCCGCCATCAGGTAAACAGCTTTCTTCTACCGTGTGCTTCTGCCATGATGTTCCCGCTCAACATAGGCCCAAAGCAGCAGGCCCAAGTGACCGTGGGCTGAAACCTTCATCCTTGTCACCATGGCCACTTTGATCAGACAGAGGTAGCTGGGGAGGAGGCTGATTGCTTTCAGAGAGTGGGTTACACTATGCACTTGATTAATAAAGTTTTCCTCTGCTGAGGTCACTTTTTAGTATGGAGTCACATGAGATCGAATATCTTTGTTTTTGCCCATTAGAGACATCTGCTCACATACCTCTTCCTCAAATGTCTTTGTTACAGATTTTCCAAGTATATTCCAACCCTCTGACCATCCCACCAAGCCATTGGCTAGTTGCCCATGAATTGATACGTAATCATATGTCAGACCATTTCTCCCTCCAATGTGAAATAAATAGCTAGATACGCTGGTAGAAGAGTTGTCCTCTGGCAGCATTTTCTGTCTCAGCTGTCTTTGGGGACTGTCTCAGAGAGGGCTTGTGGTGTTGAGCTGTCTGCTTTTCAGGTGTTGCTCATGTATTACACAGAACCGTCTGTGTACAAGTCTTCTTTTCCTCTGACAACTGATGGTAGGGAACTCCCATGAGACCATAGCAGATGAGAGGAGAGGGAGGGAGGGAAGGAGGGAGGGAGGAAGAGAGAAAAAGAGAGAGAGAGGGGGGATTGGGGACCATGAACATTTAAGCCACTTTTTCATGTAACTTACTTGTGTTTTCAGGCCTGCTCAGGAGTAATCAGGTTCATGCCACTTCCAACTGATGATAGAGGATTGCTGTGCCCACTCAACTTTATGGCTTGGTAGATTTGATGGTATTTGGTTCTTAATAGGCAATTCATGTTAAATGGTAACTTGGTGGCCCATGGTAAAAGCATTCAGTATCTATCAAAATCTACTAGCAGACCAAGAATTATGTCTATGAGGAGGGTAGGTATTTGCTGATGTTTTGCAGAACTTTATTCCAAAATGTTAATATAGCTTTAACTTTGATTCACCTATGGGGATCTGACAAAGGCTCCAAGCAACACCTGTATCTGCCAGTAACGCTTGGTCCAATGGGCAGAGCAGCTTACACAGCAGCCGGGACCTATTGCAGAGGGTTCTTTTACTCTGGATCCAGTCAAATCAGTAACACACCAAATCTAAAGAGACCCACTAGGAATTGTGCTGCTGGTTATAGGAAGGGCCCAATGCAACTAATGATCCTTTACCTTCGAAGGGAGATCTTGACATGTTCCACATCACTGGATTGCTAGAAATTACACTGGGGGGCCGGGCGTGGTGGCACACACCTTTAATCCCAGCACTCGGGAGGCAGAGGCAGGTGGATCTCTGTGAGTTCAAGGCCAGCCTGGTCTACATAGTGAGTTCCAGGATAGGTGGGGCTATAGGGAGACCCTGACCAAAAAAAAAAAAAAAATTACACTGGGGAAGGGGGCCTTGCATTTT
>NW_008342393.1:11184276-11191327 GCF_000622305.1 Nannospalax galili | reverse complement strand
TGAATGTATGTATGTGTGTGTATGTGTGTATGTGTGTGTATGTATGTATGTGTATGTATGTGTGTGTATGTGTGTGTGTATGTGTGTATGTGTGTGTGTGCATGTGTGTATGTATGTGTGTATGTGTGTGTGTAGGTGCACATACATGTGGAGGCCAGAGATCTGCTTCAGGTGTCTTCCTTTATTGTTCTCCACTTTATTTTTTTGAGACAGGGTCTCTCTCTGAACCTAGAGCTTGGCATTTTGGCTAGACCAGTGGGCCAACAAGCCCTGGGAATCTGCCTGTCTCTGCTCACCCTCCTTCCCCCAGTGCTAATGTTACAGGTGCATGGCACCATGTGTAGCTTTTGTGTGGCTTCTGGGGATCCAAACTCAGGCTTTCACGCTTGCACAGCAAGGGCTTTACTCACAGAACTGTCCCTCCAGCCTCTGTGTGTTATTTCCTAATGCATAGATGGTTTACTAATAAGTTTATTTTTTAAATTTTATGTATTGCCTGCACATGCCATCCTTCCAGAATGTGAAATTGCTTTTGCTTTACCATTTTCTTATGTAGAGGCAGTTTTAATGGCTTCCGTTGATCATTCACACCATAATAACCCTCATGCTGTAAGGTCATGGGCCAGTTTAGTGATCCTGCCTGTTGAGAAGTATGATTATTTCAATTGTGCTTCCTGGAACTGGGAAAACAAGCACAGAGAGGGCCTGGGCACTTCCTATGCCCAACTGTAATGTGGACCTGAGCTGGCTCTCCATTGACAACTTAAATTCCACAAGCTTGAGCCCTAAATGGAGGGTCACTGTGCTGTTTTTGGTTTCCTGGACTCAGCGTCAGTTTAGAGTCACTATCCAATAGTTTCACAGGTCTGATATTTGTCTTTACCTCAATGGATAATTATCTTGGTGAAAGGTCACAGGTACCCTTGATGAAGGCTGGAAAGAAAATTAATAATATGAAATTTCAGTAGTACAGCAGGGTCCTTCCTGGAGGGGTCTAGGCCTTTCCTTTATTTAAGGAGTTCTGAATGTGCAAACTGGTTCAAGTCTAGAGATTGAGGGTTTATGACTTTCCTTTTTTTTTTTTTTTTTAAGACAGGGTTTCATGTAGCCCAATTCAAATTCACTATGTAACTAAGGCTGGCCATGAACTCCTCCTGCCTCTCCCTTCCAAAGGCTGGGATTACAGGCCTGTGACACTACGCCTGGCTTGATTTTCTATTTTTAATGATCTGAGTTAGACTTTTATTCTCTTGATTGAGAACTTTCCTGTGTACATAGAGCAAGTGGGAATTTAATGGGCTTCTAGAAGTACTGTGACTAGCCAGACAACATAATTGGTCTGCATGAGCCATCTTCTTTGGGTTGTTACTTGGATTCTGCTGTTGTCTTTAGCAGGGTTCTTCCACCACTTGGCTTCTGCCCCACTGGGATCTGATTACTCCTATTGCATTTAGATTTTCCAACTGAATGGCTACAATTCCCACTGTAAGTGGAATTCCTCAGGCAGAGAAGAATAAATGTTGAGGCTTTTGAAGGATGCTGGATCTTCTTTCACAAATTTACTTCTTAAAGTATTGGGGAAAGGTCTTCTGGACTTGCCCAGTATGGGTAAGTAGGTCTTAAATGATAAATCTGCTTTAATAATACCAACCTCCCTCAGCCTTTGAATCCTTTCTTCTACATTAAACGAAGGGGGTGGGTAGGGTGGCAAACATTTCTAGTTCACTCATGGGAGTGGCCCTTATTTTGATCCACGCTTCTGCTAGCCAACTCATCAAACTATCAGAGACCTCTGGGCACTCCCTAAGCTGGGTGCCAAAAGCATAATCTTTGCTTAATGAATCCATATCAATAAATTTGGCCTGATCCAACTTTACAGTTTCTTCCACTGTTATCCCACAAGCTTAACACCCATTCTTGAATATTCCCCCTCAAATTTCTGTTTTATAAGTGAGACAGTTTAGGACTAGGGATATAGCTCGGTTGGTAGAGTGCTTACCTCGTATATATGAAGCCTTGGGTTCCATCCCTAGCACCATGTAAAGCAGGTACAGTGGTGCATGCCTGTAATCTCAGCAGTGGAGGCAGAAGGCTCAGAAGCTCAAGGCCATCCTTGGCTACATATCATGTCAGAGGCCAAGGTGGGCTTCATGAGATCTTGTCTCCAAAATAAAAAAATTAGAAAACTCCTCAGTAGCTCTTTTGCAGTATACTGCACCTTCGTATGGGCTACAATTTGTGCCTCATCTTTAAAGATCTGCTGAGACTTGAGTATAATTACAGATTTGGAAGAAAGAGGGGTGTTTGGGATGCTAAGGGTTCAGCATTGTCTTGCCTGGTAACTGCTCCAGGGGAGGCCATTACCATTTTTATCAATGGTAATGCAGGGTTAATCTCCTTAAATGGAAGTGGAAAGGGCCACTATGGATAGAAATGCTGGTGGCACTGGGAGCCAGGACAACTGTCCCTATGGGCAAAGATGATTCATCAGAATTTACCACCCAATGGCCTCACCTTCTTCAGGGTCCCTCCGAATTTAGGAATCTTTTCTTTCCCCATCAGTGCCTTCAGTACCCTCAACAATAAACACTGTTTCAAGGCTGAGGAGGGTTCAACAGTAGTGTAATAGCAGGCCTTCAGGCTTTCCCTCAGGGCAGACCTCCATACACTTACACCATTCACACAATGTCCAAGCTTGGTTGGATGTGGAATCTGTAAACTCATGCTTTTTTTTCTTTTTTTTTTTTTGTAACCACATTGTCCAGTGGCATTAGAGCAACCAATCTAGCCGGGCATGGTGGTGCACACCTTTAATCCCAGCACTGGTAAGGCAGAGGCAGGCAGATCTCTGCGAGTTCCAGGCCAGCTTGGTCTACTTAGTGAGCTCTAGGCCAGGAGACCCTGTCTCAAACAAAATGAAACTAAACAACAAGAAACAAACGAAAGAGAGCAACCAATCAGCATGCTGTATTTCCAGTTTTCAAAAAAATATTGAAATAATCATAATATAGAATCACTTAGAGTTTTGCTTCTTGTAAATGGTTGATTAGAAATATTAGGAATATCCAAAGCAATTTTTTTTGTATCTATAAGTAGTTTCGTCCATGGATTATCAGTGATCATTTTACTACTGGAAATCAGGGCATGAATATCTCTAGTTATAAAAAATTGGACAGGCAATTCTAGAAAACCCAGAACCAATTCTGAAAATACAGCTATAAAGTCTTCTGCTCTGAAGACCGAATCTGTATTTGTCAAAATATCCCAGAGAAGCATAACCTATAGGAGATTTTATGTATATGTGGAATAGGAATTGACTTATGTGGCTCTAGAGGCTGAAAGTCCTATGATCTACTATCTGCAGATGGAGGGCCTAGAAACCTGGTGATGCAATTCAGCCTGAGTCTCAGGGCCCAAGGACTGGGGTGTACATGATGACAGTTTGAAAGTCCAAGAATCAGAAATGCCGATGTCTGAAACAAGAGAAGATACAGCAAATTTACCCTTTCTCTACTTTTTGGGAGGGTTATATTTAGGTCCTTAATAGATTGGATGATGCCCACCCATAACAATAAGAACAATGCTTTTTACTCAGTCTACCAATTCAAATACTAGTTTTTTTTTTTCTGGAAAAAACTTCACAGACATACCCAGAGATCATGTTTTGCCTGCTATATGGACACTTTCTATCCTAGTCAAGTTGGCACACAGTTTTAACCATGATGGTGTCTCTAAACAGAAACACATATCAGGCATATTCTTGGATGGGATGATGGAAATGTGACCAAAGTCTCACAGGAGCTGAACACTGTTTCTTTGAGGTATAATGACTTAGTATCTACATATTCAGGTGGCTCTGTAGAATATAAAATAGGAATTGATTGTTTAACCATCTTACTCTAAGCCATTGTTCTATAAGATAACTAGACAGCAGTCAGCCACACTTGATTCTTTTTTAAAAAATATTTTATTTATTTTTATTTTATGTGTACGACTGTATTGCCTGCATGTATGTAAGTGCACCTGTGTATTGCAATGCCCTCAGAGGTCAGAAGAGGGCTTCAGATTCTCCTGAAGTAGACGGTTGTTAGCTGCTGTGTGGGTGCTGGGAACCAAACCCAGGTCCTTTGCAAGAACAGCCAGGGCTCTTAACAACTGAGCTGTCTCTCCAGCCCCCAGACTTGATTGTTAACCTGCTCTGCTTCTTATAAGCTTTGATACCTTGAGTTACCACTTGTACAACCATCCGTTTTCTTCTCAGTAGGATGAAAGGGATATGATTGAGGTCCCTCTTCATTTGCCTGAGTTGAGGATCTCATTACTTCCTTGGAGAAGAAAGTTCTAGATGACAGTGAAGACCACTCCAGATGGCAGTTGCAGGTGCCTTCCTGTATGTGGAATAGACTGACTTCTCTGTTGAGTCCTCTTGTGATCCAGTGAGTCATTCCTGAGATCCCTTGTTGGGGTGCTGCCCAACTTCCTCCTTCTTCACAACTTACCTCCTTTCATGAGCCAGCCTTCAATATGGAAGACTTCTCAGTCTCAAATAGCCCAACTAGATCCACCAAGGCAAGAAAGTAGAGTCAGACATTTGTGGCTATGACTAATTTTGGAACCCAGCAACCTAGAAAGACTCATTTAAACTGTCCCCCAAAGTGTACAAATATCCTCCAGCAAACCAAGAATATCAGTCAAAGATAGGTCCACCCCTTTTGGGGACCTTTCTCTTCTCTTCTATAAAGAAAAGCTCTGGGAGCAGGAGAGGAGGGGCTTTTGAACCTCTCCTCTTTCCACAAAGATGTGGAAACGGAAGTCGAGAGCGGTAAGGCTTGCCTGTGGACACTGAATCAGGAAGTAATAGTGTGAACGATTCAAAATTCTCCTGTTCCTTACTATGTCATTTTGACGTCGCCATGGTGGAGATTTCTAATAGAATCCGCTTTTGGGTGGTGGGAGTGGAGGAGAGTCACCTTCAAAGTCACATGTGCTCTGACTCCCTAGGGAGAAGGAAAGCTGGAGCTCATAGTAAGTTTCATGGAAACTTCTAGGAGACCAGGGTTCCAGTGGCCTATCTGCAGATCCTGGGGGCAGAGGCAATAATGGACTTCCAAATGAGTTGTTTCCCCTGCTGGCCCCTAATGGCCTGTGGGCCGCTGAATGTGGAAAGCCATCCTCTTAGCTGGCGTTTCGCTGCTTTCGAACACCCTTTTTTTTTTTTCAGAACAGGAGCGCAGTTGCAACACTTTCTTTTGCTTGGCCCCAGGACAACTTTTCCACTGTCACCGCCCTGTAGCCTCAACTGGCACAGAAATTCCAAAATAAATGAACGTGTTGTAAATCGGGAGAAAATATTGTGTCCTTGTGGGGTTGATGTTGATTGCGGCTCAGGCGGCTATGACCACAGCTCAGCCTGCATATTTCTTTACCCAAACACGCAGAGGTCCTGCCCAGGCCAGGACTGCTGCAGACGCCTCCATTCAGGCTGCACTTGAGCTTCTTAAAGGTGCGCAGGAGCTGACAAAGTGCCCTTGATCTGTAGCCCCCAGGCAGGCCAAGGCCCTGGGTTGTCAGCGCCAGGCTGAGACAAGACGCACCAGTCTTCGCGGAGTGAAGCATCTGGGCACGAAGGCCTCACGATAACACTTTGGCAGGAGGTAGCCCTGGAGTAGCACGATGCTGGCCTCGGGACTAGCCCTCAGGCAGGGTTTGATTAAGGCTGGCACCACCCAGCGAGCCCTGTGGAGAAGCTTCAGGGAGGGGTTGGGCTGAGCTGGCTTGTCAAAACTTGACTGCCGGCTCTGAGGGGCATGAGAGTCTGACCACCCAGCCTCATGTTGGTAGGGACAGGAATTACAGAAAAATGATTTGTTTTAAAATTTATTTTTAATAATTTACCTAAATTAAAAGAAATTTAGACAGAATCTTGCTTTGTACCTCAGACTGGCCTTGAACTCATGATTTCCTCAGTTCCCAAGTGCTGGGATTCCAGTCATGAACCACCATGCCCTGCCCAAATACTCCATGAGGTATAGGGAGAAAATGATTTGTCACAAGGATTATTTTCCCCCTGAGCTCAATACTGGCCTTGAGTTTTCTAGTCTGCAGGGGGACTCTCCTGTAGGCCACTGTGTTAGTGTTTTGGATAAGACAGTTATTATTATTACTGTTATTATTACTCTTTTAGTTGTGATCTAGTAACCCCACCTTCTACTTTAAAACATTGGTCCATTTCCTAATCATGTGACTCCTAGAACACCCAAATACCATGATTCTGGCCTAGAGATGGGACATGGTCTTGATCTGTCAGTCGCAGAACTGGACACATTTGACCCCAGGTGGATCCATCAGGACTCTGCCCTGGGACGACGACTTCTTCTTCTTCTTCTTCTTCTTCTTCTTCTTCTTCTTCTTCTTCTTCTTTTTTCCTTTCTCCTTGGGACTTTGGATTAAGAGAAGGAAGCAGTTTGCCTTTAGGTTAGAAAACTAGAAGGATATAAACTGGGGTAACAGGTGACTTTTTTTTTTTTTTTTTACTGTTTTGGGAAGATCTATTTGCAGAACAGAAGAGACTGAAAGCAACACATAGAAGGGTTGGGGAAGATAGAGGTAACAAGGGGCATGCTTGGAGCATGGCTAGAACCAGGTTTATCAGCTTTCCTGGTTAGATGGCCCACATGGTTCCCTCCTCTCTTCTTTTAAAGCCCTAAACTAGTTTGAATTGTTCCTGAAACAGTCCTACCTAAACCAAAGGCATAGTTGCACAGTTGTCCTCATCCTTCAATATTTATGGGGGATTGTTTCCAGGACCTCTGCAGACACCCAAAGATGCTCAAATCCCTTTTGTAAAATGGCATAGCATCTGCTTTTTGGTTGTTGTTTGTTTTTTTGAGATGGGGGTCTCACTGAATTGCCCTGTCTGGCCTGGAACTTGCGATGTAGACCAGCCTGGCCTTGGACCACAGAGATCTGTTTGCCTCTGCCTTCCAAGTGCTGAGATTAAAAGTGTGTGTCTCCACACCTTTAATCCCATAGTAAATGTTATATATATATA
>NW_008342393.1:11171545-11184256 GCF_000622305.1 Nannospalax galili | reverse complement strand
TATATATATATATATCTGCTGTACTGTATTGTTTAGTGAATAAGGACAAAGGGGAAAAGTCTGTGCATGTTCAGAATAGATGCATTTTTTTTTCCTGAGTATTTTCTATGTTCTGCTGGTTGAATCTGAGGATATGGACAATGCAGACAGAAAGGACTTGCCGTTCTGGCTTGTGGCTGAGCCTTGGACAAATGATCAAAAGTACATTTATGAGGGGGGAGAAGAGAGGCCTTGGGAAGGGGCTATGGAAGTCAGCATATGAAAACCATGGACAAAGCATTCGGTGCTCCTCGGCTACTCTCTCCCATTCATTTACCCAGCATGCACACCCATGTTAAAGGCCCAGTCTGTGCCAGGTGTGGGCTAAGGCAATAAGTGCAATGAAATCCCTGCCCTCAAAGAGTTCTGGATTGAGTTTGAAAAATTAACAAATAGAGGGCTAGCTCAGCCAGTAAAATAGTTGCCTTGCAAGCATGAAGACCTGAGTTTGGATCCCCAGAACTCATGTAAAAAGCTGGGTGTAGTGGCATGTGATTGTAATTCCAGTGATTGGAGGTGAGAGGCAGAGACAGACAGATCCCTGGAGTTCATTGTCCACCTAGTCTAGTCTAGTGGGTGACAGTCTAGGTAGATGAGAGACCATGTCTCAAACAAAAGATGAATAGTATTAAGGGCTAGGATTAGAATAAGATTCTAGGATGTAACTGGTACCCTGGGAACACGGAAGAAACTAGCTCACCCAGGAGTACTGGAAGATCAGGGACTTCTGTGAGAGGAGGAAGAACCTTAGCTGGGTCCTGAGGGGCAAGGGTCCTTGAAGTGAGGTGTAGATGGATGCTGGACAGCTCTTCAAGGCAAACAAATGAGTTAGTATCCCATGGACTACCCAAGAGGAGCTGATGGGGTGCTTGCTAAGTTGTACAAAGTGACTGAAAAGGGGATTTAGTCCCTCTTTAAATGAAAAATCTCCAACAGATTAAAGAGACAAGACAAATAAGCATCCAGGAAGAGCATTACCTTTCCCAAACACATTGTTATGTGTTCTGAAGTGGGTGTATGACAAAAATCTAGGTAGCCATAGCCAGGGGTCATGGGGGATGAATGGGAGAGCCATGTGCTTTGGTAACAATAGAAGTCAGCAAGTTGGGGAGATGACACAGCAAGCATGAGGGCCTAGGTTTGGATCCCCAGCACCCACATAAAACATGAGTGTGGTTATGTAACCCCTGTAACCAGGTGGAGGAGGCAGGCATATCTAAGGGCTCACTGGCCAGTCAATTAAGGTAAAGTGGTGAGCTCTCAGCCCTAGGTTCAGTGAGAGACCTGTCTCAGATACAAGGTGGAGAAGTGATTGAAGAAGATATCCTGATGTCAACTTCTGGCCTTTGCACGGGTGAACACACCTGTACACACATGTACACATGCATACATCTACCTCCCCAGATACATACAAAGTACAAATAATATAGATTGATTTTTAAAACTAACTTTATTATATATTTAACATGCTTAGTGGTGATTTTGATTTAACTTGGGTGTGGGGAGCACACAGTCCAAATCATTCAAAATACTATCTCCCAGAGACTTCTACTAATGGCGTTTTCATATTCTAGGCATTTATGAAAGGCTATGTTTGCATAGGTCATATATAATAAAGCTACATGACGTAACTTTATAAAAATATGGTCTTACTATATGCACTCTGATATAGTTTGCTCTTGTCACTTGCTGATATTTGCATTAGTCTTTACATTCTGACAAACACATGTTTTTAGTGGCCATTTACTATTCTATTGAATGGAAGCACTGCACTTCAACGACTGCTGTTGAACTAGGTCACTTTGAGAGGTCAAAAGATTCATGTCTCCCACAACCAGCTTGCCTGGCAGCGGCTCACCAGGTGGAAGTGTTTAAGAATCACATATACTGCTATGGGTGTCGGTGAGGTTGGTGAAGGAAAACTCAAATGTTTGAGGAATCTCCTTTACCTGCTTGTATCAGTTTTCTCTCTTGAGCAGGGGCCTCCTTGGGATAAATTCATAAATTCTTAGAACTGGGATCATGAACAAAAGCTCTGAATTATTTCCATGTTCCTGGTATTTTTGCCAGCCAGCCCGCTGGGAAGGTACATCAATTTAGCTATTCTTTTTTTTTAAAAATATTTTATTTATTATTTTTATTTTATGTGTGTGAGTGTATTGTCTGCATGTATGTGAGTGCACTTGTGTCATGTAATGCTGCGGAGGTCAGAAAGGGCTTCCAATTCCCCTGGAACTGGAGTTAAGGACAGTTTGTAGCTGCCATGTGGGTGCTGGGAATCAAACCTGGGTTCTTTGCAAGAGCAGTCAGTGCTCTTAACCGCTGAGCCATCTCTCCAGCCCCGAATTTAGCTATTCTTTCCAACCTTTTTTGGGACACACTTTCTGTGGTCAGGCTTGACTTGGGATGTTTATTTAGCTTTTACAATTTTTACCTTAGTTTAGGAAATTTGCATTTCTAAGGAATCCTCTAGGCAGTGTTAATGAGAACCCCCTGAATTAGGTGACCCCAGAAGCCATTCGAAAGCTGGGTAAAGGGCAGAGTATCTTTGCTGGAAAGGACCTGGTAAAAGATGCTGATGGTGCAGAGATGAACAGCAGCCAATCCCTGGCTGGGGCTCCTGCTATGGGCTGGGGCTGAAGGGGATCAGTAAGGTGTGTCACAACTGGATTAAGAAACACTGAAGGCATTAAGGGGGTACCACCTTTAGGTATGCCTGTGAGGTATTTCCAAAGATGAAGACCCACCCTGAACGTGGGTCACACCATCCATTGATTGGGGTCCTGGGCTGAATTAAAAGAGAAAAAGAAGGAAATCGTCAGAGCACCTGCATCCTCCTCTTCGCTTTTTGGTTGAGTTGGAAGGAATCTCAGCCACAAGCTTCCACTGATGTGAACTCTAATATGCTGTCTTTGCCATCACAGACATTTCCCTCTCAAACCAAGAGCGGATATAAACTCTTCCTCCATCCAGTTGCTTCTGGTCAGGCATTTGATCACAACAATGAGAAAAGTAACTACTGCACAGGCGACCAGCACAGAATCACGGTAACATGTGACCGTGTAGTGAGGCACTGGGGGCCTTGAATGATGACCCACCAGGAGCTGTGGACAGTCAAATATTGCTATCAGGAGATGGTCCCTCCAGGCTGTCATGAATTGCCGTCTCTGCTCCTCCTTCCTGCTACATGGTTTTGATGTCTGTCAGCTTTTGTCAATAGTGGTTTTAAAAAGCAATGGAGTCAGCATACACAAGTCCCATGCAAACTCGGGCAGACAAAAACCCAGCATAGAACTGGGAAAATGAATGGCAGACCCCAATCTTATCTGAAGAAATATTGGCAACTGATTACTGCTAGGTGAGGAAGAGCTGATCTTCCTAAAACAAGAGACTCTAGATAGGCTGACTAGGCCTCAATGGATGGACTTGCACTGGGGGACATCTGGGGACACTGCTTTGACACAGGGGCCTTGACAGGGAAGACAGCGTATATGGGCTCCAGTGGGGGGGCTATGGGAGGGTGCTGGTGGGGATGGGAATATAAAGATGATTAAGATTGTTTGAAATGTTCTGTATTAAATACACAAAAATTCAATAAAACAAATAAAAATATATTTTAATCATGTCTCTTATTGGTAAAACAATTATGATGAGGCACTGTAATATGTATGTATTATTTGTAAATTACATATCTGAGTAAAAACTGCTATGGAATATATTGTGCAATTATTAAATTGTGAAAAGCACGGGCTGGAGAGATGGCTCAGCGGTTAAGAACACTGGTTGTTCTTGCAGAAGACCTGGGTTCAAATCTCAGCACCCACGTGACAGCTAACAACTGTCTGTAACTCCAGTTCCAGGGGATCTGACAGCCTCTTCTGACCCCCGCGGCCATTGTACGACATGGGTGCACTTATCTACATGCAGGCAATGCACGCATATACATAAAATAAAAACAATAATAAATAAAACATTTTAAAATAAAAAATAAATATATCCAAAACCAAAACAATGTTAAAGGATGAGAGAAAAGTGAAATGGTATTTTAAATGTCTCAGTACCTGGATGAGCTTAAACACACAGTGAATAGACTTTTAGGATAAGGTTGATTGCACCTGAAGGTAGACTTATACCCATCTGGTTTTCAAATGACTGCCCTCTCTTCCTCTTCTTCTTCCTCCTCCTTTTCCTCTTCCTCCTCCTTCCTGTCTTCCTCCTCATTGAGTCATTGAATCAGTTTCTTGTAGCTCAGGGCTGGCCTTGAACTCGATATGTAGCCGAGGATAATCTTGAGCTCCTGATCTTCCTGTCTCCACCTCCTAAGTGCTAGGATTACAAGTGTATGCTACCACACCCGACTTTCAAATCATTTTCTTAATGATTTGAATTTTTGGACAGTTTTCTTCCCATGTTGTGGCCTATGGGGAGCGTATACCAGAAGAGTAGGCCGTTATTTTCTATTTTCTTTTTGTGTCTGCATCATCAGTATCTTTATCCGTCCATACTTGATGTGCAAGGATTCTTGTTCTTTTCATGAAGGCGAATTTAGTTAAACTCAGGAAGTTATAAAAATTAATTTACTAATTGAATTTCCATGTTATTTTTGTGCGTTTGTGACCACTAAGCTTCTATGTTACTATAAAGCTGTTATCTTTATGTATTGTACAGGACTATACAGGAAAGTCTGACGATGTAGAGAGAGAAAGACCTGGCCTAACAGAGGATTCCCTTTTTATACTTCTTACTGTGATCACGGATAAAAAAATTCCAAGTACTCCATAGACTTGTTTTGATAAATATTTTATGCTTGCAGTCTGGATAGCTGTAGTGTCAACTTGACATACCTGGGTTGAAGGATCCTCAATTGGTGAATTGCTTCCATAGGACTGGCCTGTGGCCATGTCTGTTGGGGCATCTTCTTGATTGTTGAGTGATATGGGAGGGCCCAGCCCACTGTGGGTGGTGCCACCCCTGGGCAGGTGGGCTTGTGTTGCATAAGAAATCAGGCTGAGCAGGGGCTAGGGGAGCAAGCCAGTAAGCAGTGTTCCTCCATGGCCTGTGCTCCAGCTCCTGCCTCCAGTTTCCTGTCTCTGAGTTCCTACCTTAGGCTCCCTGATGAACTGTGACCCAGGAGATGTAAACTGAATAATCCCTTTCCTCTCCAAGTTGGTAGTGTTTTTGTCACAGCAAGGGAGAGACAAACGAGAACACTTGCATTTCAACTTGAAATATACGAGAAAGAAACAATCAGTTCAAATCAGATCAGCTTTCTAATTTCTATCATTCAAAGTTAGTGGGTGGGGGGGGAGAGTGATGTACCACTTTGGGGTCTATTTGTGTCACAGTAAGGTGATTTCACATTCTTTGTACCCCCTTTCATTAAGCACTGGAGTCCTATTGGCCATCCTTTGAATCCAAGCTGATTTAGATGACTGTGTCACAGAGGTTGGTGGTGGCAAAGATGTTCTGGGATTTCAAAGGCAGTATCATACAGAGCCAAGAAACTTTGGCATAGGCTTGTTGGGACACCTTTCTGGGATCTCTGAGCTACCCAATGAGAAGTCTGATTATCTACACACACAGCACTGAGCCTAGCCTTTTAGCAGTCTCGGCACAGGTGTCCAGTGTAGGAGTGAAGCTGACTGCACCCGTACCAGAATGGCCTCTGTTGACCCTACATGGAACAGAATAATCATCCAGTTGTGCTTAGGAACAGAATAACCAGCCAGCTGGGCTGCCCAAATTCTGACCCATGTGTGCATGAAATGCAATGTCATGGTACTGTTTAAGACACTACATTTTGAGGCTGTTTGTCATGAAGTAAGAGAATCTGAATTTGTGGCTCACCTTACAGCCAGATGCCTATGTACTCTCTCTTGACTTTAGTGGGGATTTCCTTTCTGGTTCTGTGTTTATCTTGGCATGTGCTTTCCAGTGTTTTAGATTATGATTTCCATCTCTAGGAGAGAAGGCATCACCAGAAAAACCCAGAGCTTTTTGTTTGTTTATTTTTATTTTTTGAGACAAGGTTTCATATACCCCAGGCAGGCCTCCTACTTGCTATGTAGCTGAGGATGGTCTTGAACTCTTGATCATCCTTCCTCCATCCTCTAAGTGCTGGGGTTAGAAGTATGTGTCACCATCTTCTGCAAAACCCCAGGTCCTTTCAGTCTTACTGGACTGTGGCCATTTCTGTCTTTTTCATGTCCTGTGCTGGGTCCGAGTCATAACCCTTTCTCTGGATCCATTCTGTCTGGAGAGCCTCAGTCCCAGGTTGCTGGGCATTTGGGAAGGTCTGAGACCCTCTGCTAATGGACTAGGAAGTGCCCACTTCATCTCTCCGTATCAGTCACCCAGAATTTACTCTTGCATTGCTGGAATTCTCAGAACAAGATTATTGAAATTTGGCCTTCACTATATCCCTGTCCAACAATTTAGAAGTTGCATCATGTCTCCTTCCCCTGGGGCCACTTTCTCAGGCCCCTGACACCCTGGTTTAGGCCAAGGAAATTCAGATAACACCAGGTCTTTGGATCGTGGGCCGTTCCTGAGGAGTGGTGCTGGTCCCCTAATCTCCTGATTCAGGAGTCCTTGCCTGCCCTTCCTTCCCCAGGTTTCTTCCTCCTCACCACAGAGCCAGCCTGGCTGGGCAGACTTTTACTTCTTCTCTGAGATGGAAATTAATGCATCCTATCAGTTGCCTATGGCTATAATAATAAGAGCCCAGTGACTTCAACAATAAATCTTTATTATTACTCATGGGTCGAGGTTTTGCCAGCTGGCACTCCGCTGGCATTGCTGTGTCCCGCAGTCGGGTGAAGTTCTGGCTCTGCTGGTTTCAGCTGGAGTTGTGCACAGGAAACCTCTGCTGGGAAACTGGACCCCTTACAGTTCTCCAGTAGACTGTCCCGATCATGTTGCGAAGCTCCTACCATCTCATGGCAGAAGAAGAAACATTTGAAAGTTTTGTTTGCTTTTTCCTTTAGGTCTTCTGCTTTCCTATGGCCAACATTTCTGTCTCATTGTCAAATTAAATCCCATAGTAAGGTCAGAGTCAGAGTGGTAGGGGACTGTGAAGGGTAGAGGTCACTAAAGGGAGGCCATTGACACAATCAATCTAATAAGCTTATCTTGCTCTTTGAAAACATTTTATTAGCATGTATTAATTA
The DNA here is from genome assembly GCF_000622305.1 of Nannospalax galili. Classification (NCBI taxonomy): domain Eukaryota; kingdom Metazoa; phylum Chordata; class Mammalia; order Rodentia; family Spalacidae; genus Nannospalax; species Nannospalax galili. The sequence goes on along the minus strand of NW_008342393.1, from coordinate 11,177,048 downwards.
TACATAGTAATGGGTTTCATTACGACATTTTCATACAGTTACATAATTATAATGCTTCTCAGTTGTGTTCATCCTCTCCATATTACCGTTACCCTCTTTTGCTCCACCCCCACTCCCACTAGCTCATTTCTTCTTCCTGACCAGCTCCCTCCTTCTACGGTCATGCCATTTTCTTGTGTGTTTCATTAAGGTTTGTTTACAGGAGCATGGGCACCTTACCAGTGCCTAAACCTTTGAAGAAAATGTCTCCCTATCTCCCATCAACCATTAACTGCAGACAAATCCTCAGGAAGGATGGGGCCCAATGAGCCCTTCCCCCTTCTGTGACAGGGTGTTGAAGCGACCAATCTTGTACAGATCCTGTGCAGGTGATCAGAGCAGCTGTGAGTTCCACAGTGCAATAGCCATGTCATGTCCAGTAGTCAGTCCATGCTGTTACCCTCCCTGCCTTCGCTTGCATCCTTCTTTGCTCCTTCTTCCATGATATTCCTTGAGTCTTGGAGGCAGTGATAAAGATGTCCCATTTATGGATGAGCATTCAACAGTCATTTATTCTCAGTACTTTGATCATCAACCTGGTTTTCTACCAGATGGCTACTAAAGTCTCAGTTGAGGCAGCAGACGGAGAGCCATTTGTGGGAGCTCTAGTCATGAGAGAACAGTTTTTGGGAGACACACGGTACTGATGTAGGGAAGAAGCACCTGCTGACAATCTCCCCTTGACCTTCAGTCTTCTGAATAGATGTGCCTTCTATTTCCTAAGCCCTTCCTGAAGCCAGCTGGTGACACAGCCCAGAAGATGTGGTCTATAGAACAAGCCAGAGGAGGGGAGAACACCCATCAGGATATGTGTGTGTGTGTGTGTGTGTGTGTGTGTGTGTGTGTGTGTGTGTGAAGCAGGTCATTCTGGGTATAGCCACAATGCCAGGACAGACCTGAAGAAACTTCTTCTTAACTCCAAGCCCAAGAACTTGGAAGCAGGCTCTCCTCCCCTCTTTAGTCTTCCCTCCTTATAGAGGCTAAGTTCTCCAAAATGTGGATATGAAGACAGGTTTGTGAGAAATGCCCATGAAACAAAAAGGAGAAAGACTGAGAGGGTTATAGATGCAGGTTTGACACCAGTTAATAGAGAGGAAGGCTGATAAGTAGAGTCTCAGACTACATTGCGATTCTGAAATGCTTTGGTCTCATCCATAGGAAGTCCTTGGGCCAAAGTCTACCTTAGTGGAATGGCACACTTCAACGGAACTGTGTGCCTTAGTATCCCTGCCCGGCTTACTCGATGTGGGTCTCAGTGCACCCTCAGTGAGCATTAAGAACTAGGCAGCTGGAACTGTCAGTCACTTGGTAATAGGAGATCTGAGAGGCACATTTTCATGGCTTCCCATTTCCCTCCCTCCCTCCCTTCTTCTTTTTCTCCTTTCAGTTGTGTTGTTATTAAAAAGAGCATCATTATGTAGCCCAAACTGTCTCCAAACTCAGGATCCTCCTTCCTAGCTGCCCATGGACTGGGATTACGGATGTGTCGCATACCTGGACGGTTATTATTTTTGGAGAGCTGTTTGGGTCCTATGCCTCCTGGCAGGTACTGGTGATATATAACCAATAAGACACAGGTTCTGTCTCCCCTCTTGGAACTGACATTCGTTCTTCTCCAAGACTTTTTGGTACTGTTTTGCTGAATAATCTCAATTGAAAGCCTTTTTGGGTGGAGGGAAGGAGACTATCTAGCTCTCTGTCTGTCCTTTTCTACCTTTTTACTCCAGAGAGCCCACACAATGACTGAAACATCATTGTGATGACCGTATATCATCTTTTAAAAGCATTTTATCTTTATTATTTTATTTTATGTGTATTGCCTGCATGTATGCAAGTGCACCCATGTTGAGCAATGACTTTGGAGGTCAGAAGAGGGCATCAAATTTCCCTGGAACTGGAGTTACAGACAGTTGTTAGCGGCCATGTGTGAGCTGGAAATTGAACCCAGGCCCTCTGCAAGAGCAACCAGTGCTCTTAACCATTGAACCATCTCTCCAGCTTCCCATATGTCATCTTAAATCACAATCTGGCCATTCCTATTTGTGACTGTATGTAGAGCAACATCACAGGAGATAAAAAGTTAAACCATATCTCTTTGGAGTTTTAATGAGTCCCATTCAAGAACTAGAGAAAACTCACAAAACTGAGCTGATCTCAGGAAATCCAGATAAATGCAGCAGACATTGACTTAACCAGGCTTGTTTGCATGTAAAAGCTCAGATTCATCTAGAATATGTCATAAGATTACATGTGCGTGGGGACTGAGGAAAAGCCATTGAGCTGGCCTGGAAGATCAAGAGCTCAAGGAGAATGTGGGCTACAGAGAGACAAGAGGTGGAACTCTAAGGTCAGATGGAAGTCTGAGTGGTCTGGGGAGGCTGGTCTCACGAGTGGGGAATCTTGACTGTAGGGTTCCATCACTTCTGACTGACTGTGTCTCCATGGTTTGCTCTTTTTATTTTCCTACTGATGGATTTTCTTAGTCTGTCCTCTACATTTTCTGGACCTCATCGTTTCTGACCCTCACAATGACACCTTGTTAATGATGGTCGCCCTGGTTTCCTTCTGCTTCAAGATCTTTCATTTACTATTGCTAAATGCCTTGCTCTTCTGATATTTTAGAGCTCACATTCTAAATAAAAAATATGTAGTTGGACCAGTGCTAGTTGAGAACTCTTGCTCAGACCTCAACTGTAGTCTAATCAGCTGGGAGGAATGGGGTGAGTTCCACAGAGGTCTTCCCATGCTGCTTGAGGCTTCTCTCCCCCTCCTGGGGCAATCAGGCTTCCCTTAGGACAGAAAGACGAGTTTGTTGTTGAAGACATAACATTTTAAAAGTCTCACTTGGCTCTACACCACAATCATGGCGAATGAAATACTGTTCTTCTATGCCTGCTGCCTCCTGGGATTTTTCATATAAGGGAACCCATTCTTCCTGTTTCTCAGACTGATGGAGGTGTGAGGATGCCAATATAAGATTTATGAAACCCACACTCTGTGGGAGAATTCTGCTAGGGGTTCTGCATGTATGATTTTATTTGATGATGGCAATAACCCCATGAGGGAGGTGCTCTCCACATTTTATAGATGATGAACCTGAGACTCAGAGAGTTTGAGTAACTTGCTAGAGCTCATAGAACTAGTGAGTGGTTGGCCCAGTACCCAAACACATACTCTTCACTCCAAATCTGTACCCCTCCCATAATGGGTCTTGCCCATGTTAGGCAAGCACTCTACCATGGAGCCACATCCCAGCCTCTCACACCTGTAGTCCCACCTCCCTTCAAGAGAACCACTTATGAATCTGTTCAGATAGTGTTCAAAACCCATCTTTCTCTGTCTTCTTTGGCCCGAGCTTTAAGGATTCCCTCAGGGTCCAGAGAACATGAGCATCTGTGTTCCTTCCCAGATCATGTTTTACTTCTTTCAGAATCCCAGTGACCATCTATTCATGAGGATGGTGACTCGGTGCCACCTGTTTCGTTCTGCGTGCTGTGTTGGCCCTCCCTCTACCATATACCTTTCTCCGGGTAGATTAAAGGATGTCAGAATACCTGAGTTTCAGTCTTGACACTGCTACTAATGACCTGGGTGACAATGGGTCACTTGTTCCAGTGACAAATGTAAGGGGATTTCAAGCTTTGCATCTGGATAGGCTATGTTCTGAATAAAGGGAAGATTCTCTGTTCACCTTCACTTCTGAAAATTCCTTGGTTCACAGTCTTGAACTTCTAAAGGCTCAGTCTTCAAGGTCGATCAAGTCAAAGCTTGCTGTACCCTGAAGAAGCCACCAAATGCCACAAAGGGTGTGGGTTTGGAGGAAACGCTGCTTTCCATCTGATTCAGGGCCTTTCGAGTGGGAGGAATGTGAGCTCTAGCTGAGTGGGAGAGAATAATTCTCCATGTCTGAATTCATTTTCTCTAGCTGTTCCTCCAGATCATGGTTTTGATTTATCAAGGCCCTGGGGTTCCACACACATCACCCTAGTTGGCCTGACATCCTAGCTTGCCTGTCAGCGCAGACTCCTACTCAACGGGGCCCCCTTGCCATCACTTTCACCCATTAAGCATTGAGTACTGTGTGTGTGTGTGTTTTCTCTGTGTGTTTTTATTTTATTTTATTTTATTTTATTTTATTTTTAGCTAGGGTTTCAAGTAGTCTAAGATGGCTCTGGACTTGCCATGTAGCCAAGAATGATTGGATGATCTTGAACTTCTGATTCTCCTGCCTCCACTTCCTGAGTGCTGGGATCAGTGGTCTATACCATCACACCTGGTTTATGTAGGCTAGATATTGAAACCAGGGCTTCATGCATGCTAAGTAAACAGTCTACCAACTGTGAGCTACATCCCTAGCCATCTGTCTGGTTATTTTGAGACAGGATCTCATGTACCTTAGTCTTGTCTGGAAGTTTCTCTGTAGCAGAGGATAGCCTTAAACTCCTGATCTTCCTGCCTCCAGTTCCTGAGTGGTGGGATTACAGGTATATAACTCTTGGCCCACACACTGTTCTTGCTACTAGGCTTATGACAGTGAGCAGGGCAAATAGGATCACTACTTTCAGACTGCTCACAGCCTGAAGAAAACTAGTATACCAGTGGTAAACACAGGAACTTTCCAGGCAGCTCTCCTTCAGAAACTTCATGGGATTAAATGACCTCTTATTTAAAAACTACCACTTAGTGTTATGCATTAGAAATAAGCTCTCACTGTGAATAATTCCTCTAAACAGTCCATAGTTTTGTCATAGTAAAATCCAGTGACAGTGGATCTGGAGAGTCACGGTCTTCTCTCAGGAGTCTATACACTACTGAAACTGAATCATACTGAGAATCTCCCAGGAGGTAGCAGGGCAGAGTGGTGCTTACCTGTTTAGAGTCAGGCAGACCTGTGTCGAATTCCCACTTCTCTGGTTATTGTGTGACACTGGGGGCAAGCTACTTAACCTCTCTCAGCACATATGTTGTGCCTATATGTGTATGTGTATTTATATACAGATGTATATATACAAGTATATATGTAATATTTATATATGTGTGTACACAATACATACATATATATTATCCAATGAAATTATTGTGGTTTATGTAAGATAGAAGGTTGAAACACCTGACACATAGTAGCCATTTGTGAAACATGAATTTTCAATCCTTTCCCTGACAGTAAATTAGTGAGCGAGCAAACAGATTCTGGAGTGAATAGTGAAGAAGAAAATTGTTATCTAGACATTTTTGAACCAAGTCTACTGTTCTATTCAATGATTGGCTAATTTTTTCATTGATCTAAGTTACTCATTAAATAATTCTGGCAATATGCTGGGACTAGTAGTAAGCTAGGTCCTGAGGATTCATCAGGAAGCAGGTCAGAGTTGTTGCCTGTGAAACTTTTAAATTTTTTTCTTGTCTTTCCCTTCCCTTCCCTTCCCTTCCCTTCCCTTCCCTTCCCTTCCCTCCCCCCTCCCCT
>NW_008342393.1:11051835-11171449 GCF_000622305.1 Nannospalax galili | reverse complement strand
CCCTCCCCCTCCCCTCTCCTCCTCCCCTCCCTTTCCTTCTCTTCCCTTTATCCCACCAGTAGGCGGTCCATTGCTCCCCAGCTTTAGCATGATTAAACGGACATTTGAAATCCTATAGGGAGTAGCACACAGAGATCAGAAAATAATGGGGAGGCATCTTCTTTCTGTGCTATTTTTCCTCTACAGGCACTGATTAGGTCCTCTTGCCAGGGAGGGTGGCTCTCCCATAGGAAGGATCTGGGGAGTATCTATTGCATAGGAGTATTAGTTACAGCCACACGAGCCAGCAGCCTTCTATGGAAACACTCCTGTTATTTGTGTAGCTCTGTACAGTAGGAAGTGCTAGAGGTTGACCTGTGTTGCTCTCTGTGGGGACGCAGGCCAGTTAGGTCTTATAAATGTGGTCCCTGGCTGCCAGCAACAACTGGTAGCTGAGGTGATGAAGGGGTAAGGGCTGTGCATAAATAGAAAAGCAAATGCACGTTTGTCGGCATTGCTCTCTCCTCCTTTGTTTTTCCCTCTTTCCAAAAATAAAGTGCATTGTTCCCAGGGAGTGGAATTCCAAGCAGCAGCTGCCTGCCTGCCTGCCTGCCTTCTTCCTGAAGAAGCCACCAGGACTGACCTGTGTTTGTTCTGCCCTCCATGGACGCTGGGATCCCGGCTGCCAAACTAGCTGCATTCTCCAGGTCTGTCAGACTGACCCCCATGCTCACTGGCAGGGCATTTACACATGGGCTCTGTGGTACCTGAGTCGTGGGGCTCTGCACAGAGCTGCTCACTGGAAAGCCGGCTCCCAAACAGCCATCCTTAAAGACTGCCTGGCACACCTGCCCTTCTCCACACCCTGAAACCGCCTCCCTTGCTTTGGTTCCAGTCGGGGTTTCACCTGTTCAACAGATTTTCACCTGTTCATTTGAGGGGCCAGGCACAACCAGAAAGCTGGATATGGACTGTCAATGTGCCATCAGGCTGGCTTTTAAAGACATTTGAGGACTTAGTAGCCTACAGCAGAGGTTGCTTGCCCAGGAGAGGAATATATATTTATGTATGTATTTATTTATTTTTTAGTGGCAAGAGGATTGAACCTAGGTTCTTTTACGTACTAGGCAAGTACTCTGAATGATATCACTGAGGTATTATCTCCAGAATGTTATGTAATTCAGGCTGGTCTTGAACTCCTGATCCTTCTACCTCAGCCTTCTGAGTGCTGGGATGACAGGTGTGTGATATGCCACTATACCCCCAGTCCCAGCCCTTAAATTCTTAAAATTTATTTTGAGACAGGGTCTCAATAAGTTGCCTAGGCTACCCTTGAACTTGCCATCATCCTTTCTCAGCCTCCAGAGTAGACATCAGGCCCAGCTCAAGAAGGGGACATTTTATTTAAGAAAATTCAGTGTGCAAGAATTGGGTGTAAAATCTGAGTTACTGGAATTGAGTCAAATTGGTTTGACTATTCAACCACATCAATTAAACCTCTTGGAGCATTTGATACATCAATGTTGCTATATAAAATAATCTATTCTCTTTTTTGAAATTTTAAATATTCTTATTTATCTATTTTTATATGTATGAGTGTATTGCCTGCATGCATATAAGTGCACCTGTGTTGTACAATGCCTGTAGAGGTCAGAATAGGACATCAGATTCCCTGGAACCGGAGTTATGGACAATTTTTAGCCGTCATGTGGGTGCTGGGATTCGAACCTGGGTCCTCTGCAGGAGCAGGCAGTACTCTTAGCCATTGAGCCGTCTCTCCAGCCCCTCTATTCCCTTTTCAAATAGCTTCTCTGGTCCAGAGATAGCCGGCAAGGAAATGATGGAGAGACTGAATGTCTGTGATTCCAGGAGCATCAGCCTTCAGAGACCGGAGAAAAATGACAGAGAGATGGCAACAGAGCTTGGATGTAAAGTAGTTCCCCCACAGTTTGTCAGCAGGTACTAGCGAACTAAATGTGCTGGAGGTTATGGCTACATCTCCACTCATTCCACTGAAAATACAGGCGCTGTATTGGGCACTGGAGTAAATGACAGTAAGGTGTGGTCTGTGCAGAAAAAAGGATGCTTACTGCATTGATTTGCCATGGACCGTCCCCAGAGATACTGGCTTATCTTGATCCCCAAGACCTGGGAATGGGAGCTTTTTTAGAGAAAAAAATTCCTTGCATATGTAATTAAGGATTTCAAGATGAGATCATTCTGGTAGGTCCTAAATCCAACGTTAAGCTTCCTCATTAAAGGCATGCAGAGAAGAGAGGCAAAAATCAAGTGAAGATGGGGGGGATGCAGCCACAAGCCAAGGAATGTCTGCAACCTCCAAAGCTGGAATAAGCAGGAAGAATCCTCCTTAGAGCCTCTGGGGAGACCACCACCCTGCCCATGCCTTCAATTTAGATTCCTGGCCTCTAGAACTGCAAGGGAATACATTTCTGTTGTTTTGAACCATGAAATTTGCTATAATTTGCTATATTAACCCTAGGAAGCCAAGATAGGGCAGAAACTAGTAATATCTGGAAATTGATCACAGGAAGCTAGCGCTGTGGACTTTTGAGAGCTGTTGGTAACTCCTCTCATTCCCTGTGTTAATGTTCACTTCTGGGGGCCATCCTGTCCTAGGTGCTGAGCAGACAAGATGAGCACGACCTAGCAGGGTCCTTAGGATGGAGCTACCCATCAGAGAGAGGGAGAGAGAGAGAGAGAGAGAGAGAGAGAGAGAGAGAGAGAGAGACTGGGAGCTGGGGAGAGCAGAGGGGCATAGCCCAGCCTCTATGTCTAGATAGGGAGCCACATGCCTCTTGGAACACATAGTTCACACAGGGGAAACCTCTGCTACCACAGAGAACACTTTTGAGGGTGAGCTAAGATTGCTCTGCTCCAAGCTCAGTCTCACTTAAAAAAGGCTGAGTTTATAATTTATGGGGTCCCACGGCAAAGGAAACAAAAGAGTCCTTTCTTGAGTAAGTCGTTGTGTGTGCAGAATCTTTAGTGAGCTTGGTTCTGCTTGGCATCCTTACTGGCTGAGATAGTAATTGGTGGGTGGGATGGTAGAGAGGAGCTGAAAGGAGGGGCTGTCACTTTAAAAAAGGGACCATCAGGGCAAAGGCATTACCACTGAGTGCTGAGCCGAGCTAGATCATGGAGCTATTTCCCAGATGTGACTTGTCCAAGCATTCATTCATTCATTCATTCATTCATTCTTTCATTCACTGACATTGGTTCACTCCATGACATCATCATAATGCCACTAGGCTGAGGTCAAGGTAAGATGATCCAGGAAGGCCAGAAAACTGTCAGGAACTGATTGTCCTGTTGGGGGAAATGACATAGACCTTAACTCTGCAGAGTACTGTCAAGCCAGGCATGCTTGGCACCCAGTCTGTTGTACTAGGGCATGACAGTGCTGCACACAGAGTGGGAAGGAAGAGCATGAGGACCAGCACAATTGGTGGGTAATCAGAGGGAGTGGGGAAAGATGTGCAAGACTGAGATGGGAGCAGGGAGAGATTGGTTCCCCTTCTTCTTTCTCAAGCTTGGGGGAGAAGAGGAAGGAAGAGAGCATGTCCAAACATCACTGGGGAGAACTGCAAGACCTGGGTTCATGGGGCATTGAATTCTGTAAAAAAATTGTTGGGAGATAAGAAAAAGAAAATCAGGGGGCTTGCTCAGTACAGAGTTTGCCGTGCAAGTATAAGGATCTGAGTTTGAGCCCCAGCTCCCAGGTAAAAAAGCCAGTGCAATGGCTGGAGGTGGGGTGGGCAGAGACACAGGATCCCTTGAGGTCACCAGGCAGTCTCATCTGTGAGCTCCTGGCTCAGTGAGAGACCTATCTCTAACATAAGGTGGAAAGTGACTGAGGAAGATACCTGATGCTGACCTCTGACCTTCACAGCACACATACGTGCGAGCACACCTGCACACATATGTATGCACATACAAACATGTATACAGATATAGACCATACATATACACACGAAAAAGAAAAATATAAGTAGAAAATTAGTGGCCACAATGTGGAAGTCTAAGGGCTGCAGAGGCGCTGAATATGGCCCTAAAGACAGTGGAGTGCTGTGGATATAGTTTTGTTTTGCTTTAAAAAGAATAAAATGTATTTTCCATCCTACAAGTAATAGCGCTCATTTTCAGGAAGGAGGATTGTAAAGAAGAAAAATAAGTCACTAGAAATTTCTTTTGAAAAATGATGACTGTTTTCCCCCGTATGTCACTTTAAAGTAGTTGCAGAAATCACATCTATACTATTTCATATCTTGGCCTTTAATCTTACCACAATAAGGCAAGCATTTCCTGATGCTATTTTGGTCTTCTAGGAACTGAGTGTTTAGTGCCCACGTCTAGGAGATGCACTTTAACGTATTTAATCTTGCCCCTATGGTTGAATATTTAATTTATTGGCCCTTTTTCATCACCATAGATCATGCTGGGATGAGCTTCTTTGTGTGATCATCTTCTTCCATGTTTGTGACTATTTCCTTTGGCTAGATCCCTCGATGGGGAACCACTGAATCAAAGGGCGCAGGCATCTTGAAGGTTCTTTGAACATTCTGCCAAATTGCTTCCTTGGGATTTGTTGAGCTCTGGAAGCACATGATGACAGGCAAGTCTCATCGCTGAGGACAGGCAGAGCCAGGCCAGAGAGAAAAAGCATTCCGAACATTCTACTAGCAAGAGACATTCTGGAGTCATTGAAGCCGTGGCCCTGGCGATGTGTGGTCCTGATAGGAAAGCCTTGCTGGTGTCCCGGCCATTTATAGAAAGCCAGCTTTGAATTCTTCCCTACAAGGATAGTGGTGATCTAGGTCTGCTGACCCCTTTTCCTCTTCCTCGAGCACACCAAGCTTCCTTTAACCACAGGGCCTTTGCATCAGCTACAGTCCTCTATTGAGCTTCTTCTTTTCTCAGAACTTGCTATGCCTGGTGTCATCTTATCATCCTCCATCTCCAGACCCCCCCATCATGCCGATTTGAATCATAGCACTCATGACTTCTGGCCCATGTCAATGTCCAAAAGATATTTGTAGAATGAATGAAATTAGCTACTCATCCCTTTAATCTCCAAGTGTTTTCTGAGTGCTATTTTAAAATGTTCCTATTAGTCTTAAGATAAAGAAAAAGAAATCCAAATAACCAGTAGTACATTTCTCAGAACTGGTACCTACCCAGTCCCCCCCTGTCTTACTCACATCCTGCCTTAGTCACTGTACATCTGAAATACTTGCTAGCTTTCTATACTTGAACCTGCCATGTTTCCTGCTACCCCACTGCACATGTGTTGACCTCTAACCCACACAGACATGCACAGAAAAATATGTACACAGGCCTAACACACACATACACACACACACACACACACACACACACACACACACGACTTCATTTTCAACAGAGTTCATTATCTATGACTCATTTCTCAGGTCTCAGACTAATGCCACTTCCTTGGAATCATTCCTTGACCCCCCTATATGAGGTCAGCGTCATCTACTACTTGCCCATTGTGATAGACTCCAAGTATGATTCCTATGATTCCAGTGAACCAGAGTTGGCATTCATGAATGTTACGGTTCCCCTCTTTGAGTGGACTCTTCCTCTGATGGAACCTTGACCTATGGAAGCTGGAGGAAACTGAGCCATTTCTGAGATGGGGTCAGAAGTCTACCAGGTCTCCTGAAATGTTTGCTCTCGAGACACTGAGCCCAGAACCCAGAATCTTTCCCAGTCCAACCACCATTCTTGAGACGCCCCAATCGGGGCAGACTTGGGGATCAAAACCCCAGCTGGAGACCTAGATGACAGCCAGTGGCAGCTGACTATGTGAGTCTGCCTCTACTGGTCACCTGGCTGTGCTGGGCATGGGGTGGGGAGGAGCCCAAGTCAGAGCCGCCCAGCTGAGCCAGGTCTGTCAAAACCACAGGGACTGTTTGTTACATGGCCATGGAGACCTGAAGCGCACTGTGTTACAGTCCTCAGACCACGTCATCCTCTTCTCCATTGTGCTCCTTACAACTGTCGTATATGTTCTTCCTTGGTTATTCAGTTAATGAGCCTCTTTTCCTTAGTCCATAGCTTTATGGGGGCAAAGACTGTGTTGGTCAGGGAATCTACGATGAGGCGAGTTTCAGGGGACTCAAGGTATACCCCTCAACAAAACAGCTAGGAAGTCGAGCAATCCTGTTCGCTCTTTCACACACCCAGGCATGGCCCAAGCCCTGACTGAGCTCGGCCAGCTATGGGCTCCTGTTTGGTCCTTGGAACCTGGGCTAGTGATGTAGAGAAGCAGGAAGGCAGAGGACTGACCTGGCATTGGTCTCTATCGTGCAGTGGTGGCAGCATCAGCACACCACCCAGCTCTCCTGATAGTGGCCTGGGCTGGGCACCATGATGGCCCAACTTCTCATGTGCCCTTTCCATCCGTTTCACCAGTGGTCTCTCCAGCTCTTCTCTGGTGTCCTCTGGACTGCTTGATACCCTTTCAGAAATCCCCCTCTGTCTTAAGTCAGCCTGAGTTGCCTAAGGGTTCCACAGCCAACAACACTGACTAGTTTCAGGGTGCCTAGGATGGTAACAAGGGCGTGGAAGGTGTTTCACTATGATGTGCATAGTAGTTACTTTTCTTGCTGCTGTGACCAAATACCTGATAAAAGCATGGAAGGAAGGGTTTATATGTAGTTTGTGGTTTGAGGATATAGTCTGTCATGCTGGCAGGATGGTAGGAAGACTGCATCAAGCTATGATGTCAGAAGTGTGAGATGGCTGGTCACATTGCCTCCACAGTCAGGAAGCAGAGAGCGATGAATGCTGGTGTTCAGCTTGCTTTCTCTTTTTGATCCAGTCTGGAACTCCAGTTTGTGGAATGGTGAGGGCCTCTTCAGAGGAGCTTCTCTCCTCAGTTAACCGTCTCTAGAAATAACCTCACAGACCTGCCCTGAGGTGCGTCTCCTAGGCGATTCTAAATGGTGCCAAGTTAATAAAGATGTATCATCATAATATTTCAGAAACTCACATAGACATCTGGATTCTAGGATAAAGAAACCTCTAATTCAGAGGAGCCATAGCTTACTGTTATGTATAAACAAATACCATCATTACAGGTAAGTGCCACAAGACTGATAGGAGTGAGATAATGGGAACTAACTAGACCTAAAGGGGATAGGAGGAGGGGAAAGGATGCCCTTGACTTCTGTCTGTGACTGTATTTAGATGAGTAGCAGATGTTTATGTGTTGATTGAATGGATGAATAAATAGATGCAATGTTGAAGTGTATGGAAAGCTTTGTCTATTGTAGAGCACTACCTAAATAGAAGGTGTTGTTCTTAAATGAACACTTGGTTTCTGTATTAGGACCATTTACACAGCAAATACGGAAAACCCAAGTGTAATTGGCTTACATGGAAAGAGAATAGGTTAGTTCACATGAAAGATAACTTCAGGGGTCTGAGCATTGTTATCAAGACCTCTTAGCTTTGATCTGCCTGTAGTGGTTTTGTTCCTAGGTTCTCTAACTGATGTTCTTTATTTTTATTTTTAAAAATATTTTTAATTATGCTGGGCATGGTGGTGCATGCCTTTAATCCTAGCACTCAGGAGGCAGAGGCAGGTGGATCTCTGTGATTTTAATTATTTTTAAAATATATTTTATTTTATGTATATGAGTATATTGCCCCTGTACCCATACCATGCAATGCCCATGGAGATCCTCTGGAACTGGAATTATGGATGGTTGTTAGCTGCCATGTGGGTGCTGGGAACCAAACCTGGGTCTTCTACAAGAGCAGCCAGTGCTCTTAACTGCTGAGCCATCTCTCTAGCCCTCTAACTGCTGGTTCTTAAACATGCCTTGTCTCAGCCACAAACTTAGAAGAACCAATTAAAAAGCTATTTCTGGTTGTTTGGCATAAAGCCCTAGGTTTGTATTCGTTATACAAGTTTGTTCTAGCTTGGGCAATATGCCCATGTGAGTCCAGCACTGATGCAGAGGGTATCCATGATCCAAGGATGGGCTGGACCTAATTTGTGGCCTGTCCCTGGAGCTGGGGTAGAAGGCAGGGGGGCTGCAGTTGCTATTGGTTACAACCAAGGGTACAGAATGGAAATGTTGGTTCTGTCACTTAAGAAAAGACGACATATTCACTTTGAGTCTAGCTGAGACATCTCTCAAAAGGGGATATTACGAGCATCCATATTACAGAAGTGGCATAAAGATTAAATGAGTTTATGTGTGTGAAGTGCTTAGAGCAATTCCTGGCCCATGGCAAGAGCCTAGTACATGAGCCAGCCTAGCTATTGCAGCATGGACTGAGAATAGGGAAGGGATGGTTCCCAAAGGAATTCAGGAAACTTTTCTCAGAAAAGGGCATGAATGAATGCTTAAAAGGCCAAAACAACAGACATGCACCCACTGCACTTCATCCCTGAATTCTCACCCACCAGTCACTGGAGTAAGCAGGGAGAAAGGTCTTGCATGTAGCCAGTTGGGGCACACAGCTGCCTCTTGGTGTCAGGCCCTGTCCTCCTAGGAGAAGTTCTGAAGTGCAGTCATATGCAACTGATCAGCCCCCCAGCATGGCTGAATATCTCCCTAGCAATTGGTCTTCAGTCTTCCAGCCTTCACCTTTGGGGTAGTCTTAGAATATCCACGCCCTGGCCAGCCTGAGTGCTGGCCATTAAACCGTTTCAAAATGTTAGGAGAGGAAGTCTGCATGCTTAATGTGTAATTTAGCTCAAGAACTAGAACAAGTTGAGTTTTGATATGTTCCTCATTTTGCAAATGAATGCTATTTTCATAATGAACCCTAGTGGCTTCCTCAGAGTAATTCTGGTCTGTCACATTAATATGGATTATGGTGCTTTAATAAGAGCTGACTTCTGATTCCTTGGGCTGCTCATCAGGGTCTCTTGCCTGCTCACATACCAAGTCATCAACCCTTATTCTCCTTGTGAACTGATATTTATTTCTCATTTCATTATTTCCACAGGAGGAGCTACGTCAATGGCTTGAAGGGACAAAGGACCGGCTTTTAAGTCTTTACACAATCCCAGTGCCAGAAGCACAGCACCCGTGTCATTGGATGTTGGTTGGGTTTCCACATCTCCACCGTTCTCTCTCTGGGGGTAGACTCCAGAGTTTCTCCTGACTTCCCATTTTGCCTGAGTCGGTCTGTTTCAAGATGGGTGCTGCTCACGTTACGAAGTAAGGATATTCATAGGCAAGCAGTCCTTCTGGTAGGGAAGTGGCTCTGATCTAGGTTCCTGGAAAGGAGCAGAAACCCTTTCAAAATGTTCTTAAGAGAGTGCCAGAATCTCTCTGGACTCTTAAGAGCCCCGTCCGTCTGCTCAGGGTCACCAGAGTGGTGGTTATGATACCCTATGCCCTAAGCCTCCTGTTACAAACTGTTGCCTCTGCCTAGTACACAGTAGGTCTTCAGGCTTTCTCTGATCTCTTTGAGCTGTGCCTCAGAGTTCTGGACTCACAGCTAGAGTGTCATTATCAGCTCCTCCCATCCCTAGGATTCTGCAGTGGATCTTGCTTCCCAAGTCCATTCTTAATGATGCATCTCATTACTGGCTGTCCAGCTGTCCCCTGCCTTGGCCTCATCCTCTCACAAGGCAATGCCTTATTCTGCAACGTAGACTCAATATGAAACACTACCTGACTTTGTTACAGTATGTGTCAAGCTGTACACTCATTCCTGGTTTGGACGGTATGGTCACACAGTCAAGACACTGGATAGAGTTTGGCTAGCACAGTTAGGGAACTGAAGTTCTCATCCCAATTCTACAAACACACTAGCTGTGAACTTTAGGGCAGGTTACCGTGCTTTCATCCTCAGTGTCCTCATCTGTAAAATGGGCATGGTTTCAGTTATCCTAAGGAGCGCTTTATAAAAATGAAATGAGATGTCAGTAATGCCCTCAGCACACTGTCTGACATGCCGTAGACATTTACTATGGTTATTTTTGACACTACC
Organism: Nannospalax galili; assembly: GCF_000622305.1. NCBI lineage: Eukaryota > Metazoa > Chordata > Mammalia > Rodentia > Spalacidae > Nannospalax > Nannospalax galili. The sequence goes on along the minus strand of NW_008342393.1, from coordinate 11,161,468 downwards.
CAGGAAGATAGAAGATAGTTTGGACGATTTGTGAAGAACATTGGGTCCTACCTGCTTAGTGCCCCCAGCTCTTCCCTGTCTCTTTGCCTTTGTCCTTCCTCAAACTCTCATCTCCTCCATCTCATCCCTACTCATAACTTTCAGAAGATGGAAGAGAATAGAGCTGTTTATTTTGAAAATAAATTCAACACTGATCCTTTGAGCAAACACCCCCTTGCAATACGCTTTATCACCACATACACGTCACATTTAAACAAAGCCTTTTGGCTTGAACTGAAAATTACTGTCCCCCTGGGAGGCATAAACTTGGAGGGGAGGGGAGGTTGCTCATGTGAAAGGAGGGGCATGCAGTGGCTGGCAAGCCATATCCATGGACGGAGGAGCTGGGCTCCTTGTTGTAGACATTGGTCTCACTTAGAAAACTGTGCCCCCTTTCCCCTACACACACACACACACACACACACACATACACACACACACTCTTCAACCAACCAACCAACCAACCAACCAACCAACCAACCAACGGACCGACCAACCAATCAAAAAACTCATAAACAAACTAGGGGCTAGAGAGATTTCTCAGTGGTTAAGAGTACATACTGTCCTTGCAGAGGACTTGAGTTCAGTTCTCAGCACCCATGGCTAGTTCCCAACCACTTGTAACTCCAGCTCTAGGGGCTCTAATGCCTCTGGCCTCTGCAGGCACTCTGCACTTACATGCTAACCCACCTCTGCCGCCACCCCCAGACATACATTAAAAAAAAAAAAAAAAACAAAAAAACTAAAAAAACAGTCTGGTAGTAGAGCCAAAGGATTGCTCCTTTCCTGGCTAATAATAGCATCAATATTGATAAAAGTAGGCATTTATTGGGCAGTTTTTATATTCTAGGCACTGACTGAGCAAGACATATATATATATATATATATATATATACTCACATATATTATATGATATATATACTATCTTAATCCTCAGAACCACCCTAAGAGGGAAACATTACTTTTATTTTCATTTTTATATATAGGGAAACTGAGGCACAGAGTATATGAACTCACCCATAGTCACACAGCTGATGTTTTGAGCCAGAGTGTACTGACCTCAGAACCCAAGTTCTTCAGCTCCTCCTTGCTTGGCCTCATTCTGTGAGTGATGAGTGAGTTTGCACACACACTCAGTGTGCCAAAGACACTGAAGAGACACAGGGCCATACCAGGACCTTTCCTGCGGGTCGGACACCCTGGCTGTCGTCTCTTAAGAGTTTAGGCTCTAGGAGGATCATTTGTTTCAAGGGCACCACCCTAAACCATATACAAGACAGCAACAGGGCCTTAGCTAATCGAGGTGATGCTGACGGCGAATGTGAACTAGACAGTCTAGAGGAGATGGAGATCCACAAAGGACAGAGAGGCTGGAAAAGAGTAGGGGAAAGGTGAGCAGTGAAGGTAACCTTGAGTGTTTTGATAAACCAAGGGCAGAAGGAAAGGGACTGTAGTGGGGAAAGCACCCGGGAAAGGGTGGAAGTAGACATAGCAGGTGCCAATAGGCCAACCCCAGTCAGCACTTGAATTAGGAGCAGCTGGTCACTGCTTGGGGAAGAAGGGTTTTAGGACCTTGGGGGCCTGTATGACCCTCTGACTAAGTACATGGAGTCTTGGGGCCAAATCTCAACTCAGTTATTTTTCAGTTGTGGGTCCTTGAGTAATCACAAGTCAAACATGGCTTTCATGGTGTTGAAATGATTAAATAAAATAATGTGTGGATGGCTCCTAACATCGCCCCATAGTGAACGGGGTCATTGGCCATGGTCCATCTGCAGCCCTGGGGAGGAGGATGAACTGGAGAGGAGACAGCCTAAGCAGGGGGTGGGTTTGGTGACAACTAATGAAGATATTTACTGGGCATTAGGCTCCGACTCATCATATTATAATCCGGGGAGGTGAGTGGTCTCCCTGAGGGCGCATGGGGGTGTGGGGGATGCTTTGGTTCACATGTGCTTGTTGCTTCCAGAATGATTGGCTTTCTCCATCATATCTCATTGATGTGATTCAGGGAATGAAGGCAGAGGGAATTTTAGTAGTGAAGGAAACCCTAGGCTGCAAATTGAGGACATCTGGAAAGTACCTAAACCTTCTGTTCCTGCTTCTCAGAAACGCACTGAGAAGCCTCCCCACCCCTAACCCCTAGAGATTCTGCTAAGGCCATACGCCTTTGCCACTACACCCTCTGTGTCTCCCACTAACTAAGAAGTTTTAGGTCAACCTGCACATCTTGTATTTTATATTTTGTTGCCATTAACAAGTTCATAGCATTGAGATTTTCAGTTTTTAGGACTGGTCAGTTTTTAGGTCAGGTCAATGAGGGCAAGGCACTGTGTCTGTGTTGTTTGCTGTTTTAGTCTATCTAGGAGCGTGCTGGGCACATGGCAGGGCTCAAGAAGCATTTGTGGAGTGAGTGAATAGACTTCTTCCATGGACACACACCTCACTGCACACGCTGTAGGTTTCTGAGACACATCTAGAAAATGGGACTAGTATCATTATTATGGTAATAAACTAGCTCACCTTCCCAAGCCTGCTTCCTGCAACCTGCCCCCCGCCCCCCTACAGCTAGACTGCCCACTTAGCAGTCAGTGTCCTGGGTCTTTAGGATCTTTTATATCTTCTCTCTGAGTTTCGTGAGGGACATTGCATGGAGCTGGTACTCTGTTGATGTGGAGAGATGGAGTTTCTGATGTAGCATGTGTGCATGCACATGTGAATACATGAATATGTGCATGTGCAGGTGTATGTGTGGGCAGGTGGACTTGGGTGTAGTCCCCATACCAGCCTGCCTTCCGCTGGGCTGGAAGATGTTTGTTGTATTAGTCAGAGCCACCGGATCTCAGAACTCTCTGTCTTGTCCTATGAATCATGGGCATTTGAGGGCAGCCCATGAAGCCCTTGAACTGTGGTGAGAGTTGGGATTTTAGAAAGAGGATGACTTTGTTCCTCGTTCCCTTCTGTACATTTTTCCACTAGCGCATAAGCTCCTCCAGGAAAATTTGGGTCTTTAACCATCTTTAGTGCAAGTCATTTTGTTCTTAGGGTTTATTTTTATGTTATTTTTCTTCCTTCTCTTTTTGTGTCCTCTTTTTCTTTTTGCATAGGCTGTCTACTATTTAGATGTGCTTACAAGGCTTCATTAATCATTTCTACACTCATCTATCCTGTGCCTACTGTGCGCCAAGCCCTGCTGGCACTATGGAAACAAAGAATGTCCTTGTCTTTGAGGAGCCTCTGGGATGAAGGGACTGGCCAGCACCTTGGTGGCAGAGAGGAGCACAAGGGTGGGACAGTGAGGGGCAGGTGTCAGGGACAGCTTCCAGAGGTGGTGGACTCTGTCAGTGTGAGCTACGAATGTTACAGATATTATCTTATTCACTCCTCACTCTGAGGCCAGGGCCCTGGGTGAATGACCTCACGTCTTTAAGCTTTGGTTTCCTCATCTGTGAAATGGGATTTCTGAGACTTTAGAGGGTTATGATGAGGATTTTGTGGTTAAATGTACACAAGGTGTTTTGTATGTATACAAGGTGTCGGCGCCATGCTAGGTTGGGTGTGCTGGGTGACTCTGAGATGCTGCCTAGGCCTTCCTTGTGAAGAGCAGTAGCCATGGAGGGTATGCAGCTAGCTCAAGGAAGGAACCCACAGTGGGCTTTGAATCCTGAGCTCTGAGACCTTACATGTCTGCTTGGAGGTTCAGAACGACTGTGGGACCAAGGTATATGACTGAAAGACGACCAGCAGGGGTGACCACCTCACACAGGCCACACTGTGCTGGGCCTCAATCAGGGCAGATCTGTAGTTGCCTGGTCAGTTTTCCAGCATACAGGGCTGCCTCCTATCTGGTTGCCCTGCTTTGACACCTGCCAACTTGCCTTCAACCCAGGCGAGAGCTGGCGTTTTAAAAATGTGGATGACTTGGTTCAAACATAGGCTCCTGTTTCAGGTCTCCCCTTTGTTTTGAATGGTCAGGGAGTTCTCTGCAGTGGAAAGGATGAAGCCAGTCGAAGAACCAAGGGTTCTCACCATGGAGCTGGTGGGTGGCCCAAAACAAACAGTCATTCTTATGGAGGCAAGGGGTGGTGGAGGGAAGAGAGAGAGAGGAAAAAAATAAAAAGAAAATAAAAGCCATCCATCCCTGTCTCTTGGTGCTGCTGAAATCATTTTTAGTCCTCTGCAGAGTCGCCACCCGGCTCTTCTCAGAGCAGCCTCCCAGGGCAGTTGTAAGGAGCTCCGATAAAGATTTATGTGGTTTGTTTGCTTTCCCCAGGCCTTTGAAGGCTTTCAGAGGTGGCGACATTTATGGCTGCTTGGTTAACCCTACAGCTCTCTGGAGTCTCCTTCTGCGACCCCTGGGCTGCTTTCTGAGGTAGGAGACAGCAGGCCTTGGCCGCTCCATCTGGGGAGCTGGCTGTCTAGGGTGGAGAGCGTTTCAGGCCCCACAGCTCTGCAGGCTTTTTGCTTGCCACAACCACGTCATCCCAGCACAACGCCCCCACCAATCTTCGGAATAGACCAATACATATTCCCCAGGGGAATGAAGGCTTGAAAATCCACATCACAGGTCAGGGGTGACACTGGTAAGGTTCAATGATGCGAGACCTGAGTTGGGTTGCCTTGGAAATGGCTAATCCAGGTTAGGTGAAGGTACCCCCAGGGTTCTTCAGTGTGAAGAATGGTCTTGAAAGATGGGCATATGTTTAAAAATAAATGCATCTCTGCCTTATTATTTTTTTTAATGTTAATATTTTCCTGGCACTGCTGGTTAGCATTACTTGTCTGGGTGTCCTGAACTCAGGTTTTTGAGAAGTCTGTACAGCCAGAGGGAAGGAGACACCTTGAAACGAAGTATTTGGTGTGCCTTTCTGACCTTATTAAAAAAGGATCCATTTGTTTTGTCCACATGTTCCTCCACATCCCATGCTAGCCACCGAGAACATTGGAAAAATGTGTCTTTTGGAGCTGGATTGGCCAGTGGTTCAGAGAAGCAGAGGGTTTCAGGCTTTTATTTTATTTTTTGTCTCAGGCCAGGACTCTCTGAACTTAAAGCTCGCAACTTGTATTTCTTCTCAGGAGCCCTGGGGGCCAGCAGTGGGGACCTTTAAGATTCTTCCTCTGAGGGACAGCAGAGGGATGCCCTGGAAGATGTCATCTTAGACAGAACCGCAGTTCAACGTAGATGCCGTTTCATTCTTTTGGTCAGCAAACTGGCCAGGAGATATGGAAAACATGGACCGATGTCTCGCCTGAATCCACAGCAATCCTAGGAAGGGTCGTGGTCATCTGGTCTCCTGATGCTATTTTCTTGTTTCAGTGGACCTCCTGGTGGGGACAGTACATTTACTTTATAGTTGAAGGTGAATTCATGTGACCTCCATGGAAGATGGCCCTGGAATGATTTGGATTCTGGACTACAAGTCAGCTCCCCGATCCCTCCAAGTCAGGACCTCATATATCCTAGGCTGGCCTGGAACTTGCTATATAGATGAGGATGACCTTGGATTTCTGATCCTCCTCCCAAGTTCTGGAATTATGGGATTAGAGGTGTGCCTGCTTTATGCTGTGTTGGAGCTCAAACCCTGGACTTTTTGCATGCTAGACATTTTACCAGCTGGTCTACATCCTCAGGCCCATCTTCCACCTCTTATGGTGGGGAACCTGAGGCATGGTGATGTGGAATCACAGACTACACATCATTCCTGATTATTTCTATCCTCTAGTCTGTGTTTTTCCAGACCTTTTGGTGGGACCATCTTAAACTTGGGGACCGGAAAGACTCAAGTTCAATTCTGTGCCTTTTACTTCCTTTGGGTGAGGCTTTGGGTAGGATCTTTAGTTTATTCGAGCCTCAGTTTGTTCACCTGTAGAATGGGGATCAAAGCAACAATAACAGCATGACCAGGGTTGTGAGGAGAATAAAACCAGACAAGGTGTTCAGTACCTTGTGTGAAAAAGCTGTGTACAGTATGAACACTGATGCTCATAGGCCAGAGTTATGATCCTCGGCTCTCATTCCAGGGCCCTAAAGAATTGTACCAGGCAGTGGGGTGTCCAAGCAGCCTCTCAGAGGAGCAGTTGCTGTCTGTGGGGGCTTTGCTGTCTGTGCTGGGCAGCGGTGGTCTCCAGGGCCGTCGTCAGCTCTGGTTTCCCCACCAGGAGGTAGAAATATTTAACATAACACAGTGACTTCACCAGGTCCACAGCAGATGCTGTCATCCACAAACAGCCTTCTATTCAAGTCGAGCAGGCCCCACATGCCACAGGTAGACCAGGGAAAGAGAGATTGAATTGTTTAGTCCTGCAGGAGTAGAGGTTGGACAGAAAAGTAACACAACGCTTACTCATAACTTCCAGTGGCTGCAGTTTTTTTTAAAGCAGGTTAAACAGGTTTTCCATTGGGAAGGTGTGGAAAAGACCCAAAGCAGGACAATGATAAATTTTCTTTTTCACCAAATTGTCTTCCTCTTGTTCTTCCCCCAATTCTTTCTTGTCTCCTACGATCTCTCTCCAACTCTACATTTCAGCATTCATCACGTCCGTTTCCTAGTCGCCCCCCCACCCCCATGAAGAAACGTGTCAGGCTCCAATTAGCCAGGCTCAACTCCATAAAGGCACATTCTCCCTAAATGAGCAGAAATATTCCAACTTAAAAATGTATATAAAATGTTTATGAAATGAGGAGGATGGAGACTCAGAAGTTATTGTGGGAGCTGGCAAAAGGTGGGGCCAGGCATATGGGAGCGAGTATCTGATGGCTTTCTTTGTGATTGCCATGTAAAATATGTAGACATACTCCTGCTCCCTCCTTGGAAAACCCTCCACACCCCACCCTCAGCTCCAGCTGCACGCACACAAGAACCCACATATATATATATATATGCACACACGCGCTGACTGAGGAATCCAGTTGAACACGGAGCCGTTCTTTCCAGACCAGAGAGCTTGTTGTTTTAGTCTGTTATTTTCATTTCTGTGCACCTGCATCCCTTGCCTGAGACCCCCACCACATTGCCCCTGCTTCAGCCTGCAACACGGAGATGTGTGTTTCTGAATAAATCACACACTATGCAATTTGGTTTCCTCAGGAATTTGAGAGGAAAACTCTGGATCTCAGTGAATTGAGCTTAATTACAACCTTTGGATCCTGGATGTATTTCACCTGCTTTGGATATGTTCTGGGGGACCTCAAGGTCCACATCCGTTCCTTCCTTCCCTCTTGCCCTCAGGAGCTGCATGCATGATGAGATTGAGGTATTTGCCCTCAGCAGGAACAGGATAGTGAGCAGGATATGCGGGTGGGAATTTCAGCCTAGGCTGCTTCACAGTTTGGTGGCTCAAGGGTGGGTGGAGGGCGGGCTCTTGGTTGATGAAGAACAATTTCATGTATTTGATGTCTAGCTGCTATGGAATCTTATTTGCAAATGTTAAGTGACCTAGTCAATATGGTTCAAATTATCAGTAGCAGCAGGGGAATGTTGACTGCCACAACTTGGGCTTTGAAATGATTTCTGTACTTTTGGTGCAATCCAGGGCCAACGATGTCTTGAATCCAGTTTCCATTTGGTGGGCCTCTAAATCATGGCAGGGACAGAATTGCAAAAACAAAGCAGTTCCTTCTCTCTGGTTGGGTAAACCAATGTGGGCCCGAAGAAGACCCATAGGAGAATCATCCCAGGCTTTGCCTGAACATAAAAGTAAACCTACTTTTTTGGTCAACCAGAGACGAGAAGGTTCAAAAATCAATGGTGTTTTTTGGACCATGAAGAATGTGTTGAGAAATGAAGATGATGGGTTCTAACTCATTTTTAGGTCAGCATCCCTGAAGGGCGGCGGTTATTTGTGGTTGAACACCGGGAACTCAGTGCTTTGGTGTCTCACAGGTCCAGTTGACTCTTAATAAGTTGGTGATCGCTTGGATTCTTTTCCCTCTTAAACTGTTCTTCTGCCAGCTCCACCTTCTGGTTATTGTTTTCCTTATCTATTGTTGCATAATGAATTACTCCTGATTTAGCAGCTTAAAGACAGTAGGCATTTATTAGGAATTCAGGAGCAGCTTCATTGGGTAGGTTTGGTTTAGCGCACCTCATGAACTTGCTGTCAAGATGTTGGTTAGGGCTACAGTTAAGCAAGGCTTGAAAGGGCCTTGGGATATCTGCTTCCAAAATGGCTCACTCATGGGGTGCTGGCAGAAGGATTTGCTTCATTGAGCTTCCTCTTTATATGTGCGTTTGTGTGTGCACATGCACATTTCCGAGTGGGTGCACACATCTGTGTGCATTTGAGTGTGGAGGCCAGAGGTGACATCAGGTATCTTGTTCTAACACTTTCTACCTTATTTAAAAAAATCATTTATTATTTTTATTTTATGTCTATGACTGTAGTGCCTGCATGTGTATAAGTGTACCTGTGTCATGAAATACCCACAGAGGTCAAAAAAGGACATTGGATTCCCCTGGAACTGGAGTTTCAGACAGTTGTTAGTTACCAAGTGGGTGCTAGGAATTGAACTGGGGTCCTCTGCAAGAGCAATCAATGCTTTTAACCACTGAGCCATCTCTCCAGCCCTACCTTGTTTTTTTTAAAAAGTTTATTTTATGTACATGAGTGTTTTACCTGCATGCATGTAAGTGTGCAGTGCTTATGGAGGTTAGAAGAGGGCATCAGATCCCCTGGAACTGGAATACAGATGGTTATTAGCCACCATGTGGGTGCTGGGAACCAAACCCAGGTCCTTTGCAAGAGCAACCAGTACTCTTAACTGCTGAGCCATGTCTCCTGCCCTTCTATTTTTTTTTTTTTATTTTTTTAAGCAGGGCCTCTCACTAAGCCTGGAGCTCACCAATTGGTTAGATTGTCTAGCCAGTAATTTGAGGAAATCTGCTTGTCTCCATCCCCCACCCTCCCAATGCTGGCATTGTAGATACATGTGGCAACATCTAGATATTATGTGGGTGCTGGGGATTGAACTCAGGTCCATGCTTCACAGCAAACACTACCCACAGAGCCATTCCCTCAGTTCCTTAAGCTTCTGGATGTGGCCAACTGTCTTCCCCAACAGCAAGTGGTCCGAGAGAGCATAAGCAGGGAGGAGTCTACGCCTTTTAGACCCAGTCACATCTGCCACACTCTAGTTAATGGAAGAATATTGAGTCCAGCACACTTTCAATGGGAAGAGAAATTAGACTCCATCTCCCCCCACCCCAGTGCTGAGGATTGTACCCAGTACCTCACGTATCCCAGGCAAGTGCTCTGCGATGGACATATCCCCAGCCCCAGACTCCATGTTTTGAAGGGAGGCATACAAAGAATTTCTGGACTTGTTTTCAAAGTACCATAGTCCTAGTTCTCCTCAATGCTACTATATCTATAAATCTATTTAGCAATCATCAAAGGAGTCTTTCTGAAATTGCATTGCAGCTGCCTTAACATCGCCGGCTAAATATCTAATTCTCTTGATTATTCTGTACATGACTTGGTATATATCGCCCTATGTGTGTGTAGTTTGACAACAAAGGTGGGCTGAATGCCAGGATCAAAACAGAGGAGACTGAATTCTGTATAATTGTCAGAGCTATACTCATGCTAAGCACAGTGCCTGGCATATAGTAAGTATTCAGTTAATGCTTACTATGGAAAGAGTGAACAAATGAAAGACTGTATGAAAGGACTTCTTTCTACCTTGAGACTGTGTTAGAGTACTTTTTAAAAAGAAGCTTTTTATATTGCCGCTTGATTTGAGCATGCTACCTAAAATACCTAAATCGATCCCATCCCCAATCCTCTGCCCAGCTAAGAATTTTCATCCTGCTGGATTATTTATTATTGTTTTGTTACATTTATGGGTCTGTTTAAATTATTTACTTCATCCTTGTTTCACTTTGGTAGGTCATATGCGTCTGTAAATTCATCCTTTCTTTTAGATTTTACAGTTTAGTGGAATATAAACATTTAAAGTATGTTCTTATGATTCCCTGAATTTCTTTAGTTTCTGTTGTAATCTCTCCCTTTTCATCTTCAATTTTATTAATTTGGGACTTCTCTCTCTTTCTCTTGGTTAATTTGGCTAAAGATTTGTCAATCTTATTAATCTTTTCAAAGGACCAGTTCTCGGTTTCATTGATTCTTTGTAGTGCTTATTTTTTTTCCATTTCTAGTTCTTTAATTTCAGCCCCGATGTTGATGATCTCTTCCTATTCATTGTTTTTGGGTGTTGTTTTTCCAAGGCCTTTAGGTACATCAAATTATTAATTTGAGATCTCTCAATTTGTTTTTTGCGGTAGGCATTTAGTGCTGTAAATTTTCCTTTTAGGACAACCTTGACCGTGTCCCATATCTTTTGATTTTTTTTTTTTTTTTTTTTTTTTTTTTTTTTTTTTTTTTTTGTGTGTGTGTGTGTATTTGTGTGTGCCATGGTATGCATGTGGAGGTCAGAGGACAACTTGTGGGAGTCAGTTCTTTCTTTCCACTATGTGGGTCCTAGGGATTGAGTTGAGTGATCAGACTCGGCAGCAGGTGCCTTGACCTGCTAAGCTGTCTTGCCTGCCCATGTTGGATTATTTTTACCCTAAATATGGAACATTAAAAAAACCTGTATTAAATGGAGTCTACTGGTCAAAGACCATTCTGAATTATGTCTGTTAGTCTGTTAGCTAACATAAGCTTTCTCTTTCAATTTCTGTGGTCCCTAATCATAATTTAGGAGTTGTCTATACCAGTCATTGTTTAAATATTGTTTCTTCTAGCTACAATGCTATTTCACCTATATATTTTTGCTCTGCCTCAGAGCTCCTAATTTCTTGACCTTCCTTCTGACTGAGATTTATGTAATCAGAGCTTCAAAACAAACACAAACAAAAACCCAAATAAAAGCAAAACAACACCTAAAAGACAAAACAAACAAACCAACAAACTACCCACAGCTAACTTATTCCAATGGTACTTAAATTCAAGTAATCCTCAGCAGATGTAATATTTCTCTCTTTCTCTCCTTTCCTCTCTCCAAAAAGACCTTCAGAGAGGAGATCCCACTGCCTCCCACAGCCACCCATTCCCAGAGCCCACCATCTGGAAGTTAAGAGAAAAGAGTGGTGAGGATGATGCATTCGCAGAATAACCGGGTCGTAGAGAATTTATTCTTGGCCTTTTTAGAAGGAACCAAAGTCCTTTTTGGTATGAGTGGTGTAGGGGAAGAGTGGGAGCAAGGAGAATGGGTCACAACCACAGTCTTTGCATCCAGTGGAGGTGACCACTGTAAAAACCAATGTAGACCGTGACAAGGGGACAGGCCCTGCACAGATGGTCAGTGTCTGGGGTCAATTAAGAGACCGCCTTTGGATGGATTCAAACATAAGAAGGAAGGGATCTGAGATTTCCTTACTCAAGTCAGATGTGGCCAGATTCTGAGCTTAGTTTATTTTCATCTTGAGGTACTTTATCATTGTTTTATATTACAGAACTAATGTTTCAAGGCAAATAATTCAGTATTGTGCAACAAATGGTAGTAATTCTAGCTTTCCCTTTTTCGTCTAAATGCTGAGGGTAACAGCTTATGTTTTTTATTTCCATGTGCATATATGCAACACATAAACATGCAGTAGGATTTAAACAACTGATGATAGCAGTCTAGATCCATAAAACACATTTTACTTTCTCATCTCTCCTCCCAATCCATAAAGATGTCATCCAGGTCAATATAAATTGATGGTTCTTAAAGATATTTTACTTATTATTATTATTGTGTGTGTATTTGTGTATGTAAATGATGTATGTGTGTGAGTGTGGGTACACACATGTCATGCATGTGTACATGTAGAGGTCAGAGGACAACTTTTGGAGTTTGTTCTCTCCCATGGGATCTGGGGATTGAATTCAGGTCATCAAGCTTATGTAGCAAGTGCTCTTACCCACTGAGCCACCTGGCTGGTCAAACCTAAATGAGTTTCCCTCATTGTTTATGATAGTACTATAGATAAAACACAACATGCCTAATGATTCCTCCAGTTGTGGCCACGTACTTTGTCTGTAGTTAGTTTTATCAAAACTAGCAGCTCCACAATGAGTGTGCAACATAATTACTCTTACCTCCTTGTGATTTCATCTCTATGGGCTAGATTTCCCAAGACAAGATTTTGGTTTTACTTGGGTGCATGTTTTTTGCATTCTTTCACGTTGGTTACTACCACAATAAACAATGCTCCTCTTACTCCCTTAAGCCAACCACCTAAGCTGTTTTCCCAAAGTGTCAATTTGGCAGAAGAAAAACCCAGGAAAAAGTATCTTTTCTGGTTGAACTGGCTCTGGAGTGGATTGATTGATACAAGTCCAGTTTTGAGATTATCCTATGTGTGTTGGTGAGTGTGTAATGCATGTCTATGTATTTTATATCACTCAACTGAAATATAAGGACTAACTATATATAAATATCATTTCATGTCAAACAATATGGATTTCAGTAGTGCGATATGGTACAGTAGAGAATGCATAGAATTTAAAGTCGAAAGATTTGAACTTCAGGGTTTCTTCCTCTATTAGTGACCTTCTTGTAAAATTGATACCTTCATAATGGTATGAGTGCAATTGCAGTGCTGACCTTACAGGCTGTGAGAATTAAAAAAGAGAGATCATGGGCCTGGAGAGATGGCTCAGTGGTTAAGAGTGCTCTTCCGGAGGACTTGAGTTTGGTTCTGGCAGTCAGCTCACAGCTGCTTTTAACTCCATCTCTATCCAGTGCCTCTGGCCTCTGCAATACCCGTGCTCACCTGCACACACCCACATATACTCACACAGGCTTACACACAAACACATAATTAAAAATAATAAAAAAGAAGGAGCTCACATTGTAAACGATACAGACTCCTATATGCGCTTTAAATTTATTTAACACATGCAAATCACTCCAGAGGAAAATACTGTTCTTTTAAAACAAACAGATAAACAAACAAAACTAGAAAGAGGCCACTAAGGTCTCATGCTAGAGAAGGCTTCCAGAGACCCAATGGCACCCAGTGACCTCAGAGGGGCAGGTCAGGTCTAGAGAAAGGAACCAGAGGCCTAAGATCACAGTGCATTTGAAACCAGCCACACACAACCGGCTGCTCCAGTATTTTCTACACTTGAGGACCTAAATACCAGGTGATTGGTCAGGATTACCTTGCTTTGTGGAGCTGTTTGGTTATGCTCATGGGTCCAAAAGTTCTTCTCATGAACTGAGGATGTTTGCTGCAGCCTTGTGCTGAGAAGGCCTGGGATATTTTTCAGATGTTTTCTTCTTTTACTGAGGCATGTAATTCATTAATCTGCCCAAGGCTGCCCTGGCTTCAAAACTATAAGGCCAGTGTCTTCAAGCCTAAGCACATGGGATAGTTTGGGTTATCTATATCCAGACCTTCAGACCTGAATGACTAAAACTGTTAAAACACAACATGTCATGAAAAATTCCCTCCATTTCTCACTCCTGGGAGTTATTATTATTATTATTATTGTTTTTATTTTTTTGTGTACAAGTGTTTTGCCTACATCTGTGGATATTTGTCATGTGTGTGCCTGGTATCTGTGGAAGGCAGAAGAGGATGTCGGGTCCCTGGAACTGAAGTTACAGGTGGTTGTGAGCTGCCTCATGTGGGTGCTTGGAACTGAACCCAGGTCCTCTGCAAGAACAGCGAGTGCTCTTAATCACTGAGCCATCTCCCCAGTCCCCTAGGAATTAGTCTTGGTTCTTTAATGTTGATTTTGTGGAAAACGAATGTTCTCGGAGCTGGAAGGAGGGGTTTTCCCATTAAAATGAAATGGCTGCTTTACCCAATGAATAGACAAGAAGGGCAATTAAAATGGCAGATAAAAATTTCTTAATTTTCCACCCTTCCTCCTATCAATGCCCCTATGATTTTAAAATACATCATAAAATCATGTGTTAAATAAAACTTCATAAACTATCATGCCATAACACAGTGGGCCATGACCTCCAATGGGCTCTAGTTGTGGGTCATTTTAAAGATAATTTCTCTGGAGATGGCTCAGTGGTTAAGAACACTGGTTGTTCTTGCAGAAGACCAGGGTTTGAATCCCAGCAGCCACATGGCAGCTAACAACTGTCCGTGACTCCAGTTCCAGGGAATCTGACAGCTGCTTCTGTCCTCTGTGGGCATTGCATGGATGCATTTACCTACATGCAGGCAATACACGCATACACATAAAATAAAAATAATAAATAAAACTTAAAAAAAGATAATTTCTCTGATGAGTGTTAAACAAGGACCTTTCAAAAAGCTATAGAGTGAGGCATTATATATTCCTGCTTTCTCAGTCAGACCCTGGTCTGTTCAGGCCCCAAGATCCTGTCTAGTTAGTGCCCACATGCCCACTTCCAATGCCAGAGCATTCAGGTTTGGATGATAAATCACAAACACACACACACACACACACACACATTTATCACTTGTGTGGGCTCTGAAGGGGAAATTTTGTTTGTTTAGCTAAACTGTACTAACTACCCAGCAGGTAGTAGTCTACCACTTTCTATACATTTTTCTCATCTGGCCTTAAAGACCTTAAGTAGGCGCTATTTTACTCTGAATCCCAGAAAGCTTAAGTGCCTTACTCACATTCAAAAGGCTATACTAAGTGTCAGTGTCAGGATTAGAACCCACACCAGGCCAATTTCAGAGGCTGTGTGCTTAGCTGGTATATTCTTGTCTTCACCCTTCTGCTCTAGGGAGTGACTTGAGATGCTGGACTCAAGTCCCAACTGCCTGAATCCTCCAGAATTCCAAGGAAGCAGCTGTAACCTCAGCGGGCCAGTGGGGCTTCCTTCTGGGAGAAGCTGTGTGCCTTGGGTTTGCACTCACTGGAGCATTATGATGCTCTTGGGGTGCGCCCTGGACACCCTGTCTGTGCCTCTTCACTACCGTCTGTTTACAGCTGAACTTTTTTCCCTGCCCCAATTAGTATAAAGTATAATGAATCTGCTAAGAGCTGTGGTCCCACATAGCCCTGCCAGTTGGGTGTTTGGGGGTGTGTGGATAAAATGAAGTGTGAGCCCAGGAGTCTGCCCTGGGGTGAGAAGAGAAAAGAGCCGATCTGTATGCTCTAGCAGCCGGCAGCTCTCCCTGCACTGTGGCCTGTGCTGGGACTGTGGGCCAAAGGAGCTTTGGAATTGCTTAGACCTGCCTCTGTGCCTTTAGCTGTCCGGGTAAAAACATCACCTCTCTCGAGGCCTGCACTGGAGCACAAACCCACGTATTGTCTGGCCCCTGGCAGGCTGGTCTGTGGAGGGGACACTCTAAGAGCTCTATTTTAATCTTTTGGAGCTGGGCCAGGGTAGGAATTCAGCTGCCAGCACCAGGCTCCCAAACCCCATGCTCTCACCCCACCCCCAACCCCTCTCCTGGTTTCATTCCTTCTGACCTCCCATCATGAGAGGTGCTGGTGTTCTTTCTTTTTCCCTTTCTCTTTCTTAAAACTACCAGGGTTCTTTCATGCATTTGACCTCCCAAAGTGTTGCAGACCAGGTCTCCTCAGTGGGCTACTTGGGACTCTGAGCTGGCAGGAGGCCAACCCTTGAATCTTGAGATTTACCTCCAGATGTGTGTGCCTCTATGCTCGTGTGGCTGTGTGTGTTTGTGTTGCATGTGTGTACAAGAGAATCTGTGTGTGTGTGTGTGTGTGTGTGTGTGTGTGCATGCGTGCATGTGTGTTTTGTATCTCTCTGGCTCTGGCTTTTTTCCTTCATGTGAAAAAAATGTATGGGATGATAAAATGGTAGGAAGTCAAGAAAGAAGGGAAAAGAAAAGTGGTCGATGTCCATAAATTTCTCCTCTGCCAATACCTCTGCTCAGAGTCATAACATTTCAATTGTCTCTCTAAATGGCTCTTCCTATCCTTCATAGGCCAAGTCTAGCAAGTCTATTTCTCCGGCTAGTAATGAGTCTTGTAGAGTTCTCATGAAAGAATGGATGTCAGACTTCCGTTAGAGCTTGAATTCCTATCTTTGCTCTACTACTTGCTGACTGGATGATGTTGGGCGTGCAGTTTCCTTTCTTAAGCCTTACTTTTCCGTTTGTAAAATGTGGTTGATAATGCTACCCCCTTTCCCAGAAGGTGACTGAGAGGCACGGAGCAGGTGACCCGTACTTACTGGCGCCTTTCCTGCCTATGTAGCCTCTCCTCTCCCGTGAACAAGCTCTGAGGTAGCAGCTGAGCCTGGCTTCTGACCTTGGTGAAGAAGCCCTCAGCTGGTTTAGAAGGGCTACATTCTTCCTGAAAGAGCAGAAGGGTGCAGAGGGTGTGGCCCTTTCTCTCCCACCAGGAATCTCCCATTTCTTCTCACCCCCATCCTTCTGGCCTCGGCCAGTGATGTGCATTTTCCCCTCTGTACTGGCCTCCAAAACTGACTCACTACCTCAACAGGGTAGCAACTTCCAAAACAAAACTCTTTCAACCAAGGAAAATATAACTATGGGGAGGAAAACATTTCAATATCAGGCCCCCTGGGACCCGAGGAAATGGGCTGAATGTTTGTCAGGAATGATGCTGTTCTGACTTCACATACTCTGGTGAGGACTAAGAGAGAAAGAACAATGCCGGGCACTGGGCTCCCACCCAGTCAAAAAAGCTCGAACAAGATCTAAGCTGGTGCTCAAGTCGGTCCCAGCTTGAAAGAGTAAGATGTGTGTCCAACATCATGTCTCAAAGCAGGTTCTGCTGTGGATGATAAACGTCTTACTGAGGGGCCCTGGAATGTGCACCATCGTGGTCTCTATTCCCCTTTTCCACCTCAGAAGAGATGCCCACAACAGCCTTGCTTTCTGGCAGAGGGGCCTGCTTGCTTCATGCCTGGCTTCTGGGAAGCAGTTAATGGGAGCGCATTCCACACTTAACAATAGTGCCCCCTAGAGTTGGGCAGTGCCAACTTTCTGGGACACTCTAGGAATGGGATTTGTAGCAGTGATTAAGCAAGATCTAAGAGAACAACCTGTGAGGAGAGCGGGAGTGCTGGTGGAAAGTGAGATGGTGGGGAAGGTCCAAGAGATATTCCAGATCACATTCACTGTGATTGCACAGAGACCTGACAGCCATGGCCTAGGGATTGAAAGAGATGGAGATACAGACCAGGTGAGGCAGAGAACTGGTTTAAGTCTGTTCGCTTTGAAGAGAATTTGATGAAGGCAGAGAACACTGGAATGCCCAGTATGGGTTTCTTGAAAATTCTTTCTTTCTCTATGATAGACTCAATGTCACCTGCTACTTACCTTCCACAACATGCCCTTCCCACCCAGAACAACAGAACAAAACACGCACTCAAATAGAAATGTCCTGAGGACCTCTGCTCATCCCTGATAGGTACTCAGTGCTGACATTTTACATTCATGAAATTTCAGAGCCAAGGAAAAACTTATACATTTTATAAGCATCTTCAGCTGTAAGCCAAGAGAGGGAGAATACCATAGAAATCCTTGACCCTGACTCAACCAACCTAAGGCCTTGTAGGAAAGGAACTGTTTAAGTACTGAGTTGTCCCATTTCTCTTCATCTTTGATCATTTTTTTTGGTGTGTGAGGTGTGTGTGTGTGTGTGTGTGTGCATGTGTGCATGTGTGTGCAAATGTCTCTTGTGTATCTGTGCAGGGTTTCTGTTTCAGAGAGAGCTTCCAGTGACCATTTTCTTTTGCTTTTCAAAGGGCTTAATTCATTGGTACACAGTCCATTGGAAAGTCAGGAGGGCATGGCCCTGGGTCTTATGTTAATGAGCTGCATTTTTTTAAACTTATAAAACAGTGATAAAAGTTGTTGTCTTGGGGATGGTTGATATGGCTCAGGTGGAAAAGAACTTACCTTGCAAGCATGATGATCTGAGTTTCCCAGAACCTACATAAAAAGGCCAGGTATGGTGGCACATTCTTCTAATGCCAGGGGTGGGATCCTTGGAGGTCACTGGTCAGCTAGCCCAGCTTAGCTGTGAAAGTTCCATGCCAGTAAGAGACCCTGTCTCAAAACCCAAAAAGGAAGGGCCAGAAGAATGCCATCTGAGGCTGTCCTCTGACTTCCAGAAGCATGTGCAGACACATGCATGTGTGTTCATATACATACAACATTCTTGTCTTCATCACCCCCAGAGTTGTGTGTCCAGCTCACATAGAATGTCATTTGTGAGATTATTTT
The DNA here is from genome assembly GCF_000622305.1 of Nannospalax galili. Lineage (NCBI taxonomy): Eukaryota > Metazoa > Chordata > Mammalia > Rodentia > Spalacidae > Nannospalax > Nannospalax galili. The sequence continues at coordinate 11,143,271 of NW_008342393.1, read as the reverse complement.
ATAAACATGTAAGAGATTGTAGTTATCAAAAGCTAGTGAAGAAAGAAGGTATAAAATCAGCTTGATTGGACACTGGGACAAGATTTCAGGGTTTCTGGGCTCTCAGAGGGGTCAGCTTGTCAATCCCTATGGTATCCAGCCACATGGAAAGATATGGTGGTACTCAGATAGCTTCTAAGCTCCATCACAAAAGGCTCAGGCTTTTGATTCCTCCCGGGGGTAGGTCTCACCCCAGTCACAGTGCTGTGGAGATGTCGTGTCAAGCGGGTGGTGCAACTTTTCAAACAATACCAAAGAGATATTTTCGAAGCACCCTGAAGGCAAGACTGAACTTCATCAGATTCAATTTAGAAAGCTCAAGGCTGGCTGGCATTTGGAAAGGCCCTTCAGTCCATCCTTTATGGAGAAATTAATCTGATGTTAAGTTCTGTCTCTGTAATTTCTTGCAGTTATCAGTCTTGCTCTCATTTAGTAACTATTTGTGGCAGGAGCTATAATACGTGCTGGAGAGGGGGTGGTGATGACGGATGAAACACGCAGTCACTTTGACTCAGAGCTTTGGACCTAGCCTAGCATCAACCTGGTACCTCACTTCCTCTAGCCAGTGTCTGACACCAGTTCCTTCTCTGGCAAAATGATTTAATTCAATGGTTGAAAAGCCAGGCTATTATAAGGTGAGAATGCCATATATCACCTGAACAGGAATGCACGTTCACAGTAAAAAGAAAAATCATCGCAAAGGCCCAATTTCCTTGACATTAGGTTAAGTGAAAGAATTTACAATTTTTTTCCTCTTTGTCTTGATAACCTTTCTAAATGGATTACAAACTAGGTTTTAAGTTGCCTAATTCCTGAGAATGTAATGATGGAGAATTAATTATTTTTTGTTGACAGGTACAAATACTAACTATTGCTTGGAATACCTTAGCAAAAGGGCTAAGCATTCAATGGAAGCATGCGTTTTACTCAGCAAGTAAAACTTGAAAGGCTTACTCTTACCCCTTCCTCTAGTCTGTCCCCTACCCCCAGTCCCAGTGGTTGTAGAAGAAAAGACATATTAAAGGAGCAGTGTCATTTGTTTAGTTTGAAAAAGAAGGCAAACTTTTATTTAAAGGCAGAATTCAGAAAAGAAGGTAATGGTTTGCTTAGAAAGATGACAATTTACAGAGGGAAAACAGCACATTTGGTCAGGACAATAAAACAACGTCCTCTGAGGATTTCAGGAAAGCTAACCACAAACATGCCAATAGAGGGTTCATTTTGTGGTGTGTGTGTGTGTGTGTGTGTGTGTGTGTTTGTGTGTGTGCCCTCACATATGTTGAATTCTGTAAAACAGCTTAAGATAAATACATGGTCCACAGCAGCAAGTGGCCTGTGTTTGGGAATTCAGGAGAGCTTTTGTGTAGGTTCCTGGGAGTGAAGTAATTGCTTCGCAGTGTTTGAAATGCTGAAGAAATTTCAAATCTCAGCCAGAATGAGTGTGTCGGGGGGAAACAGAAGGAATAGATAATTTAAGATAGGATGCCATGCAGACTGCATTGGAGATGTCTAAACATGCACAGAGAAGAGGAAGAAGCAGAATCTCAGTAGTCAAGCTTCATCCACTTGGAAGTGTATAAGCTGATGCTGTATTTTCAATACTTGGCAATAACCCATTAGGAAATGGCCCTAATGCTCTCAATCTAGAGTCAACTGGGTAGACTTTGCTGCTATTTGTCGAAAAACAATGCTCCAAATAATAACTCTTCCAAATTTTTAGTAAGAAGATTTTAAACGCTCAGGTTGAAAAAACATTTTTTTGTCTTCACTGAGACATGGAGAAAGCATTAGGTAAGCCAACTACTAAGAATTCTATTAGTTTATTATTTAATTGACATTTATCCACACTGAAGACAAAGGGTTCACAAACTGCCCTTTAAACAGCAAAGAATCAGATCTTCATATAAATCAAAAATACTTTTGACTTCTATACTCCTAACTTAGATCTCAACAATAGCAGGGTAAGGTATAAAGTACATTTAGTGCTTATGAAAAAAGTCATTCCTTCTGACTGCTAAGATTTCTTCTGTTGACAATTTTTTTTCTTGAAAATACAGTGACACAGGTAGGAAATTATCAAAAATACTTGCCATTAGAAAAAGTTATCTTAATTCTTGTTAATTCCTGACTTCATCCTGAAGAGGCATTTTGCCAGTGCTATGTTTGACTGAGAGTACTGGCCATTTACAATATCCATCTAAAACATTCAAATAGTTTCCAAATGTACATTCTACAAAATATTATTGTTTTAAGATTGGAGGTCACATTGAACACACCATACAGGATTCATTTGTATATTTACAGAGGTATAAAGCACACAAAATTGTGCAGATAATGTACTGAAGTCTAAACTTAGTTGCATATGTAGCAACAAGATACAATAAATTGAACGAATAACAACCAATAATCAGCCAGATTACTATGTACACATTAGGCAGGAAGCAATCAAACACTGCCTAACAGAATTTCACTTAAATTACCTTTTATTTTTCTGTGAAACATCCCCTGCACTATACTACACTACACACACACAGCACACACACACACACAGACACACACACAGACACACACGCAGACACACTTACTTTGTTTCTTTTTCCATCACAAATATCAAATGGATGCTTGTGACTGCATACATGGGCCATCCCCATCCATCTAGTTTGTCACAAGACAAGAAGAAACACAGAAACTCAGAATGAGAACAATTTGCTTGACTTGGCTTTTAAAAATTAGTTTTCAGACAATGGTTACTATGAGGTCTAATCAGACTTTCACGTGGACTGAAGGAACAGAAGCAAAGAGCATTAACTAACAGCTTCATAACATTTGCCACTAAGTTAAATATTGGCTTCTGTTTAAATAAAAAAAAATGTTTGTAACTGGAAGAGAAAGACCCCAGGATAATATTTAAAACAATAATAGCAAAAGCAACAAAACTTCTACTTCCTTTACCAAAATAGAATTTTTATATTCACTTATTCAACTGTTATGTAAAACCAGTTATCCCCTTGAATTTCCATTTAAAAAATTCATCACTGACGGAAGAAGATACAGTTGAAACACAAGTATAACTATTGTGCGCAGATGCAGTGGAAAAACCAGAGACCTAAAATATGGCAAAATCAGTGCTTCATAAATAGTCAATAGATTTTGCTCTAAAAATACTTTTTGCTAATGGCAAAGTCCAACACCTCAGAAAAACTCTGAATAAAGATCTTAGAATAAGTTTCCAAGCTGTACAACACAGTATTAATAAACTATCTTTGTTGTTTATAAGGCCGCATTGAAGTTTAGCTTAACAGTCATAAGCCATGTGTTTGAACATCTTAGGAGAGGTAACTCACAAAGAAAGAAAAATTGTCTTTTCATTCTACTTATCATGAAGTGTTACCATTGCTCCCCAAATAATTTCTTTAAAAGTTTCCTCTAAGATATGACCCAGAAAAACAAGGAAACCTCAATTGACTTCATTGAGACATCTGGAAAAATATTTAGATCTTTATAAAGTGGTAGTATAACACTTTGAATTTTTCTAAGAATGTTCTCCTGTTAATCCAAAACTACCATTTATAATCTGTATGTTATAGTTTAATAAGCAAATATACAAAGATGCACACTGTGGGTGTAGCTCTTACCTCATACATTAAGAAGCTGTAGACTGATGGTACTCTTTCCCTAATGTGTACATTTTCTGAAGCTAGTGAATTCTGTGTCATATTGACATAATTAGGGTTCTTAGATGCACTGCAGACCCCTTGACAGCTTGAGTTGATAGTTCTCCAAGAGACAATGCATACTTCTTTGGTGGAGGGAGAAGAAAAAGAAGGTGCCAAAGACTTAGGATTTTCTGGTGCATCTTCTTGTTCTTTAGAGCTGTCTTCCAGGGAAGGATTCAACCTTCTGCGGGGTACATGTTCATGTGTCAGGATAACAATGAATGAGAGGCTAGTCTTTTCCACTTGTCTGGCATGATCTCCTGGCAAGGATGGGGTAGGTGTTTGCCAGGTGGCTCTCAGACAAGGTCTCTTTAGGGGAATACAACAAGGCTTCAGTCACTGCTGTTCGTAAAGTGCTTTGGGATCCTTCAGGAAAGGGGACTGGCAGAATGTTATTTCTAACTGGCTTCAATTTTTGAACCAAATGGAACCATTTTCTTTAGTGTAATTATTGCTTCAATCATTAGTGAATGTTTTTAAAACCCAATGGAGCTCATCTTTAGGTACCCACTTCTTAAATTAGTCCTTCCCTGGAGTGGTTTTAATTATTGTCTCTCAGGCACCCTTACCAATTAGAAGATGTGATAGCCTTGCCTTGTAAGTGGTTGCCAGTGGAATACTTCAAAACTCTAAAGAATAGACAGCAGAAGTACAATCAGAGACCTCTAGCCAAGCATGTGCTGTCTGCCTGGCTGAGGCAACAGGCTGCTGCCTCTTGAATACATTGATGAGAAGATATAAGGTCAGAGTATGGCTACATTCTAGGTTGTGAGCTCTCTGTGTCCTGGGAATGTGTTTCACACTTGATTCATTGGTTCTCTGTCTGGCTTAGAACAGAAATAGCCATGAGAGGGCCTTATTCAATGATTTCTAAGCATCTTCACAAAGCATGGGGATAGATAATTCAGGAATAAGTAAAGCATGTTGGAAAAACTCTGGAGAAGAGATTTGGGACCTGGAAGTTTCCTCAAGAGGCTCTTAGACTGTATTTTGAAAAGAATAAAAAGGTCACGTTCATCACATCCAAAATAAAACAAAATCAATAAAATAAAACAAAAACATAGATATCATCAGTTCCTTATGTATATAGGTTATCAATATAAATGAATAAAAAATTGTGAATTGGCAGCGTGTGGTGGCGCACGCCTTTAATCCCAGCACTCAGGAGGCAGAGGCAGGTGGATCTTTGTGAGTTTGAGGCCAGCCTGGTCTACATAGTGAGTTCTAGGACAGCTGGGGCTACAGGAAGATCCTGTCTCAAAAAGACAAACAAAACAAAACAAAAAAACCCCCCAAATCCAAAACACATACAAACAAAAAATTGTGAATTAGAGAACACAGTTGTTTCTCACAGAATGCATTAATTCAAAGTGGGGTCACAAGTGTTTCAAAGTGGAAGTCAGGAGTGAATCTGAACAGTTACTGAGAATATACATAGCTACTTTTGTATGGGAATATTGCTAGCAAAATTCATTTTGAATGCAAGTGAATTAAGCATGTCCATTGAAATCAACTCTACATTATCCATTTTATGGACATGCCTCTTTTTCTCACGGAAAATAAAAATATAACCGAGTAATCCCAGTGTAAGTTAGTGGGTTTTAATTTAATGCAGTTGGGTCCAGTAAGCCAGAATTTTTTGAACAAATGATTAGAAGAGTATGTCAGTTTCTGCTTTTGAGTGCTTGTTGAATGCCTCTGATCAAATTCATAGTCCCAAACTATCACCAGTAGAAAGGTCAAGATCAGAGCTGCTTGGCTTCTTGGTTCTTGATAATTATAGCAACCATCTTAAAAATGCATTCAGTATGGGCAGTCTGTCTTCTAATTAGAGATAAGTATAAATCACATGCAGATAACATTTCTGTTATTAATTAGGAGTCATAATTTGAACTGACTTTTCTCCCAAACTTGGTTTTTTAATTAATTGACTTAGTTGTCTGCTAATAAAATTTGTATTTTCCAGCAATGAAAAGCTCTATGATACAGGAAACTTGTAAGGTAAAGCTTGAATAAAAGACTAAATTCTGAGTTAGAAGTGGATAGCTTTGTAAAATAAGTAAGTAGCCTGGACAATTAAGAGTTGACAAGGTATGTAGCAATTTCCAGTGGGACACTCTTTTATAAAGGAGATAGTTTTGAGTTCTGATTCTAACTCTGAGATTAAACCAGCTGTTGTAACCTTCAGCAAATCTCTTATTCTCTTTGGCCTTAATTGACCAAGAATTTAAGACAAATTTTATGGTTCCTTCAAGTTTTAACCTTCACTCCTTCCATATACATAATTCACTCAGATGGAAGAAAACTGTATTTTAAAATACCTCCATCCTCCCCCACCAGGACTAGCAAAGGAACCATAGTCATTCTAATCAAGATTCTTTGGGTGTTCACTGAATATAAAATCTAAAAATTGATTGAGGTCCGGGCTTCAGTTTCATAAAGACCACAGGCATCTGGTCAAAGCTGTGTCTTTTGAATAGGTAATTAGTTACATTTAAATCACGTTTAAAAAATTGCAAGGAATCAGAATGGCCTGGTGAACATGGGAGTGTATATGAACTTTCAGGAGTGGTGGACTGTAAATAAAGAACAGTAGTCAACTGGAGGGGCTGTGATGCAGAAAAGGACCATTTAGAATGCCAGTGAACTGAATGAGTCTCGGCTCCGGGTGAAATGTCCCTTTCTTGAATTTTTTTTTTTTTTTAAAATCTGTGTTTCTCACTTATGAAAAATCCAGAGAGGAGGCAAGATGACCAAAGCAGGAGTTCTAGGTGTTCTGAGCACATATGTGGGTGGAGCAAACTACTGACAGAGGCTTCTAAGGAAAGATTTCCTGTGTGGCCAATCGGCCAAACGATCTTATGAGCAAAACCCATGTGTAAGAAGCAGGTTGAAAGAGGAGGGTAGCCACCCCAGCCCTGGACAGTCTTGATCTGTGATGAGGAGTGAATGATGTGGTTGTGGGGCTCTGAGGAATCCATCACTGTCTGGCCATATCTAGTGGACACTTTCTTGTTCAGTAAGTTTGACCACTTTAGGATCTGATGCAGATACACTGCAATTCACAATGGCACAGCCCTCATGGATTCACTTTGTGTATTGTAAAGAAAGTACATGTTTGTTTCTTCCTCCTTCCAGTTGTCATTTCTACGATTCAGGCTTTTACTTCACTCAGCCATCTCTTTGCACTCTGGAGTAATTTACTGTTCATTTTCACGACTGAATAGGTTCTGAGTGTGACAGAAAGGCTGCTTCCTGCCCTGTTCTAGCTCAAAAACAGAAGTGTCTTCCATTTTTTTTTTTGGTGTCTTTCATATAACTTTAAGAGAAGAAAAGGCCTATCCAAGGCATACTTAATCAGGTTAAGTGTCGATGGATAAATTAGACTTGGGGAGTCCTGAGAACCTTGCACCTTGGAATATTCTGCTATAGCTGAGCAGGAACTGGGCACAAGTGTACTTGATCCCTTTTGCTAGAGACACAACGTGAACCTCCCCCCCCCCCCCAAGAGTCTCCTAAAAGTTTGGATTAGAAAGAAAAGCTATACCAATCTAATTTCCATTCATTGAACTCCTCATCAGTTGCAAAATCAATGAAAGAACCCTCCCAGACAACTTCTGAGCTAAGGTTGCCTCTTTGGACTGATCTACTTCAGTCGCAGGTGCCACCAAAAGTGTATGATTCACGGGTCTCAGACGCCATACATTTTCTAGGATGAGCCGAGAACAGCACTGAAAACTTTAGCCTCCCTCCTGCTCCCCACATTGGGAAAAAAAAACAAAACAAAACTGTACCTGTAACCTTTGGACGTGTAACTTTCAAAGCTTAAAAAAAATTAGGGAACACAGTGGGGCAGGCAGGGGCTATGGTGATGGAACAAGCAAGGGCTAGCGTGGGTGAAACAGCAGTAGGTGGCTAGCACGGGCCTCCCTAGAGCATACTGCTTAGTATTCCTGACACTGGGGATGTGGGGCCTTCTGGACTCATCTCTGAGCCCGTAGGGCTTGGCAGGCTGGCACGGCCTGCAGGGGTCGGGCTCAAGCCAGTCCACAGCTTTGGGTCTGAGCCCACGAGTGTCTCAGGGTAGGGTTCCACGTAGACTCGCCGCAGCGAAGGCCTGGGGTCCTGGAGGCAGCTCCTCCGCTCCTCGGGGAGGCTGGCTGCGTGGGCCAGCGCCAGGCCTCGGGGCCCATCCAGGCCAGGCCCAGGCCGCTCCGCCTCCCCGGGATCCCGGGCCTGGCCGCAGGATCGAGGCAGGTACTGCGTGTAAACACCCTCGGACAGCGACAGTGACTGCGTCTCGCTGTGCATGCGCAGCCAGCGGTGGTGACGGCTGAAGCCGCCATAGTGCTGGTGCTTGCCGGGTTTCCGCCTCCCCAGGAAGCCCAGCGGCGGCCGCCCGCCGGGCGCCATCTTGGCATGGTTCTTGGGCGCCAAGCCGGTGAGGGTCAGGCTGTGGAGAAACTCGGCACAGGAGTGGTCAGTGTCTGGGGCCTGCGCCAGGCCCTGCGCATCCTGCCCCGCCGAAGCCTTCACGTCATGCACCTGGAGCACGTCGGGGGCGCTGCCGCTGAGGCCACTGAGGGCCTGCTGAGAGATGTCATGCGATGACAGGTAGACCAGGTCTAGGTCTCGTGGGCTCAGGGCGTCGCTGGAGTCGTAGTCGCTGTCGGTTGGGAGGAAGACTTCTGAGCAGCCTTCTTCGTCAGAGCAGGGCTGTGATTCTGCAAAGTCAGGGGCAGATGTTGGAAGACAGACTCAGTTAGGGCCGGATTCATGGGCTCAGGTGCATCCAACCCGCGTTTACAAGAGCAACCAGCTTCATTCTTTGTCACATCTTGAAATTCTTAAGGCTTTTGGATAAAGAGCCCCACATTTTCATTGACTATGGTACCCTGCAGATTATACAGTAGTAGCCTCTGGTCTTAGTTTAAGGGTAAATAAATAAATAAGCGATAGGTCCAGTAGGGACAGTGGTGTGTGTGTGTGTGTGTGTGTGTGTGTGTGTGTGTGTGTGTGTGTTGGGGGGGGCATTCCCTTATTCCCCCGCTCATGCCTTGATTATTTTCTGGTAATCTGTAGAGAGGATGGACAGGAAACAAAGTTGGATGTTATTTTTTCTCTGTTCTTATTTCAGAGACAAGATTTGCATCTGACAAAATAGCAGGCATTTAAAAGGAGGAAGAAGGAACTGATGGCAGAAAATGTGAAATCTTGTTTTCAGATCTTAGTAGCTCTCTATGTTCTTTCTCTGTGATCTTGGAAAAATTACTTTGTGTTTCAGGTTCCTTATGTATAAGTGATGATGACAGTGGAACTTAGGGAGATTAAAAACTATTATGAATATAAAGACTTAACACATATTTTTTTAAAAAGCAAAACAGGCCAGGGTGGAGGCAAAATGAGATTCAGAAATAGGTCTCCAGGTGCATCTTATAATGACCTTGAGTGAGCTAAAATTTTCTGTAGGTATTTGTCATTTCATGCAATAGTTGTTTATCTCTTTTCCCATTTCTGATTGCAAGTAGTCTAAAATCCTTTGAATTTCTCATTTACTTAGTCCATAGTAATTACTTGGTGAATGCTGTACTTGTTAAATTTGAAAACATACAATGGTCTTGAAAAAAAAAACAAACAAACCAACCTTTACTTTTTTTTTTTTTTTGGTCTTTTGAGATAGCCCCAGCTGTCCTGGACTCACTATGTAGACCAGGCTGGCCTTGAACTCACAAAGATCCACCTGCCTCTGCCTCCCAAGTGCTGGGATTAAAGGTGTGAGCCACCACAGCCAGCCTTAGCTTTTAAATTTGAAACAATTCTAATTTTAAAAAGTTCTCACAGGATTTTTCAAGAGAATTCAATAAACTGATTTAAATATTCAACCAGAAGAGAAAATTTATGAGAATAATTAAAGAAAAAAGATACAATAGGGTGGGGATATCCTACCAGATAAAACGTACTATAGAGCTTTGGTCATTAAGACTTTGTAGTATTAGTGTAGAAATGGACAGATCTGCTGACTAGAAAAATAAAATCCTAAAGCAGATAAAAGTCTGTGATAATATGTGGTAAACACATTTCAAATTGGGGAGTGAAATAGATTATTTAATATATAGTGTTGGAACAATTGGCTATCCTTTTAGCAAAATAATGAGAGTCTTACCATACTCCACATATAGAAATAAATTCCATATGGGTTAAACATAATAGGTCCCAGAATATTAGAAGGCAATATATCTATAATATTTGTGTGGAAAAGTCTTTTTAAACAAGACATACCCCTAGAACTTGAAAGACATTTGATGAATTTGACACCCATGCTTTGTAAAACAAATGACACTATAAACAAAGTGAGAAGATAAGTGATAGGTTATAAGAAAAGAAGAGCAGCATGTGTAATAAAAGATGAAAATCCAGAGGATACCAAGAGCTGTACAATGCAAATGGGCAAAAGATAAGAACCAGCTGTTGGAAGAATAATAAATACAAATGGCCAATTAACATACTCTTCCTATGTTTAACCAGGACAGTAATGAGGGAAATAGAGTCCGAATAATAATCAGGGAAATAGAGTTGAAACAAAGAGGCAGTTTTTACCCATCAGATTTACAAAATGTGAAAGAATGACAGTATCGTGTTAGTGATGGGTGGGAAATAAAGGATAAATCGGCTCAGCTCTTTGGGCCGAAATTTGGCAGAGTATGTTCAAAATGTCCCCACATATCCTTTTTTTTTAGATATCTGTTTGAGAAATTGTCACTATGTGCACATGGAGGCATTTACCAGTTATTTACTGCAACATGATTTATAATAGTGAAATTTTAGATATCCTGTGGTTAAGAATGATGTCAAAGGAAGACTTAGAGGCACAGAAGCACTAAGAAAAGTAGTTGTAGAGTCCTGCAAGGAAGTTCATAGTCAGGAGTGGTTTGCTGATCACAAAATACAACAAGTATTAACAAAACTGCAGGGTTGCAATGTTATGGTTTGTCTGTTTATAGTGGAAAGGTAGACCATATTATTATAAGAATATTGCAATCTATAAGGATAAAGTTAGGGAGTCAGTATCAGGTTATCTCTATTAGGAACTCTGTAGCTAGATACAATGCTCCCTTCACTTGGTTTTTTAGGCTCATGGTATAAATTGTTTTTTTGTTTTTGTTTTTTGCTCGCCTCCCCCCACTACAGGAGATGACATACATATGTACTATTAGGTTAGGTGTCTTAGATGCATATTTGAGTTAGTGTATTTTCAACTTATGGTAGATTTATTGGAACATAACTCCACTGTAGGTTGAGGAACATCTGAAGTTGGTGCATAAGTAGATCTAACATTTCTAAGAAATCAGAGTATTTGTTTTCAGGGACTTTACTATTTTTTAAAAAATTGTTTTAATTATTTTTTTATTTTATGTGTATGCATGTATTGCCTGCATGTAGTTAAGTGCACCCATGTTGTGCAATGCCCGTGGAGGTCAGAAGATACTGTCAGAGCCCCTGGGACGGGTGTTACAGACAGTCGTTAGCTGCCATGTAGGTGCTTGGATTCAAACTCAGGTCTTCTACAAGAACAACCAGTATTCTTAACTGCTGAGCCATTTCTCCAGCCCCTGAGAGTTTACTGTTTTAATGGAAGTATAGGGCAACTATGCATTTATGAGACTGTAGCTGAATATAGGTTTTATAAGATGCAAATAAGACGCAGCTTTATAGGAAAGAGAGGTAACATTGGAACAAAGTTAAACACTATACTATCCTTTATGTATTTTTCTCCCCTCATTTTTCTTTATTCTTTTTCTGTTTTATTTCTTCATCCACTCTCAAAAAGTTTTCAAGGCAGGTTTTAGTAGGAAATGCACAAGCAATGATAACAGGATTATAAATGAGAAAGAGAAAACAGTATAAGTAAGTCCATTTGGTTAGAATATGGGGAACAGGAATGGAATGGGGGGGTATATGAGCCTACAAGAAAGGGCGTCAACAATTGCGTTCTTGGAAGTTTCTTTGGAAAAATTAGGGCTTGCTTATATGCAAATGTTCATAGTAACTTTATTGATAATAGACTCAAGTGGAAACTTAAATGCCCAGTGATGCATGAATGGCTAAACTGTGGCACATCCATACTATGGAATACTTTCCATCGATAAAATGAAAGAATTCCATATAGGTAACATTTGTGACACTGAGATGAAGAACAGATTAATGGCTGTGAAGGGAATAGGTAGGAGAATGGTTAAGTCTATATAAGGGATAACAGAGGGAATTTTGTGGTAAGGTTATAGCTGAGTATCTTGATTATGGTGGTGTTTACCCAATGCCAATCATGTGATAGAATTATGTAAAGCTGCCTATGTGAGCCCACGAGCATCGTGTAACTGGTGAAATCTAGATTAGCTGTGTTTATTATATCAGTTTTTTGCTTTTGATGTTATACAACATGTTAATTGGGACGGTGAGGAAGGAAGTACAAGGAACCTCCTGTACATTTCTTTGCAATCTTCTGTGTATAATTATTTTAAAACAGATTGCTAAGACAATTTAATTTTAAAAAACAGGTAAGGAACTTGCACTAAATTTTATAGCCAATGTGTAAATATTGAAGAATTGACAGGATAAGAGGTATGATTTAAGATAGTTATGTAGCAGGTAAGACGGGAGATCAGCTTAATGAGGCAGAGATGACAGAGAAGACAGCTAAGACGCTATGGTCTAAGCTACATGTTCCCTCTGTCTCTTTCTTGCTCAGGGTGTGGGGCTGAGCAATGGAAGTGGCTGTGTGGAGGAAGTATAAGTGCAGAAAAGTTATTTCTTCAAGATCTTATTGAGCATGAATTTTATGCTAGATAGTTAAGGTCTCTGCTTTTAAACATCATGTAGGTGGTGGATTAGACAACAAAGAAGTCAGAAAACATAAGCTCCAGAGAGTACAAAGTTCTTTGAAAAAAATTAAACTGGATTTTAGTTAGAGAGCGACTTGGAAAGAAGACTCTTTTAATAAGGTGCTCAAGGCAGCATCTCTGCAAAAAATAGAACCTACATGAGACCTCAGCGATCAGAATGAAAGTTTTAGAGAAAAGTGTTCCAGACAACTGGGAGAAGAAAGTTCATGAGGCCTCAAAGTTACTAGTAGATTTTATACCACAGTTCCTGGGAAGGTAGAAATGATAAGCCCTTAGAGTTGTATTGCAGCCCTAATTTAGTTTGGGAAATAGAAAGGATGGTAAGTTTAAATTGGGACAAGTTGAACTTGAAGAGGTGGCTTAAATATCCAGTAGATGTAATGGGAGCGTGTTGGGGTAGGAAGGTTGAAGGAAGTGAAGGTTGTGGCTGTGAAGATGAGGGTACCATCAGAGGGGAGATGGTTGAAGATATATTATTGGTGAGGTTGATAAATCTAAAAAGGTGGATCAGGACCGTGAGAACCAGTGTTGGTGTTCGTGCTTTCAAAGATGGAAGAATATTGTTTTCAGAGATAAATGGTTAGGGAAGAAGACAAATAGATATAAAGAGGTGTGTGTGTGTGTGTGTGTGTGTGTGTGTGTGTGTGTTTTAAAAGGAGAGAAAAGGATAACGGCAGGGTGAATGACTTTGATCTTTGTCCCTTTTTGGTGCTGGGGATTAAACCCAGGGTCCTGCATATACTAGGCTCTACCACTGAGGTGAGCTGTATTCCCAGCCCTGTTAGTTTTAAAACTAGTTTTGACTTTCTCCCATCTTCAATGTGGCAAATTAAGCACTGAAGGTACTAGGGTCTCATAATTGCTTCTTTTTTGCTGATGGCTAGGATAGGTGCCTTAGGAATTATGAAGAAAGGTTAACTGGAGATTTGAATCAGGGTTTGAGATAAGATACACGCAAAGAATGAATAATTAACTCTAGTTGCATTTCCTTCTTCATTTCTATGGTTAGTCATGTCTTTTAAGCTAGCGTGATATACTTGTGTGCTTCCCAAATAGTAATAACAGAATCTGGTATTTACTTAGTACTTGCTGTGAGTCAGTTATAATGCCAGGTGATCCAAGCGCTTTATTTAATGCATGTTTTTCTCACTTTTCAGATGAAAATACTAAAGCTTAGGCTTATTAAATTTTGCAACTTATGTAGCTGATTACTGGGAGACTAGGCACCCAAATACAGATTTGTGTTTCTCCAAAGGCTGTCACCTATCTTAGCATTTCCATAGGTTTTCTTTGGAGGCTTCCTGAGCAGAGGGATCTGGTTCATCTAATTACTTGCACAGAACTGTATTGGTTAAGTTCCTTGTAAGGGCATCTAGACATTGCTGCTACTTAGTCTTGCATTAGTTTTCTTGTGGCTGGGGTAGCAAATGCAACACTGAATGACTTTGTAACAAAACATGTATTTCACAACTCTGGAAGCCCGAGTTCAAAATCATGGTGTTAGGGGCCAGAGAGATGGCCCAGTAGTTAAGAGCTCTAGGGGACCCAGGTTCAGTTCTCAGCATCCACATGATACATCCGTGTGATGGCTCACAACTACCTGGGACTCCAGTTCCAGGGGATCCGATAACCTTTTCTTGGCTCCATGGCCTCCTGCACTCATGTAGTAAACATACAGTCACATAAGCATGGACAAGTACAAATAAAAAAGTCTTGAAAACAAGGCAAGGGTAGTACATGGACATATATCTAGCGGTGGGGGGGGGCGCCATTTAAACCACTAGAAACAGTAAAATGACTCTAAGAAGAAATAATCACTGAATACTTTGACAGTTTCCTTCTCTTTCTAGTTAATAGTGAGTCAAATATTTTGCAGAAACAATTTTTACTTTTTTGAGGTTATTTACTTATTTGAGATTATTTATGTACTTATTGTGTGTGAGTGTGTGTGTGTGTGTGTGTGTGTCTGTCTGTCTGTCTGTAGAGGACAGCATTAGATTCCCTGGAGCTGCAATTACAGACTGTTGAGGGTTCCCTGACATGGGTATTGGGAACCAAACTCCATTTTTCTTCAAGAGAAGTGTGATGGTTTGAATAAGTGTGGCTGTAGGCTCAAGCATTTGAATAGTCAGTTAGTGGCACTGTTTGGGGAGGAACATGGAACCTTTGGGTTTTTTTTTTTTATTGAATTTTTCTGTATTTCATACAGAACAGAACATCTCAATCAATCTTAATCATTTTTATAGCAATCTTAGCAGAACCTTTAGGTCTTGTAGTTGAGTTGGAGTTAGCATGTCACTGGGGGGGGGAGGCCTTTGGGAGTTCATTGCCTTGCCCTGCTTCATTTCGGTCCATCTCTGCTTCCTGCGTGGGCTGAGGATGTGAGCTCTCAGCTTTGTGCTCCAGCAGCCTTGGTCACCATGCTTTCCTAGCCACTGTGGACACTACCTCTGGAACTGTAGCCCAAGTAAACTCTGCTTTCTATAAGTTGTTTGGCCATGGTGTTTTATCACAATGGAAAGTGACCAGTGCACACAGCAAGCACTCCTAACCACTGAACGTCTCTCCAGCCCTTCAGTTTGTGCTTTTATCTTTCGCTATAGAAAATGGTGAGCATTTATTGTTTAGAGACTAAGAAGGGTGTGACATGCTTCAGAGTAGCCGGCATTCTGACATTTCAGTGGAGCATCATATTTTAAGGTCCAGTTTGTCATGGAGAACAAACCAGCTTCCTCAAGTGGATCTAGTTGCTCGGTTCTCTTTCAGATGCTTTCAGAGCATTTCATTTATGTCTGTGTTACTGTATCTACCACACTTTATTATAAATTACCCTTTTTGATATTTCATTGAGCTATAAACTCTAGAGAACATGTACTAAATCGTATTTATATCTGCTTAGCAAATTTGAATTTTAGTCAGAGTCGGAATGGGCTAAGGAATACATTAAGCAAAAGAATGTGTAGTCTTTGGTATTTCCTGTATCTTGTGATCTGAACATGGTCACATGTATTATCAGCCACTTGTAGCCTAATATATATTGAGTTGAACTGAAACTGAAACACATTTAAATCTAGGAGCATGAAGAGTAGAGAGATTAGATTGACTTTTAAAAACAATACTGAAAGCATCCTGAAAGACCTGATTAATGACAGAAATGCCTTGTAAACAATTGCTTGTACCATTTTGCTTTGTCTTTGTTGATAGTTGAACCAGGAGTCATCTATGTATGGTGGGAAGGACAATTGACTAAAACTTGGATAGACCTTGGCTGAAGTCTTGACTTGTTCCTTATTGTATATATAATTTTGAGCAAATCGCTTAGTTTGTCTGAACTTTTCTCTAACTGTAGCATGTAGGTTGTTCCATAGGTGGTGTAGATTAAATTGATTTGTTAAAGATACTTAAAGTGCCATACGAACAGTATTAATATTATTGAGGTCTTTTCTACCCTTAACATAGAAAAACTGGAGAACTTACGAAGATCATTAAGACTGTAAATAAGTATTCAAACATCAAGATTTTGCTGTCACAATTCTTTTGATAGTCAGAAGAGTGCTTTCTCACATGATGTACAGTGTTGTATTTCCTAACTATACTCAATAGTGAATTAGTAAATAATATAACTTACACCTTTTAGCCATAGTATGAGAGATAAGAGGTAAATCAAGAGCAGACAATTATAATTGTAGTAACCCAGGAAAGATGTATAAAAGAGCTCGGGAACAGAATGGTAAATATTATCTTGTTGGTCTATGAATCCACCCTTAAAAAACACTATTCTAGTGAGATCTTAAATATTTGACTTGCATGGTGGTTTTATTATTTATTAGAAGACTTAATGGAACCTATTGCTTAGATTGGTATACCCCTCCCAGAACAAGCTGGGAAAGTCTCCAGGATGCCAGCCAGGGCACTGGGGAGAGTTTCCAAGGACTTTGGCCTCTGCTACTCCCGCCCTTCTTGGAAAAGGATGCAAAGTGTAGCTTCCTTCCCTAGATCCAGGCCATATGCTCCATTAACCATGGTAGGCATCTCGCCTAGTTTACTTTAGTAAACCTGGTGATGCTCCCTGATTTCCCTTGGAGGGCCCAGTGGGCAGGCCAGGGCTGGTAGGACCTTGAGCTTCCCCTCTACTTGACCTGGGAGCTATTTGATGAAAGTTTGCCCATACTATTAGTGCTGGCTTAGGAAGCTTGGCTTTCTTGCCATTGTAATGGGTGTTGCAACTCCTGGTGTCTGTGGGTCAGGCCAACAACAGCAGAGTAGAGTTGCTGTGGATTTTGAGGACGTTATGGGGAGATGACATTTTTGGAAAGAATAATTGATTTAAAGTTATTGCTTTTTTTCTTAAAGGCGGGGGTGGTTAGAGTGATGGTAATGGCAGGCCAAAAAGAAAGGAATAAAAGTCATATTTTTCCTAAAATCTATATTTACATTTAATGTCTCACTATCCATATATATGCATATACACATATATTCTTCATTGAACCTCTTTCCATGGGTTAAATAGAATTTAAATAATTTATAAATAGAATTTACAATAATATAATTTATAATAGAATTTAAATAGTTTATAGATAGACTTTCATTAAGCCTTATGTAGATTTGTTCACTTTTTAATTTCTGAAGAGAAATAGTACTTTGAGTTTCCTGTTACACTTTTGAACCATTTGGTTTATGCTGTATCGTTCCTTACATCTTCTGGGAGAGTTTCCCAGGAAGTTTTATGTTTGGAATATTGGGATGATTTTCAAATGCATCTGAGAGAAACAACACTGGGCCCTCCCCCTCTATTGCCTCACCCATGTGTCACCAGGAACAACATCAGTGTTGGGGGTGGATTGTTGCTCCTTATGACCACTGTACCCACAGAAAAGGAGTGGGAGAGAAAATACCCATGTGATGGACCAAATTCTTTCACCCCCTGCCTTGGGCTGCCTTTTCTAGGAGCCAACTTTCCCCCTTGGAGATGCTTAATTTTAATTGACTCAGAGGAGGTCTACTTTGTATTTTGAAAACACACAGAAATGGGAAGTTAGAGTTCTACTCCCTACCCTCCCCCATCTCAAACAGAGTTACACAAATCCAACATATTCAACACAAATCCAACATATTCAACAATCCTAAGACAAAATCTTGGGCTGGCACCAGGGTAAGGTTTGTGACAGGTGCTACATTTCCAGTAGGTTCCTTATCAGTTAAGTAAGTCCTACCCACATAGAATGGAATTGTGTTGCAAACTTTGTGAGTACGCAGGGGGGATGTTCATCTAAATTGGATTTTTTTTCCCCATTCATAAGTGATTTCCAGGTAATTCAAAGTGGTCACACTTGTGGGGAGGACAGAGAAGCAGGGACGGATTCCATGGCTCTGAAATGTTTCTGCTCTTGCGAGAGGATAGGATGCTTTCTCCCTGGGTCTCAATAGTGTTTTCCTGTCAATGGGTTCCATTTGTCATTTGCTGCTTTCCACGTCTTTGTGTTTCATAGCCCATGGAATCTTGGCTTCAGAGAAATAAATGGACCCAAGAGAGGATTATATTTTAAGAAACGGAATGATGATCAGTCACATTTTAAGTTAATAATAAAATCTGAATGCAATTGGCCAAATCCTCCCAGCAGGGAGTGTGTGTAATCCAACCTCAGGCTAATGTGAGAGTTTGGCATTTCTATGGCATAGAGGAGGCCACCCTCATACAGCCTAGGAGGGACCCTCTTGGGACCATGTGGCTAAGAGAAGATTAAACACTGGGGAAATTCTGTGAACAGAGAGGGCAGATGAGCTGTGAAGGTGGAGATGGAATTGAAAAGTTGCACGTAGAGTTTTATGAGCTGTGGAAGGTCAGAGAGCACATCTTTCCTGCCTTAAAAAGTGGTGTTCAGTCCTTCGCTAGCTGTGCGCTGCCTTTCTTTCGTCTTCTTTCATAACCAAGGCTTTGAGAATGTGTCTTACTGGTCTTACTTCGTCGCCTCCCATCTCTCCCTAATCTACTTCTGTTGAGCTTCTCACTCTCTTCACAAACTGCAGGCTTCAAGATTATTGATGACTTCCTTGTTGGAAAAGGCAAAACAACAGAAGATTTACAGTTGTTTTATTTAACCTTTCTCCATCATTTGACTTACTTTAGTTTCTGTGACACTGCTCTCGTGGTTTTTTTTGGTTTGTTTTTAATCTTCTGTTTCTGGTTGTTCTGTCGTAATCTGTCTTGTTGCTCCATGCATAGGGTTCCTTCCACAGCCTTCCTTTTCCTGTTTTACCTCCACTCTCTAGGGAATCTCATATATTTTCATAGCTTCAAATGTGATCCATGTGTTAACAGTATCTTAAATCTGTATTATTAGTCCAGTTGTCTTTCCTAAGTGGCAGACACTGTACATCTTTATGTCTTTTTTTTCCCCTGAATGTTTATCTTTATGGAGACAATCAATGTGAATTTGCAGTCAACGTACCCAACTACCGACGCTTGTCTTTCTTCCCCTTCTTTCCTTTTATTCCTTTCTTTTTTAAAAAAATAGCATCATGAAACCTTGAAGCATCCAAAACAGAAACTTTCATATCTTCTTTGTTATTAGCTTCTTAGTCGCGCTGCTTCTAGAATTTTCCCCTATATGTTCTCTTCATACAATGGTGAGATTTGATTGTAAAAGTAATTCAGATCATACCAGCCCTTGCTTATGATTTTTAGTACCCTTTGTCACAAGTATGAGAAAATCCAAACGCGGGAGCAGGGCCTGCAGAACCCTGCCTGTTATGGCCTCCTGATCTACACTGTCCTCGACACTCACCCTTTCATTCACTCTGTTCCAGGCACTGGACTTTCTTCCCAACCTTCACCCACGTTAAGCCTTTTGCTCTTTTGCTGCTTAGAATTCTCCAACTCTAGATTTTTGCCTTTTCCTATGGTTGGTTCCAATGTCAAATAGGTCTCTGCCGATCCTCCTAGTGAATTCAATGTCTGTCTGTATTGCTATTTTCTATTATACACTGGAGTTTCATGATCTGCTAATACCTTTTTTTTTTGTTTAGATTTTCATTATCACCCATTCTAGATTGATTTTTATAATAGCAGAGATTTTATTTATTGTTATATCTTGGTTGCTGAAAACAGTGTCTGCCTTATAGTAAGCAACTGATAAGTATTTTTCAATGGAAAAGAAGAATGTCTGAATCCCAAGTGTCAGCCACACTGGTTGCAGTTACCTGAATTACAAGATAGAACAATCCTCTTCCTCTGCCTGCAAAGCTCTTCTTCCTCTTCTGCTCAGCTCCTGCTTACTGTCAGTACTGGGTTCTGTCATCTCCACTTTGATCTTATGAGCTTAAGGGTTAATACCTCCAATCTCTGTAACCCATATGTAATTAGCATGCCATTTTGTTTGTCTGTGTATCTGAATCTCCCATTAGACTGCCTTCTAGCAGAGATATTTGATTTGAAACCTCAGTTTGTAAAGACACACTCTTGAAACTCTATTTAAATATTTTGTTGAATTGGTTGGTAAATCATAGACATCTCTGGTAATGCAAATTAGCTGTTTCCCAAGTTCTACCACTTGCCAAACAGGAGCACATACAAGTTCGCTTATAGGAAAGGCTCATATTGCTGTTAAAGGTTGCATGTTAAGATAATCACATTAAATATTATCCCTATAATATATTGTCTATTACATTTCATGTGGCTTTCAATTAGGTTGTCTTATTTACAAGTAACTCTTCGTGGTGTAGAAATTTTGATTCTTATTTTACATATTTGGAAACTAAAACTCAGATGTAGTAATCTGTTCAAGCACACACAGCTAGTGGAACAAAACTGAGATTTGAATACAGGTCTCTTATTTGTAAGCACAAGTTCTTTCTGCTGCACCATGCTGCCCCCTATGGGTCAAACCTACAAATTAGTACTGTTCGTCACAAATATTATTATGGAGATTATATTATTGGAGTGCTTTTAAGCTGTACAATTAAGAAAGATACGTTAGGCATTATTTTATGCTCCAGGGAAGAGTATATTATGCAGTTTTACCTATATTTAGAATGTGCTTTCTATGCCTATAAGAACAAAGATATTTTGTGGAAATTTGTGTTGCTCTAAGTCATGTTTTTGCTAATAGCATTTGCCACATAAACTCAGCCTTAATTCCTGAGGGAGGAGGTACCTTGCTAGTCATTTCCTTTAGCTTATCTCTTGGTTCATCCTAGCCATGATTTGGCTTCAGTTTCAGGACTCCAGTTGATCCAAGAGTTTTCTCCTCCTCACTTCCCACTCAAGAACTTTAGTGTTACTTGGATGGGAGGTCTACCCTCAACTCTTATCTCAGAAGGAACCTGCTTCCTGCCTCATTCTTGTCAGAGGCTAGGCTGATGAGGTCCTTACCTGGCACTGCAGCAGTCCCTGTTCTGAATTTCTGAATCCCCATGTGTGCTCTTTGTTCTTTCTTATCTTGGAAGTGTGGACCAGAACTGGACTAATCTTTCCTACCCCTAATGGAGCTGATCTCAGGTTATCACCCTAGTTTCCTACCCTTCCATTGTTCTTGTTTTTTCTTCTATGCTTTTAGACTCTTACCCTTGAACAGTGTTTTCTGCCACTCGCTAAAACCAGAGCCTCAACATAAAGAACCTTATCAGTGAAGACAGGACCAAGAACCTGTGACCAAACCAAAGAACTTTGGATCTTACTGCTTACCACTCACTGTCTTTCTTCTGTGCGTCTCTGGGGATGGGGATGTTGATGGAAGACAGTCTATATGTGATGACGTGGAGCTGATCTTCTTTAGATTCTGCTCTTTGGAGGGGTCTATGAGTTTAGTGATGGGCAAGCCAGAGACTGGTTGCTTGTATCTTGCAAACTGCAGAGCATCCATGATCCATCTCATTTCACGCCAGACTTCATCTATTTGCTTTGGAATAAAATGGTGAAAGACTTTAAGTTACCAAACATCTATGAGAAGGAATATGTTTTCCTGAGAATTCAAGATGAACCAATAATTATTGGTTTTGGGTGAAAGTCAGATACTGTCTATACAGGTTTGCTAAACTAGGAAATAGCTTTTTGTGAATCTCTTATGTTTGGCATTTTTTTTTAAACTTTAAAAAAATTTTATTTTTTATTTTATGTGTATGCATGTATTGCCCGCATGTAGGTAAGTGCACTCATGTTGTGCAGTGCCCACGGAAGTCAGAAGAGGCTGTCGGATCCTCTGGGACTGGAGTTATGGATAGTTGTTAGCTGCCATGTGGTTGCTGGGATTTGAACCCAGGTCTTCTGCAAGAACAACCAGTGTTCTTAACCTCTGGGCCATATCTCCAGCCCCACATTTGGCATATTTTTATCTGAGAACTCATGTCATTTAGTGGAAATAGTGGAAGAACTAGATTCTGTTTGGCTCTACTATAACCTTCAGTAAGCCACTTGACCTTGTTGAACCTTGTTTGTTTTATTTGTAAATGCCTTCCCTTTTATACCTCATAGGTGGCTGGGATGCCTGAGTTTGATGATGAACTTGAAAGTGTTCTGTGAAACTGTAGACCACTTTGCTAACATCTATCAAGTGGTACTATCTCTCAGTATGTAATGAAGTATTTCTCATTGGGATTCGGAAGGAAGGTGCTAGGTTGAAGTCTGAATTTCAGAATACTTATGCTTATATTAAGAGAAAGACCAAAGTTTATATATTAACCTGACTCTTTTTGTATACATAAAGCAAATGCTTCTAAAGAACAAAGCAGTTTTTAAAAGCTTATTGTTAGGAAATTTAGGGGCTTCAGCCCATCTCTTCAGAGATGGCTCAGCAGTGAAGAGCACTGTCTACTCTTGCAGAGGACCCAGGTTCAAATCCCAGCACCCACATGGTGGCTAACAACCATCTATAACTGCAGTTCTAGGAAATCCGATACCCTCTTCTGACCTTTGTGGACATTATATGACACAGATGCATTTATATACATATAGGCAATACATGCATACACAGAAAAGTAAAAATAATAAAATATTTTTAAGACATTTAAACACACAGATGCTATTAGGGTAGCATATTTTAGACTGTTACCATTTTTATTTCTGGGTTACTTTAGTGATTTTAATGATATTTTCCATTAGGAAGCACAATAGTAGTTTCTATTGCTATAAAAGTCACTCATGTTTCTGTGTCTCCCTATAGATGACAGATGTTCTTCAGATCCTGATACACAGTGACCATGAGCTTTCTGCTTGTTCTGTCTCCCAAGAAGGGGCTGCTAGTTTCAGTTTCTTGGGAACCTGAAACCTGTGGTTGGCTTTACCAATTTCTCTGGGTACCTTGGCAAAGCATTAACTTTTCCAGATTTGTTTCTTAGCCCCCAAATTGAGGAAGTTTAACTAGCTGATGTCTAAGGTGACTTCCAGCTCTGATATGATTTGTTTTTGAAGAACATTTAGAAAGTTGGTGTCACTCTACACATGTTCACTGTATGAATAATGCCAGATTAAGGTGCACCTGATGAGAGAGGTTTTAAAGATTAGGTACTATCCAGTGTTATGTATTTTCAAGTTTTCTTCTTAGGTCCTTAATCTATAGTTAAGTCTACTCTTTACAGAGTATCACAAGCCTGGTACTCAAACACAGAATAGGGTCTCAGACCCTATTCACTGTCACATTCAGTGTGACAAGTGGGCTAGAATGAACTAGTGAGTGGGACAGTGTGGTTGGTGGCTATTTTTTCTTGTTTTCTAGTTCTGTGCTGTCCTGGTGTAACAGGATTTGGCAGAGTATTCAGGCAGGGCTGGTGTTGAAAGCATGAGATTGAGGCCCAGGATTTGTTCACTCCCTTAGGGCAGGAAGTTCAGGCCCATGCGGAGGCACTAAGCCATTTTAAAGGGAAAAGTTGAAGGAATCTGAAGTTCATGAGGTAAAGCCAAACTGGGAATCCCAGATGAGACTAGCATGAATTTTCCTGATGAAATTGCTGTTTTCTTAGCTGACTCGTACAGCCATGTCACATGTAGCATACATCCCTCACAAAGTTATTTTAAAAGTACCACACGATTGTGGATAGCTTTTAGAGTATCTGTCAAGGATGGGGCCTATGCTTTTGTATCTTCTGTAGAGTAGATACTCAGATGATGATAGTTCAGTGAATGAATATGATGATTACATAGTTCTTCAGATGTCGATTCTCCAAGCTATTGTAAGGATTAAGGGAAGGAGGATGAACACACTTCGTTATAAAGTTTTTAGTATGTCATGGTGCCAATCATTATTATAGTGGGCTGTATGTGAACACTTAAAAGATTTGTCTATATCTTAATCCACAGAACCTGTGAATATTACCTTTTATGATAAAAAAGTAGGTATTACCTTTTTGTGACAAAGATGTGAATGTTAAGGATTCTAGTAATATGTTTTTCCTGGATTATCTGAGTGGACCCTATTTCCAATGACAAACGTCCTCATAAGGACTTTCACACAAGGGTGAGGCAGGTGGAGACTTGGTAGAAGAGAAAAGGCAGAGCGACTAGAGCGGCAGAGGTAGCTGTGAGTCAAGGAGTGCCAGCATCCCCCAGATGCCAGAGGAGGCAGCGAATGCCCCCCCTGGAGCCTTCGAGGGTGTGTGGCTCTGCCAACATGCGACTTTCAAACTTCTGGTCTCCAAAGCCAAGAATAAAATTCCGTTGTCTTAAGGCATCCACTTTGTGGTAACTTGTTGGAAACTTATATGATTATAATCCACCTGTTCGCTTGATAAAAATGTTTTAGCTTCTTGCCAAGCATGGATAGAGTCGTCTAGAAGCAAAATTTGCTTCTTAATTTTCTCAGTGATGAGGTGGAGAGGTCGTAACTGAAGAAAACGAAAATCCCCATAGGTACAGGGAAGCCTGTGCGTTGAGTTTAGTGCGACCTTACTAAGTAGCCCCAAAGAAGTACAATTTCCACTCATTTCACCTTATACTGTTGATCTAGAAGTAACTGACAGCATAATCCCCATGATTTTAAGGTCCAAATTCAGCTTCTGAAGACTTGCTGACATGGTTTTAAACCGAGTGGCTGTGAACTCCCTAGGTCTGTTGATTAAAAGTTTGGCATCCATTTCTCACCCTGCTCTTTAAAAATTTCAGTTTTCATCCCCATAAATTATACCCCTTTCTCTGTACTCAGGCAAGATAATATTTTTATTAAAATGTAAAGGTGATTGGTTTTCTCATAGCACAGCCACAAGGTGCTTGAGGGGATGATAGATTGGCTATATTTAATGAGCTGTGTTTCTATTACAGCTTAGGAGCATTTGAAGCATTGCAGTATATAAATTATGGCCTAATTGCCTAGTAGGCTTTAACAGCTCAATGTATGCTAAGCCTCGGGTCTTCATACTTGGACATTTCTTTTTCTTTCTCTCCTCTTCTTTCCTCACTTACTTTGACATTTCCACTGTATGCGCTGTCTGTAAGCCTGTGTACCTTATCTGTAATTTTTCTATGCCTTCTCTGGTCCAGGCCTCCCCTTTCTGGCTGCATTCCTTGGCTTCCTTTCCTAGCTGTATTTACATAGACTCTTCTGCCCTTTACAGTGTTTGGTTTGTGTAGTGACTTCAACACCATCTTAGATCTGGATGCAACTGACAGATGCCTCTGCAGGTTATGGTGTGTGGTGGGCTGAGGCTGTGAACACCAGTGGGTGAGTGGGAGCAGCTGATTTTCACTTGGCGGGGGGGCGTTACAGAGGCAGAGACAGAGATGGAGAGTGACGGAGACCAAGAAGTCAGCATAGGCAAGGGGAGGCAGAGCATGGAGTCATCTCTAGGCAGTGAGGTTATCCATGTTGGATGCAGCAGGGTGGTACACTGAAGGTGTGGCTGGAGGTAGATGATCTGAAATTACCCTGCTCAAGAAGTTACTTTGGACACTTTGGGAATTGGCTTTTATCCAAGTCTGTGTGTACTTGGCTGGCTAGAAAGAGAACATAGGGGCTCTCAGGTTACTTGCTCCAGAGCAGGCAAGAATGTTGAAAAATTCTTGGCCTGGCCTGCCATTATCCACCCCATTTAAAGGTGTTATCAGAAGTAAAGAGAAAAAAGAAAAAAAAAGAAAAAAAAAAAAAGCAGTGGGGCTCGAGGCTGAGCGAGAAAGAGAGGAGCAAGGATAGCAGAAAGTGAGAATGGAGCCAGGGGTCCTGGAAGGTTCAAGACTAAAGAAAAGCAGTCCTCACTGAATGAGTGAGATCAGGGAGGCTTGAGTGGAATCAGGGAGAAACAACCCAAGGCATAGTTAGTGAAGTGTTTCTTTGAAATCTTTCAGACTGTTAGATCCTAGAATGTTAGAGCTGACTAGGGCCCGAGAAGCCGTCAAGTCCAGTGCTTCCATTGCATATATGAGAAACCCTCCCACCGTCTCCAGAGCAAATGAAATGTCTGCTCCAGAGGTTAGCACCAAATGACTTAGAACTAAAATGTGTGCTCCTTGACTTCTGGTTAATCATCACTGTTGTTATTATTGAGACACTGCCTCTCTATGTGGCCCAGATTGGGCTTGGACTCTGTGTAGCCTGGCTAAGCCTCAAACTCCTCTCAGTTCTCCTGTGTCAGCTGCTCCAGTTCTAGGTTACAAGTGTGTCAACATGCCTGGCTTCGTTGTTACTCTTAATGAGTTCCATTGGCCCTTGCATTGGGCTGGAAAGATAAGTAGGGGAGTGGAGAGATGGCTCAGTGGGTAAGAGTACTTGCTGTGCAAGCATGAGGACCTGAGTTTGGATCCCAGTAGTCACATTAAAACTTGGGGTAGCTATGTGCACTCTCCAGTAATCTCAGTGCTGTGGGGAGCTGAGACAGGAGGATTGCTGGGCTTACTGGCTGCCAGCCTAGCTGAAAAATGGAAAATTCCAGGTTCAGTGAGAGGCCCTGTCTTAAAGGAGTAAAGCAGAGCGTGATAGAGTGGGACACCCAGCGTCCGCCTTCAGTCCCTTGACCTCCACATGCACAGGCATACATGCCCCCCCCCACAGGTGTGCATATACCACACACACGCACCTCCCCCATGCACATACAGAAGAAAAGTAGTCTCTGCGTTCTTCCTTTTCCTACCCTTCCTGCTGTCTGTGTTCTTTCTTTACTAGAAATGAAGTAAATGGAGTAAATGTTCTATAATTTTAAATATTATAATCTCGGGTCAAGAGAGAAAGTAACTTCTTGAAAAGATACTTCCTTAGTTTAAGGGGTCGCCTTCACTGATGGGACTAATGCTACTACTTAGTAACATTTTCTTCCTAAATACTACAAAATCCTCAACATTGACATATTTATACTTCAAAGAATTTTTCTTGTTTGTTTGTTTGAGAGAATTTCATGTAGCCCAGACCCAGACTGGCCTTGAACTCACTATGTGGCTAAGGGTGACCTTGAACTTCTGATCCTCCCCATGTCTACCTCCCAACTACTGGGATTACAGGCATGTGTCACTCTGCCCAGCCTTGAACTTCTTATTAATGATTCTTATTAATGAAGGGATGAATACACCAGTTACTGTGTAGTTTTTATGTGCAAGGCACTTTGCTGAGTGCTTTATATGCATTCTTTCACTAAATACTAAATTCTTAGTGAAACACTAAGATGTGGTACTATTACCATCACTATTTTTCACATATTATTGGGACAAAAATATGTGTGTGTGTGTGCGTGTGTGTGTGTATACATATGTGCATATGCATGTGTGTGTGAGGAGACCAGAGGACAACCTCAGGTATTGTTCCTCAGGAGTGCTGTCCACTTTGTTTTTC
The DNA here is from genome assembly GCF_000622305.1 of Nannospalax galili. Lineage (NCBI taxonomy): Eukaryota > Metazoa > Chordata > Mammalia > Rodentia > Spalacidae > Nannospalax > Nannospalax galili. The sequence continues at coordinate 11,115,875 of NW_008342393.1, read as the reverse complement.
AACATGAGGTCTCTCATTGTCCTGGAGTTAGCCAGGTAGGGTAGGCTGGCCAGCCAGTGAACACCAGGGAACCACCAATCCCTGCATCTCTAGCAGTGGGATTACCAGAGTGTGCCCCACACCTGCTTTTTCATGTGGATTCTTTTCAGGTCCTTGTGCTTTCCACGCAAGGGACTTATTTATTGGGCCTAAAGTTCACAATGTTTCCTCGTATCATGTGTTTACTCCCACTTATCTAGATAGTGATTAGAGCTTCTTATTTGGTCTGGTTTCCTTTCCTTTTGTCTTCTTAAATTCAGGAGTGACAGTCTTAAGTGGGATAATTATAGCACACCTTCTCCTTCCAAGGCTCTTAAGATTATTGTGGAAGAGGGGGCAGAAACAGTGTAAGAGGCAGAGGTGGTGGATGAACACAAGGAAACCATGTTGTCTGGACAAACGGGACAGTCACACACATGGACCCACAGTGCTTACGACAGCATGCACAAGATCTGCTTTAAGCCCCAGCCAGATGAAATCCCAGCATGGATGTGGAAGGTGGGCAAGAGGCCCCAGACCTAGCTGAGGAACTACTGACAACCGATAGTTGCTGGGAGATGGAGTCAGTTTTCTTTAAAGGTGCGATGCCAGGTAGGTTGACTAGGCTCCAGGGCCTGGGCCCACAGCCAAGAGCATTTGGGGAACACAAATGAGACTCACTGGGTCTTTAAAAGAAGCAATAATAATAGAGGGCATGAAGTCAGGGCTGGGTAATAAAATGGGAGGGAGTGTGAATTTGATCAAAATACATTGTATGAAATTCTTAAAGAATCAATAAAAATGTTTTCAAAAAATTCAGGAGTGATATGCAAATTATTTAGAGAGTAAGACCAATCAGAGTAAATGCTTACAGTAGGCCGTGATAATTCCTGTGAGAAGAACATCCCCTCTGCTTGATCTGACCTAATGGAGCGTGGGAAACTATTACTTTCTCTAAAGTTCAGGCATAATTATAGACAAGTGTGAATTCCTTACCTTAGCACAGCCTTTCATATAGTCCTCCAGATCTGTCCTCACTGTCTTTCAATCTTGCCCATTTCTCACTGTTCTCCAATACTCAGTTTATGCCCCAACCAACCCACTGCTGTTTATCCTTCTTCAAATTCTACTTTCCCTATTTGCCTCATCTGCTTATGTTTTCTCTCTGAATGCTCTGTGTTCGGTTTCTGCTTCGTGCTTAGTATAACCTGTCCCTACCAGGCCACCTCAGACATCATCAAGATCTTCCATGGCAATTTTTCTGATACCGACAAGTGAAAGTTAGTGTTCACTTCTTTGTGTTGACACAGAACCCTTCTTTTTTTGTACTTCTCCTCAAACAAGTAATATTTACAGACGTTTCTTATCTACCTTAGTGAATTTTAAACTGTTTAAGTTTATGTCTATTCCAACTTTGTGCCTCTCATACAGTGCTTGATATTTAATAAATATTTCTAAAAATGGATGGAATGCATGTCATGATGATATTTATCATGGGGCTATTGCTATTATACTTATTTTGTGAATTAGGTAACTGATGCCAGAAAGATGAAAAGATTTGTGTGTAGCATTTAGAGGCAATTTCAGGCCAGATCCAAATTTTCTTGACTACTAGTTAGTAGCCTCATCATGAAACCCTGAAGTGTTACCACCAAGCCTTTGTAGGCAAGACCATGGACAGGAACATATTTTTCATATTTTCTTTTTTGTTACAGAGTCGCGCTTGCACACACACACACACACACATACTTTCTTTAAAGATAAGGTTTTACTTTGTAGCTCAGGCTGGCCTGGAACTTGCTGTGTGCCTGGGCTAGCCTTGAACTTACAATCCTTCTGCTTCCACCTTCCCAGTGTTCACATTACAAGAATGCACCATCACGCTAGGGCAGGAATACATTTTCTTATAGCAGTAACTATGCATTAAAGTGTCAGCTCCATCAGAAAGAAGTCTAAAGCACCAATGATGTAATAGGATTTGGGTTAGCATAAACTTGTAGGTCATTTTCTTTTTCTTGAGATACTGGGAAAATTGATTTTTTTTTAAGCTGTTGGAATTATCATTGGCATACTGGGTAAGAACCACATTCAGGGAAGTGGGTAAGAAGCCCCAACCTTAGCTGAGGAGCTACTGGCAACTGATAACTACTGGGAGAGGGAGAGTTGGTTTTCTTTAAGGGTGTTTAAGGGTGTGATGCTAGATAGATTGACCAGGCTCTAGTGGATGGATGCACACCAATGGACATTTGGGGACACAAACGTGACTCAATAGGCCTTAATATATATGACAGAGTACATGAAATCCAGGGGTATAAGAGGGCTATAGATAGGGGAGGGGGTCTAAATATGATCAAAATATTTGTATGAAATCCTCACAAATTCAGTAAAAAGTATTTGGATCATTACTTCCTGGGGAAAGCCACTGTTGCCTACCACAGTAACTGATAGAGTTCTTAGGAATAGTGTGATTTATCTGTAAATCCATTTTTTCATCCTTTGCAAACTCAGAAGTCCCTGAGCACCATGTTTCAGCCCAGACCACTGGGCTCTCTGCACAGAGTGCTCTCTGAATTGGCTCTGGTTGCTGTTCTTTCCCTTGCTTGGTTCTCCGCCTTCCCCTGCCTTTTCCTTCCATTACCCGAGGAGCAGTGGACTGTTACCTGAACGAAGTCTAACACTTGCTGGTGTCTTTGTTTGGCAGCTGCAACCTCGCTGTCTGAGATTGCTTCCCTCAGGGACTGTTGGGTATTCAGAGAATCCAGCTCCACAACGGCAGAAAGGCGGCAATACAGACTAATAAATTTCTCTCTGTAGCTGCAAAAATGAACTAGAAAATGGACAAGCAAAATAAAACATGTTAAGATCTGGTATCAAAATAGAGAAATTCACATAGCAGAGAAAAGCAGTTGAATGGAAACTGATTTATTAATCCTATCAGTGGAAAATATTAAGTCATAAATAAATTATAGATGTGTTCTTAAGGGGCCAGTTGTCTGGCTTTAGTCTGACAGTATTCCCTTTTAGGTTTACCAGTTCCTCAGAAGGTATGAGGAAGCAGGCTGGCTCAAGCTGCAGTTTAGATAGACTTCCCTAAAGTTGGGGCTTTTTCATATGTCGTCATGTGCCACATAACAATGTTTCAATGATGGCTTCATTTGCAATGGCAGTCCAGTAAGACTACATCACTTAATGACATCATAGCCATCTACATTTGTACAAATACAGCATGTGATGTTTACAAATGACAAAATTGTCTGGTACAATTTTCAGGCAATTTTCCCTTTTGCTAAGCATACTTTATTGTGTGTATATGGCTACACACACACACACACACACACACACACACACACACACACACACGGGCGGGGGGGGAAGAAAGAGAGGACAACTGGGAAAATAAACTTTCACTTTAAAGGAAAAAAGCAAGTATCATTTTGAAACCTAGTTTGATTTTCATGTCTAATTTTCTATTAAGTATCTTGCTTACTCTTTCTTAGAAGACAGGCGACATGCTTTTCTTAGGCTATCTTTTATCTAAATTGAAACTTCTGAGGACCTCTTTTAATGGGCTTTGATTCTTTCCTGTCCCCTTATTACCAACTTTGGAAGGATAATGGTTGCAGATCCTTGAACAGAACCCTTTTGTCTTTAGTAGATTTGGCCTTCCTTTCTCAAAAGATGATGGGACAGAGGTCACAGGAAGAGTCTAAGCAGCATACCCACCATTTGCCCTTTTCCAGGAAAGGCTTAGGGCAGTTTACTGCTCTGGCCAGCTCTGGCCATGTATTATAACTTGGGGTCCCAGGTGGTAGGGAAGGCACCCTGGTACAGGTAGTATAGTCCCAATCTCCTCCTGACCTAGCCTAAAATTTGGAGACTCACTCTTCAGGAACCTCATTTATTTTGTGTACATCAGACTTTTACTATTGGGTTCTATGGTTTGGAACTAGGGCCGTTGTAGGGCCATATCTGTGAGAATATTTTTCTTGCGGTTTTCTGGGTGAGGAAGTCTAGCAAGAACATACAAGTACTACCTTTGCATCCCTTTGCTACTGATTCCCAGTACCTACACCTGGCTGTTTAGGGAAGCTAAACCACAGTACTTCAGAACGGGGTGTCTGGTCATCTCTGCCCTTTAGTGAGGAGATCCTGCTTCTCTGCACATGAATTTTCTTTGCATCTTTCACTTTCCATCCTAGCCTGCTTCCTTACTTGAGATCCTTTTAGGAGAAATCTGAGATGAGGTGAACTGCAGCCTGCTCTGTTTGTCTTCGTTCATATGGAAGAATACTGTCTCGGAAGGTGTGTCTCTGTCCTCAGACCTGGGCCTGAGTTTTCTCTGCTATTAGATCCTTCCTAGCTTTTCTACTCTCCTTGAATTTTCTTGTCTGTCTCAAAGAAGAGCTGGTTTCATACACTATCAGCAAATAACAAACTATTTCACTTTCCCAAACAATAGAATTCTCATGTAATGCCCTTGCTTAAAACTATGGAGATTGCCCTCTTTAGGATGAAAATCTAAACATCTTCTTCCCGTAAGGGGAGGTCTTTATGGTCTATGATTTGATTGTGGGTCTTTAATTATATCTTTTATTATACGACTGCCTTCAACCTGTAGCCTTACATCAGTCTAAGCTTTCGTCAAACTGAACGTAGTCATATGCATTTACACTTCTGTACTTTTAAGTACGCCTTTTCTCATCCTCAAATACCTGTCTTTGTCAATCCCTTCTGGTCTCCTTGTAGAAAGATCCAGCTGAAACCTGTTCTCAGTGACATTTCTCTCTCCATTTGGCCCATAGAGGACTTGTTTCTAGGTATCTGAGGACCTTACCCTGCTCCATTGTTCATGTGTGTTCTTGAATGCTTTGGTATTGGACTATGATTTCTTTAAGGGTGGGAAACCATGTCTTAGTATGTTTTATTTCTCTAAAACCTGAAACACCATATCTTCTCTACTAATTTCAATTGAATGAGTAAAGAAATCAGCTGATCTGCAGAAGGCAGACCCTGGCCCTGGAGACTCCTGCCTTTGTTTCCATGCTCACTTCTGTCACTGTGTGCTGGATTTTCCCATTCGAAAAGGTGTATTTCAGGTCTGTAACATTTACTGTCAGCTCCGCAGATGGCGTCACAGCTACTTGTACCTTACTCTGACCCTTGCAGCTCCCTGAATATGTCTTTTTGCCTTTCAAGAAGGGAGTCTATCTTGTTAGCAGTTGATGGATGGCCTCCTTTGGCTGAGGAGTGAAAAGAGAGAGGAGTTTGACAGCCTGCTTTTCCAAATCAAGTTGTAAACAACAACAAAAGTAAGGCTTTTTTTTTTTCCTCTTTCTAAAATATGAAGGGAGGTTGACTATGTAAAGAAACTGAAAGATCCCTTTGAAAGAAACACTATCAGAACCACTGGAATTCTTAAAGGCCAGGGTGTTCACAGTTTTCTCTTGTGTCTTGTGGTAGGAGCTGTGGATCAGTGGGTGGTCTCCTGCACCCACACCATCCAATGCCATCCATGCCACGCACCGCAAGTGAGTTATGGGGAAGGTTCAACTGTAGCGCTTTTCCCTGCTCTAGTGGTTTCCATTCAGAGCCTTTAATGTCACTTTGACAAATGTTACTTTAACATAGTCTTTTGTGGTTTAGCAATGATACATTTGGCAGCCATCACCAAGGAGGGGAGGATAGACTGGAAGCTTCTAATTTTTGAAAAAAATGTGAATCACATGCATTTTACAGACAAAATGGTATAAGGCAACAATAATGTCATTATGGGGACCACATGATTTGTTAGTAACACACAAATTAAGACTTAATTCTCTGTGGTGTTTTCCCCTGCTTTTTTCCTATATAAGACAGTGACAGACTAAAGTACAGTTGTCATGAGCACTAACAGGCCAGTTCGTGGGTTAAATACCTCGCAGGTCTAAGTTTCAGTCAGCTGTGCCACTTACTACATCACTTGTGTGGTGGTAGGCAGTAACTTCCAAGGATCTCAGTATTATCCCCCAAACAGAGGTAATAATGTCTGCCTAAGATTAACACAATGAACTAACACAGTGTATGTAAAGTACCAAACATGCATATGGTACATACCAGATACAGAGTAAATGTTAGTTCTCACCCACGACCTCAGTCCATTCACTCTCCAGGAAGAATGAGGCATGTATTGATTAGACAGCACATTGGGATTAGAACATGCTAACAATCCCCAATGCTCCAAACTCCTACTCTGTCTGATAACTGTAGTCTAGCTTGGAAGCCAAGGAGTCAACAAGATAGCCTCCTAGGGTGCATTTCGTGCTACAGTTCTTTGCCAAGTTGTCAGAAAGCACCTGGGTCCAAGGTGCCCCACGGATTCCAAGTAGTGAACGAGCTGACACTTGGAATACAGGAGTGGCATCTTAAATCATGAAAAATGGGTACTAGGAATGACGGTTGATGCCGTGCCATTTCCCGCAAGCCTGTGGCCTGGATTCCATTAGGCTCATTGCCTGCATATCCCACAGGCACCTCAAAACTCATCATTTGTCAAACTGAACTCATCCTCCTCCCCTCCCCCAGGCTTCTCCCTCCCCTCATATTTCCTGTTTTGGGAGAAGGCCCTACATCCATCTCAGCACCCCATTCAGACTCTCTGGCTCCTCCATCTTGCCCCTCAGCTGCATCAAATCAATCACAACTTTCATTGATTTTAACTCCTAAATCCCTCTCACCGCTGCTTTCTTCTTTCTACCTCTACTGTGTCTGCCTGGGTTCTGAGTTGTTAGCATTGCCCACCCGGACAGGTGAAAGTCTTACTTGTCTCCCCAGCACCCAGCTTTTCTGTAATCTGTCCTCCTCAGACTGCTAAAATCCAGCAAGTTCACACCATCCCTCTCCTTCACATCTTTTCATCATTCCTCATTACCTATAAGATATAGTCTGACCTCCTCGCAATGGCTGCCCTGATTTTGACCTTTTTCTCTTCAAGCTTCCTCAGAGGGCCTAGCATTCATCCTAATGAGCTACTAAGGGTAGAGCTAACTGGCCTTGCCTTTGTGCATGCTGTTCTCTCTGCTTAAAATGATTCTCATTTTCAACTTTGTCTTTCACTTTCTGAATCTATTTGTCCATCACGATCCAGCTAAATATTACCTCTGAAGGAAAGACCGAGTGTCTTTCTGGAATCCAGTGGCTTCCACTTTGTGGCAGTGCTGCCACTGTATCGAGACCATTGGTAGAAACGCCTGTGTTCTCTCTACACTCTGAGATTCTCGTGGGTAAAGCTTGTGTTGTGAACAAATCTGTAGGTTCAGCCCAGCCCAGTACCTGACATGCAGTGGAAACTAAGCGAATGTTTGTTGAATGAAGGATATGGCTATGCACAGAAGTATAAAACGTATACCAGGCTTCGAAATGAATAATAATAATAATAATAATAATAATAAATAAAAAACAACTTTGGTTTTCTGTCCTTTTAGTCCAATTAGTTAGTATGAATCACAGAGCCAAAGAAATCAATAAAAAGCAACTCTTCCCATTGACTGCCCATAGGGTCAGGGCAAGGTGACCTCCTCAGTTCAGGCTAGGCAAATCCTCAAGAGGCCACATCTTTGGATGGTGTGCTAAGGGCACATGATGCTGCTTTTCCTTTTCTTCTGGGAATTGTGTAAGTGGTGATACAGGCCTCCAGCCATGTGGTTTATTGCCTTGGAGGGGTCTTATCCTGTTCCTACCTAAGGAATGGTGGGCTGTCAGCCCTGAGGCCGTGGAAAGAGGAGGGGTCTTCGATGATTGTTCCACTTTCCCTCAGCTCAACCCTGCTTGTTCAGGGCTCACAAGATCCTCTTATGGGTTTCTCTGAAGCCACAAGCAGCCCTCTGAAATGATATCCTGTGGGTGTGCCCCACTGGTCTTTACTCCTGGAGACAGGCAGCTAATCTCCTTTATCACTTTGCCCTCGCTACATCTGCTTAGTGCTGGAATAGGCAGAGATGCAGTTTTCCATAACTGGTCGGAAAGTTATTTATGATTCACTTAGGCCACTGGCAGGAACACAGCTAGGTTGCCAAATCTCAAATCCTTTCATGGCGTAGAGGATGACTTATACAAGTCAAACTGAAATATAGTGCAGCTCTTTATTGTAATTTACATATTTTCATAATTCACACCTTTTCAAGTTTCATTAGAATTCCCAATGTTATTATTATAGTTTTTCTGAGTTTGGACTGAATTTCCAAAAACATTCTTTCCTTTCTCAGAAATGCTTAGGGTATCTTGACCATTTTATTGTGAAACTACCTATGGAGAATAGAAGGCCCTACTTAAAAAAAGAGAAAACCTTAACATCTTTCTTAGAGGAGGCATGGGTCCACTACAGAAAGTCCTTAAAAGTTCCTCTATAAGCTATTATTAATTACTCCAAGGGCTGATGCCTAACGGAGGAAGTAGCTATGGTAATCTGCCTCATGGAAAGCTCCATTTGCTTTATGAGAAGATGGAGTGTGTCCTGATTCTTAGTAGGAGCCAGCAACATTTTTTAAATTGTTCTTTCTACAGCAAGCATTGCACTAGAGAGTATATTAATTTCTGCTTACTGGCAACACTTTCGCATAGTCCCTAAAAGACACTAATAGAATTGGATGTATCAGTGGAACTAAGCCCAACCAAGTGGTCTTTTCTGGAAACTTACATGAACCTCATTAATCAGTCACATAACCCTTGATACAGCAACAAAGGAGGACCAAAAGATAAGAAAGTTTGTCTTACTCTGGGAAGAAACATTTGAAAGCCAGGAACTGTGAGACCCAGGCTTTGATCTATGGCCCAATTTTCATAGATGAAGGCTGGTGTATATGGTCTTACAATTGCTTTTAGCAGTAAGACACAGTAAGACAGATCAAAGAAGCAGACACAGTTGGATTCCACTGTGTTATATGCTGATCACATCTCCAGTTCTGTATCTATGTATTTATCACTGTGTTAGGCAGAACCGCTTACACTGTGACCCACGAATTTGAGGCACCACTGTCACCTGGGAGTTTACTATGGAAATGTACATTTTTCCAGCTCCCCCTCAGTCTACTGACTCAGCATCACTGGAGTTGGGCTCCAGAAATCTGTATTTTAACAAGCTTTTCAGGTGATTCTTAATGAACAGCTAAGTTTGAGAAGCAGTATTCTAGGGCCTTGTATGTGAACGCATGCGTTTTGAGGATTTTTAATAGATACCGTGGTTTGAATCCTGGTCAAATGAATTTGGAAAATTCGGCGTTAAACAGTGTTAAGCTTTCTTGGGATGAGGGGAGTTTCTACTGGATTTTGCAGAGTTTTTAACACTTTACTGCTCAAAATCATCTACTGGATTTCCAATATGCTTAGAGTCATATTGAAGTTGCTCGTTGTGGTGTGTGTGCCCTGAAGGTGTGTGTGATTTCACCTCCTGTCTTTGTTGTTCTTGCTTACTCCGTGCTACATACACTGGTCTCTTAGCTACACACACTGTTACCTGAAGGCTTCTGCCCTTGCTGTTCCCAGTTGTCTGGAAACTTCAGGTCTGTGCTCAATGTGACTTCTTTGCAGGGACCTTCCCAGGTCATCCCACGAAAAGCCACAGCTCCTGCCACTTCACTCTAGTCCCTTTCCACCATTTCTTCAGAGCCCTCACTTCTCTGACATTTGTGTTATCTGTTGACTGATTTATTGTCTCTTCCACTAGGATGCACACTCTGTGTGCAGTTACAGACATTCAGTGCCTGTAGTGATGCCTAGTGCATTGTATTGTTCATAAGTAAGCAGATGAATGAAGACGGGAAAATGCATGCTAGTGGGTGTTGCAAATTGCAGAGTGGGGAGGAACAGATGGCAGTATGGCAGGATGGCTGCCCAAGGACAGTGCGTGAAAATGTCATGGGGTTGATAGGGCTCTTCAAATGCCTGTGACAACAGGGTCCTGGGAGACTTAGACTATGGTAATTAATTCCCAATCATTGTTTCACCAGTGTCACTGAGGCACAGAGACGAAGTTCACACACACACACACACACACACACACACACACACACATCCCTATAATTAGGGAAAAAGAGGGTCTGTGTTACACAGTATGAAATATTAGCTCCCCAATGAAGTCTTTTCCTCTTTTCTTTATAATTTATCTATGGAAATGGTTTATTGTCTTAGCTTTAGCTTTTACTAGCGGACACTGGCTAACTTTCCCTGTTTAGTACCCAGTTTTCTCTCCTGAAGTTCTGCCTCCAATGTGACATGTCTACTTTGATATTGACTTAACACCTTCAAACTCAATATATTTAAAGCTGAAAGTGCCATAGTCTTTTTTAAACCAAATTATTTGGTCTCTGATATTTGTCTTTCCTGTAAAGGCAGCAATATCCCCTTAGTTCTTGAGGCTGAAAACCACAGAAGCAATGTCCAGACTTCTGTCCTCATGTAAACAGGGTGCTTATGTGTGCTCTTCACGCCCCATGTTTCTCAGACTATCTTTTTCTCATTCTGATATGAGCGCTCATCCTACCACTGGACTATTTCAATAATCTCTGAAATTTTTGACCCTTGCTTTCCATTCATATTGAATATCCCTCAGCCTGACTCTTGAGAGTCAACTTGGCCCCTCCTGCCTGTTTATCTTCCCCACTTCCTCACAAATCTCTCATCTAGCCAAGCTGGACCACTTGTTTTTTTCCTGTTTCTTTTCCTGATTCTTTAGTTCTCATGGCTTTGTTCATTCTTCTCCCCCAACAAGAAGGCTTTTCTTTTTATCTATGTTTATTAACATCCTGTCCATCCTTAAACAACATGAAATACACTCTCTTTCATGAAGGTTTTCTGATATTCTTGGAGAAAATTTGTTAAAAAGAAGCACATATGTGGTGGTTTTCAATTACAGAATACTCATGATTCCGGGTACATTATGTCTCATGATAATTTGTTTCTTTATTTTGTTCCTGCCGTCACATTGAGTCTCTTGAATGCAGGGCCTTTGCTTTACTCACCTCTAAATTGCCACAGTGGCCCAATAGATCTTTATAGACCTGAAACGAAATGCTTGTCCCAAATTATATTTCATAACATCAGTGCTGTGATGTCACACACCAACAATGTTCTCTGGCTGGGGAACTCATTAAATGGTTACATCTAGGGCCTCTGGGAGTGATATGGCCAGTGTTATTAATCATGTGACACAGAAAAGGTGTGAAAGGGTCAAGTGATTGCCAGTGTCATGCAGTAGAGGACCCAGAGCTGTCAAAGCCCCATCTGCAAGCCTGCCTCCAGTTTCTCTTAAGAACTCTTCTACCTGTGGAAAGTAACAGTTGCTGTTCATCCCCTTGTGGGCATCTGATGCTTGTAGTAGGGGTAGCCAGGAGGCTTATGCAATTTGTACTGAAGAGTTCAATTTCCATTCTGAGACTCAGATCTCAGAATGAGGTGTCAGACAGTTGTCTTGCTTGTTTCTAAATTTTGTGGCAAGGGAGCAATCCCAAGAGGGTCTGCCTCCATTCCATCCACCCACTCAGAGTCTCCCCCAAATGTAGGATTCATTTGAATTGAGGGAGCCCTTGCTAATTGGCCTGTTACAAGATGAAGCACCTGAAAGGAGACAAAGCCTCCCTGTTCACATTCTCAGTGGGCAGCAGGGGTCTTTGCAAAACTAGAGAAACTGGAGCCAGGTTATTCATTCTGAAAGTCAGGACAAGATCTTCCACCATTTAGAGCCCCCACCTTAAGATCACAGTATTGCATCCTGGAAGAGACCTGGTCTATTCTCAAATTCTCTAGGTTACTTAGAGACTATTTAGTATCAGTCTGTTTAATAAATCAAGATTACATGTAGACTTTTTTTTCCCTCCAAAGTGATTCAGGTTCTATGTATTAATTTCATTGTTATTTTTTCCAGTTGGCTATGAGGGGGTAGAGAGAGAGTGGGGGAAGAGGAGGGACAGTACTTTTCACAAAACCTTATTCCTGTATTTATGGCTTAAGAAAGCAGGAGAGGCTGTACACAAGCCTGATAACTGAACTTTCAGTTTAGAATTCAGAATTCTGTCCTCTCTGTTGGGCCTTAGCAGTAATTATTGCCCAGGCACATAGTCTTGGAGCGTTCCTTTTTCTCAGACTTGTACACAGTTCTAGGAAGGGTTGTTGCCAAAGCCATCATGTGATTTATTGACCCTCCACTGGGACAAGGGGGAACAGATATAACTTTGTGATTTTATTATAAGGAGGCTGGGTTAATATTTCTAGGTGAAACAAGCTACTATACCGAGTTCAAACATCTGAAGAGGGAGGTTAAGAAACCCTGAGTGTGGGGTGTAAGGATTATTCTGTCCTGGGGCTGTACAGACGTCGTCTGAGGCAGGGAGCAGGAGAAGAAAGGACACATTGTGACCCATTTCCAACACCTCCTGTGTGTAGAGGCGGAAGTTCCTTGCCTGCAGAGGGACACGCGCAGAGGAAAAATAGGAGAGTTACAACATGGCACTTACATAAACAACACCAAACTGGCATAAAACATCTAACAAAATTACACAACTTCAAGCTTGGAATTTTTATACAACATAAATATTAGGGTTCAGCCCATTTAATAATGCTATATAAAATCAAGATTTAAGGCAGTAATGTTCCACATAAACTCTGAAAACAACATTTATGCTTCTTATAAAAGCAGAAAATGATTGCATTCTGTGGGCTTTTCAAAATGATGAATATAATTACATGAAGCAACAAAAATGGATTGAATTAAAAATCCACTAGTTTCAATTTAAGTTGGTTAAGGGGGAAAAATGCAGTTTCTGGCCAAGGACTGAGAAAATTTTACAAGTATAAAAAAAATGTTGTATGCACTGTTAGGCAGTTAAGCAGCCTTCTCCCAACATGTATATGTAGCCCAAGACTCACCAATGAAACATGAGCTGCTGCAAACCTGCTAAGTCCAAGAAACCCTTTAATAGCTTCTACTGTCACATGTAGAGCTGCTATTTTTTTTTTTTCTCCTTGTGAGCATAGGGCCACCGCTGGAATAATCTAGTGACTCCCCTAGTGTCTTTAACATGTCTTGCAATTTAGTCTTCATCAGTGTTGGCTGGTTTGGGCTGGCTACGAAGTAGAGACTTAAAGTCAGCAGAATCCCAATGAACATACACTTTGGGAATTTTTCATTTATTCCTAACTGCCATGTGGCCAATTTGCCGTTCTTTCTCTTATTAAGAGGGAACAGGTCACTGCTGTAGTGAATAGTCCTCCCAACATAGGCTAAACTTGGTTGTCTCTGTGTGCTCATGTTTTGGGGCGAGGGGCCGGGAGTGTGAGCAAAGGGAAGACAAAACAACACTCTCCTGCCCCGAATTCAGCCTGTTGCTAGTTCATATTAAACTGCTAGACAGAACCTAAGTTTTCACTAGTTTCCTCATATGCTAACAGTTTTCCTTACTTGTAGAGGATAGATGTGCATGTTCTGATTTAGATAATAATTTTGTTAGTAAATGACCAGTTTTTGGAAAAACAATATGAAATAGATTGGCTGTTGTTGTAAAATCCACCATTATCCTTTTGCTTTTAAATGAATTATTTTGCATTTAAATATACTATTGTTTGTGCATGCATATTGTGAATGTGCATGCACAAACAGGGTAGTCTAGATTTTTCCTTGCTTGACTAGATCACACTATGGTAGCATCTGGAAAATGAAGGAAGTTGATAGGGACGAGTAGGAGAAAAGGAGCCAGACTACAGCTCGAGTCTACTTGTTGGCATTAAATTCAAAATATGCAAGTGCATGCAGATTGGTATTTAAGTAAATGACACACACACATACACACACACATATATAATATACATATATAAACATATACAGATATATGCTTCTTGAGTAAATTTTATGATATAGTTCGGTTTTCATGAACCATAAACAGCAGATAATAAAGGTGAAGGCTAGTACCTTGTGCAGAGGTATATTGATCTGCTTGAGGAGAGCTTTCACTGCCATCTGGAGCTCGTAGAAGAACAATTGCATGGGGCAGTCAGAAGCATGATCCACACTTTCCATAGATTCAGAGCCAGAAAGCTTTTGGATCCATTCCCACTCCTCTCTGTATGTTGAGTCAAGTTAAAATTAGAAATATAACAAAAGTTCTTAATATAGCTCAGAACTTTCTTGATGTGTATGTCCAGAACCAGGGTATCAAATTCTTGGTGGTTAAAACACAATACAATTCATGGAACTTCAGCTTTTTGCCACCCAGATGGAGTTCAGAATGGGCTATTTCTAGTTAAAGCTTAGTTCCACCTATCCAAGCACCTGTGCCACAGAACAATAGATCTAGTTTGTATGAATAAGTTTGTGAAATTGACGCTTTCAAGTATTTGTAGTAACTTCCTGACTGTCCTCACTTTCTTGTCCTTGCAGATCCTTCCTACGTTCCAAGATCCTACATTTTACCACAGGGGCATTTGCTGGTTAATTCTGCAGTTGGGTAACCGCGGGACTCTGATCCAACTCAGGCAACAAACCACATGGCACATTTCAACCCTGGCCTGTTGTAATCATGGGGATTATTTTGGTTTCATTCCTTTTCCAAAAGATGGAGGAGACTCAGAAACAGGAACACCAGACCATTCCAGTAAAAGGAACCAGCACACACACACACACACACACACACACACACACACACACACACACATCACTGCTTCCTTCCTCCTTCCAGACCAGTCATCTGTGTCTTCATTCTGTGTACTCTGTAGTCCTTCCTGATGAACTTTTCCAGTGTCATACAGAAGGGAAGGGGGGAAGAACGGTGGTGGGAGGAAAGCACACCTGGTTCTTCCTCCAATGGCTGCTCTTCAAAAGGAGCTGGGAAAGATCAAGGTAAATGCCTCTTGGGCAACATTGTTTCCACAGGCATTTTAGCACAAGTCTCTAAACACATGCAGTTGGCCCAGTTTTTCCTTCTGGTTCTGCTCAGAGCAGCAGTGTGCCCTCAAGAGCAAGCTAGAGAGCAAAGCAAAGCCTTCCTTCAGGGGGCAGAGGGTCCCTATCCTGTGAAAACTCTGAAGGCTCTCCCCAAAGGGTCGTAGCAGCCTGGGCTCCATTATGGGTCAGAAGAACGAATTGTGATGTGCGCTCTTAACAACAACAACAACAACAATAACAACAACAACACAAAGCAAATCAAGGCAAACAGACAGATCAGCCAACTAACCCAAACACTACCTCTTTAACAACCCTCTTAGAAAAGTTTCTGTTTTTAAGAGCTCTGTTTCATTTCAAAGTTCATACTGGACAAGACTATGGAAAAATCTATCATTTGTTCCAACAAGAGAAAAAAAAAAATCAAAGTTAAGTTCTCTTGCAATCTGGGCATGCTTTTGGCTCCATAAATAATTGAAATCCTTGAGAACCTGTTTGAGAATGATTTCCTTTTTCCTATCACAAAACCTAAAGGATGACTTTGCTAACCTGGGGTCGGTCTCTATTTAGAAAATAAATCACAAGTAAGAATAGCTCTGCTACTGACTCGTCAGTGTGGGCTCTGGGGATGAAGGGGTGATGGAACTTGCAGAATGAAGGTGGGTACAAGTCTTTTGCTCAAGTCAATCTTGGATCTTTGGCAAGGGAAAATCTGTTGGTATAACAGTTATAAGATGGATTCTAAGCCCATTAATCTAGAAATAGAAGAACATGACCATTGTCAAGTCAAGTCACAAATGAACCATGCAGACTTCTGGAAAGAACTCTGAAGAAACCAAATGTTGATTGTCAAAGTGACCACCAGATGGCAGATGTAAAGTCCAGGTATATTTGATAAATGAGAGGAAATATGGTGGTCAATAAGTTCTCAAAGAGACCACCACCACCACTACCACTGCCATCATAATCATCTCCTTTGTCATCAAGTAATACATAGTAAACCTTGTGACACATGTTAATAAAGTCTTGCCACTGTAGAGACCAAATATCAAAGGACCAATTTTGTTTTGATTAAGCAAATCCATAGATGTAAGTAGAATCTGAGGATCTAGTTTGCATTCTTTGACGCCTAAAGAAATCTGGAAAAATTTTCATTTTATTAAATATACCTTATTTTTATTTTCATATTAAGCATAATTCAGTTCATTATAGTAGACATTCAGAGGCCTACTATTAGGGTTAGTTGTAAAATTGAACCAGATTACCAAGATTGGGCAACTTTCACAAAGTTAACAGTAATTCACCAAATTCCAAACCATAGAACAATTTTTCAGAAGTTTGGGACGTGTTACTTTTTTTCTTTGTAGTGAACCATCAGGCATGGAGGAAACATGCAAAGCCTTAATGCCAGAGAGTTAGGAGTAGGTAGAATGAAAGCATGGTGGGCGGTGGAGGCACCTTCAAGATCAGGGAGAATCTCAAGCTCTACCAGATGACATCACATTGGCGATATGAAAAGAAAAGAGAAGAAAGAACATGACTGCTTTCAGTCGTGAAGAAAAATACTGGGAACAGCAGTGTGGAAAGTGAAGGTCACCTGCTCCTTAAGCAGTTGGGCATCAGTGGTTGCATGAGTGATGCAGGACAGTGAGGGAGCAGCAGTGTACTGGAGAGGGTTTGCTTTTCCCAGCTGACCTTATCCCAGGTGCTAAGATTCCATTGTGCTATGGGACATCTCACCAGACAAACTGCACTGGTAGGTGACACTCCACTTCCCTTTGGGCACCAGACTAGTTACTTGAGTCCTTGTCACTTCACAAGGAAAATCTCGGCTTCTGAACACCTACCTGGAAATGTTATTGTTTTCTCGGATCTTCACATGGCAGAGAATGTTCGGCAACTTTTGTGTTACGAGAACTTTGATCTGATCCACAGAGCTACATAGCTTTAGATAACCTAGATATAATCCAGGAGAGAGACGCTGATGACTCCTTTTGTGATAGGAAAGAATATCCTGTAGAGTGAAGAAAAAAAAATGAAGGAAAACAGTCACCTCCCAAGGTGCTCTCTAAACCTCTTCTTTAAGCTGTGTCTGTCATGAAGAAAAGGAGCTATGACTGACAAGAAACCTCAGGTACCACCATGAGAAGTGGGGACGAGTTGGGTTTGCAGCTAGTCTTACCTTTAGGAGAATTCCTCTCCAAGTCAGGTAATCAGTCTTAAATGTATATTTGAATGTCTATTTTCCTCAGATTTCTATGCCAAGGGTAAGTTTGTGGGTTGTGATTGAGAGTAGGCTTCTGGTGGTGGAGACAGATAATAGGGAAAGAAGTCACAATTTCTCTCCTTGGAGAGGTTATAGTTTAGCTGAGAGAAAACAGACATTAAACAGATACTTAAAATGAAAAAGTCTACTTTAAATAAAACCATTTAAAATCAAAGTAGAATCTAAGTAGTACATAGATTTTTTAAAAAGGTGGATTCTTTAAGCTCCTAAATGTTAAAACAAAAAGATAACCCAGATGCTCTTTTATCTCTCTCTCTCTCTCTCTCTCTCTCTCTCTCTCTCTCGTGTGTGTGTTTGAGACAGGGTCTCACTATGTAGCATTGGCCTGGATCTTGCTATATAAACCAGGCTGGCCTTGAACTGACAGAGACCTGCCTCTGCTTTCAAGTTGCTGGGATTAAAGCCATGCACTGCCAGGCCCCACCCAGGGCTCATTACTTTTTTTTATCTTTACCTTTTAAGTTGTTTTTATAATCAAAGAAGAGTGAAGAAAAAATGAAGAAAGTGTTGGCTCTCTTTGAGCTTAGTTCTTTCTACTTCGTTTTATGGTAGCTGATGTCACTTCTTGTGTTTGACTTTCATAGTGTCATTTTGAAGAAAATAATTTTCACACAAATATTTAAAGTCTTTGTATTTTTTTCCTAGAATCTTTTAAAGTGTTGATATTCAAGTAATGTCCTTATAAAGATCCTGTTCATTTTATGCTCTTTAGTCATTAACTGGCTTACTATTTCTAGATTCTCAAGGGTCAATGACTTTGTGTAGGAATTCTTTGTGTAAGAATTCTTTTTTTTTTTTTACAAGTTTTAAAAATTTCTCTCAATGGTTTTGCATTGAATTTACTTTATATGGTCACATCAAACATTCCATAGGCTGCTAAGACTGGATGAAATTGTTGGTACAATATGATATGTCAACCAAGTTAAGCACAGAGAAATGGCTGAATTGGGATTTTGTTTTTACTAGTAATAAGTTCTCAAGTGAACTTTTTGTGTTGATTTTTGCCTCTCAGTATACCTGCAGAACCTCAGATAATAAATTGAAAACAGGTATCCTCTCCTCCTCCACTCCCTGTGTTAGTAGGGCTTATCTACCAAATAATTAAGCCTGTGGATAGTAGGGTTTGGCAAACAAAGTGAGAAGTGATAAGTCAGGTAGCTGATTATAAAGTAATGTTTCCTGTGGCTGCAGTTTAACTGGTTTTCAAATAGGATAGAATAACCAAAAGTAAATTTCAAATGTATCGCCACAAAAAATAAGTAAATGAGATGATAGATATGCTAATTAGCTCAATTTAATAATTCTACATTGTATTCATGTATGAAAACATCACTTTGTACTCCATAAAAGTTTATAGCTTTACAATTAAAAATAATATTAATGAAGATGAGTAAATAACTTTATTATTTTATTTTATGTGCATGAGTGTTTTGTCTGCATGTATGTAAGTGCACCTGTGCCATGCAATGCCCACAGAGGTCAGTAGAGGGCACTGGATCCTCTGGAACTGGAGTTACACATGGTTGTTAGCCACCATGTGGGTGCTGGGAACTGAACCCAGGTCTTCTGCAAGAGCAGTCAGTGCTCTTAACTGCTGGGCCATCTCTCCAGCCCCTGAGTAAATAATTTTTGAAGAGTAAAATAAAGAAAACCAACTTAATGTTGGGAAGATAAGAATTAAAACCAAAACACCTGAACTTGTACAGAAATCTTTACAGAAGAGAAAAGAATGAGGCTTTCCTGGACTGTCTGACTTTGAAGGAAGGAACCCCCCCTCTGTAGAATTAACGATTTGCAGCATACTCTGAATCATGTCCTCTGTCTTATCCTTTATCACACACATGCTGAGTTCTTGTGAGGTGCCAGGCACTGTGAGGAACACTGAGGCTTCGGGTAAACCTGATGTGATGCCTCCTCTATGGAGGCCAAGAAAAACAGGTGAGTAAACAGATGGTTGCAATATACTGACTTCAGTTTGTGATTAAGGCAGTGGAAGCACATGTTAGAAAGAGTACTTGACAGGTTTCTTCCTTTTCTGTTTTCTTTGTGCAATACCCCAGTCAAACCCAGAACCTTGTGTATACTAGGGTGCTCTGCCACTGAACTACACCCCAGTCTCTGTTCTCTTTTTGAACTAAACTATGACATTAATGGTACGACTGTGCTTCCTTGAAATTGCTTTGTGCTGTTTCTCACCCAGGAGTATTTGTGTTTAGATTAGTTCACAGTGTACAGGTCAGAGCTCTAACGCAGAATGGGAGAGGAGGGACAAGCGAAGAATGGTCACAACTGGGAGGAAGGTCAGAGGATGCACAGAAAAGCAAAGTCTAAAAAATCCTTTAAAAGGCATTTGGCTGAGAATAAAAGAGAAAAAAAAATCTTATTGCAGCCATAAGATAAATTTTGGAGGTGGGGGTCAGAACTGACCACAAGAAAGATTATTAATATAGGATGGTAAGGCTGAACTTAGTAGTGTTTCTCTCATGTTTGTTTAGAACAGATCATTGGTGGGTGAGTAGTTGATTGGAAGATGTTCAGCCAAGGTTAGTGTTTTGGGAAATGAACAGAAAATCAAAGGGAGAATAAATGGTTAACGTGGGAAGGAAAAATAGAAGTACCCAGATCAGCAGAGTCTGCTGATATATACCCTAGGGGTATAAGCAGATGTGGCTGCAGACCCATAGGCCATTATTTTTGAGATATCACAAACCGGAAAAGTCCCTAAAGACTGGAAAAGGACAAATATGCCTGTCTTTGCAACAGAAAGGGAAGCACACAGGATGACTCTGGTAATTAAAGACCCCTATGTATTGATCTTTGGAAGAAAACGAGAAAGAACCATCACACAATCAATCTGTAGTTCTCCAGGAAATCCTGAGGCACAGAAGAGGAATCAGTATGGTTTTGTGAGGAGAAAATCATATAGACAACTTTAATTTCTAATAGCAACAAAATAGGATCTGCAGACCAGGGTGAAGTCTCGGGTGTAATCTGTTTCACTGGATAATTTAGGAAAAGCAGAATCTTGATCACATTACTTTAACAAGCTCAATAGCTAGGTTGAAAATTTGTGGATAATGAAGATGGTATGGGAATAGTAGGCAGACTGAGTGATAGCCCAGTAGGGAGGTCCTGAGGGCCAGTATTTTCAGCTCATTTATTGACATTCCGGACAAAGCAAATCAAGGATGTGTGTATCAAATTTGTGGGTCTGAAATTTGGTGTGGTTTGAATTTTCTGGAAAATAGTAATAAAGCTATAAATGACCCAGTGCATTGGAAAAATAAGCCTATCATAATTAGGGTTGAAACGTAATAAGAAAATATGCTTGTAAAGACTCAAACCCAAGAGTACAAATATAGGATGGGTTAGGGTGTCAGAGAAAAACATGTGGGGGTCAGAACTGACCACAAGTAGAATGTGAGGTAGGAACATACTGTGGTTACGTAAAAACCAACCCCACTCTCAGATGGAGTAATTCGCTCTTTCATTCAATTTTTTAGAAGACTATTACGGAGCGTTTACTATGTATTTTTGTGTCTTTACATAGTCATTTATCCTTCATTAGTCAGAATGTTTTTGGAGCCTGAAAAATTAATGAGAAGAGAAAGAAGTTGTCTCATTCACATAATCTAAAGTATTCTAGTAAAGCCTACTACCAAACTGAATGCTTATCACCCGCTTTAACCTCTCACTTACATTTCCAGCCTCCACCTTCCATTATTACAGCCCTTTGTCCCCCCTGTCTCCAGACAGAATGAATTGCTCTTTCTTCCCCCACAGGTATCCCAGTTACTTGTTCTTGTTTTTGTTTTTGTAGTACTGAGCACTGAACCTTGGACTGGACTATACTAAGCAACTGCTGTACCATTGAGCTATCCCCAGCCCTCTTTTCACTTTGGTTTTGAGACAGGGTCGTAGTAACTTGCCAGGCTGGCTTTGAACTCACTGTAACCCAGGCAAGACTTGAACTTGGGATCCTCCTGCCTTAGCCAGAGTAGCTGGAATTACAGGCTTGCATCACCACGTCCAGCTCTCTGTTTTTGGATTGTTTGTTGGATCATGAATTCATTCACTCTACCAACTTTTACTGAACACCTACTTATGCATCGGGCATTATTATGCTAGGTTATTGATAACACTGAGATGAATAAGACATAAATTCCTTTTGTGGAACTTACATTCCAGTGTGAGGGAGAAAGATGTAAGGCCGTTTTTCTAACCTGCTTAAAGTCCTTATAAAGACTGTGTCAAGCCCATGTCAACTCAAGGGATGGTGAGAGCTGCTCTTCCAGCTCCTCCCTCACTTCTCTGCCACGAGTCTCATTTAAGTCCATCTCTGTAGTCCCTCCCTCCTTCTCTCCTTCCCTCCTTCTCTCCCTCCTTCCTTCTCTCCCTCCCTCCCTTGTCTGACTCCCTTTTCTCTACCTGATAAACATAAGTTTCCCCTCATAGCTCAGCCAAATGCCACCTCTTCTGCAATGCCTTCCCTGATATTTCCAGGCAGAATTAATAGTAGCTTTGTGTATGTACCCATAGTATGCTGTTTGTACTGCTATCGGACTCTGGTTTAATTCTGCCTTCTATTACCTTGATTTGTTTACAGATCTGTCTCCCTCCCTTGACTGAACTCCTTGAGGGCAAGGACCTTGACTTATTCGTTTGATTTTCCTGTAGCACCTAGCCTGGCACCTAGTTGGTGTTACAAAACAAATGTCTCTTAAATATGAAGTGAAAGGTAGAGGAGATGAGGTCTGGGTCTGGGTCTCAGAGGTACAGGGTTTGGGACGCCTCCCCATCCAGCCTCTTCTCATACTGGTCAGCTCTCCTGAGAGCTTGCTAAAGAAACAATAGGCAGCTGCTCTTCCTAACTACAGGAACTTTATCTTGCTGGCCAGTTGTGTAGTATCATAAAGTAGTAGTTGGTGGTCTCTGTGGGTCTACGATTACATAGACCAGAAAGTATCTAAATTTTCTGAATTGTTTTGTGGCTTTTAAAAAAGAAATCTTACCCTAAATCCTGCATTTCCAGTTTCTTTGTAAAAACTGGAAAATATTTCGATGACGGAACCATGTTCTTACACTGCAATCACCTGGGACTGACTGGAGGCTGCCCTCTTCATGGGAACAAGGGCCCTTCGGATTACTATAGTCCCCATTACTCCCACTGAATCTTCTTTCAAACTGAGATAGAGCTCATACAATTCATCTTCACAAAGCATGCAATTCAATGGTGTTTAGTCTATTTATAAGGTTGTGCAATGATCACCACTAATACCCAGAGCATTTAAATTGCTCTAGAAAGAAGTCTCACACTCATTACCTGTCATTATGTACCCTCTTCCCCGGCTTCCCCTAGACTCTCTGTCTCATTCATTGCTCTTGCTTATTAGAGATACAGCCTAAGAATTGAATCATATAATCTGTGACATTTATATCTGGCTTCTTTTGCTTAGTGTGGTTTTCAAGCTTCATCTATACTGTAACGTGGATCCTATTTCATTCATTTTATGGCTGCATAATTTTCCACTACATGACTATCCTCTATTTTTGCTTACCCATTTAGTAGGTATTAGCCAGTGAAGGTTGCTTATATTCTTTGGCTATTATGAATAGTGCCATAGGCACATCAGTGAATTCAGTTGTTTCTTGAGTCCGTCCCAGGTAGCTCATTTCCACTGATACTTGTGATCCTTTTGATACCTGTGTCAGATTGTACTTGAGGGTAGGAAGGGTAGGAATGTACAGATAAAACAGCAGAAAAGGCAGAAGAGGTAATAATAGGTATTAAGTATCTGGAGTTCCAGAAGATAACAAGTATCTAGGGTGACTGGGAGTGGGTCCCTAAAGACAGGAAAGAGAAAGCCAAGATGGGAAAGTTTCCTTAGGACATCCTTTGGAGAAAGGAGGTGGAGTGCATCAGCAACACAGTAGAGTGGGAAGGGCATCAGGCTAGGTGACAGAAGGTCTGGGTCCTCTTTCTAGCTGATTTTTGGGGAATGTGATATTGGCAAGTTATTTCTTGAAATCCGTGTCTTTGTGTATAAAGTGGACACAGAATTATTTAGCCTCACTAGGTTTTCATGAGAATCCTATGAAACCATAAGTGTGACAATCTTCCGCAAAGTTGAATATATAGTACTCATGTAAAAAGTTGATGTTTGGAGGAAATTTCGCATTTGAGGTGTCTAGTTACTGAGTGACTCCTGAAGATGATAGAATAAGCCAGCACCCAGGAGGGGCCTTCTTATGGGAAATCCCTCCACTGCCAGTTAGTTTGCTTAGTGGGATTCTTAATTTGTTCAGAACATCTCTTTGACATCCCAAACAAACATGAAAAAGATTTTTCTTCCCAAGATACATGATAGAGAACAAATTGAAGGACTGGGATTTGAGGTGAGGAATTTGAGGGAATTGGATGTTGGAGTTTCCCCAGGGTCCTGTGGATTAGTAGATTAGCTATGGAATGAGATTTTGCTAAAGTCCCGACCTATTGTAAAACCTCCATTGTGAATCATAGCATTTTTTATGCAGATTTTTTAATTGTGAAAAGGTAGATGAAGTGATGATTTCACTTTTCATGGGATGACCAGCCAGGAGCAGACATTCTCAGGGGGCTAGGGAAGAAGAGGGTCTAGGAGTGATCTGAGGGGAGCCCCACATTGCTTGGACTTTTTTTAAAAGTAGAGAAATAATAAAAATCATGAACATTTACTGTGTGTGTTGCTCTTCTGATGTTTATATATTGACTCTTTTAATCTTCATCAGAATCCTATGTAGTACGGTTTTCTGTAGAAGAGATGGGGTTGAGGAATAACTTGCTCTGGGTGGGTTAGGAATAACTAGGAGGTGGATTAGGAATGTTACCTGGTCACCCTGATTCTAAAGGGGTTCTGCAGAGTGTGTTGTGAGGTACAAGGAAGAAGTCAAGATCTCCATCAGGGTGCATGGTGGTCTTCACTGCTTTGAGAGCAGAATGTGATTTGTGGCTTGCCACTGCTTTGGGCCACCAAGCTCTGTCTCAACCCTCATGTTGAGCTGGTGAAGCCAGCTTCCTACATAATTAAATCTTCAGTCTAGGAGTGATTGGCTACCAACCCTAAAAGTCTTACTCTCTACTTCCTGTCCAGCAGAAGACCTGTATGGGAGGTGGGAGTGAAGAGGTGGGAGAGGGAGAAAGGAGAGGGGGTGGGTGGGAGTGACATCAAGCAGGAATGCTCCAGTCAGTGGGGGTGAATTTTCCACTTGGATTTGTGTGGAAACCTGATCCTGCCTCTATTTTTGGTTTCCTTCTCTAATAACCTTTCATCAGATTGGAATTTTTCTGCACCTGTAACACATTTTTAATGTAATAAGTCTAGGAGAAACCAGGTATTATATCATGCTGGGGCCTGTGCTGTGTTTCTAGGAGCAAAGGTAGCCCAGACCCCAGTTTATCCCTATAGGGGATTAGTGTATTAGTCACCCTGTAAAAGCTCAATTTATTATGATTTCTTAAATGTTTCTTTTAGCACTTATTTATAAAAGGTGAAGAGGGGAGCCACGAATGTCTGTATTCCCTGCCCCCATCCACTTTATACATGCAGATACAGTCTGTCAATTTCCTATGAACCCAAATTTCCACAAAATCAAATCCAGAGGTAATGGATTTGATCAATTAGATTACCTCTGTCATATTGAACTTTGTCCTGGTTTGGGCCAGTGCAAGTAGTGACCAGGTGAGATCACTGCATTAGACACTCCATTGGGAGTGAAAGTAAGTTAGTTGTTACGGTGACCATGAAGAGCTGGTGGGGCTGAGGCTTGGATTTGTGTTGTCTGTGGAGCTCAGTGGAGATATTTTCTCCCAGCTTTTTTACCTAATTGGTGAATTCTATAACATCAATGAGGTTTTAAAATACTAAAAGAAAAAGCCGGGCATGCTGGCAACATGCCTTTAATCCCAGCCCTTGGGAGGCAGAGGCAGGCAGATCTCTGTGAGTTTGAGACCAACCTGGTCTACATAGTGAGTTCCAGACAAGCTGGGGCTACAGGGAGACCCTGTCTCAAAAAGACCAATAATAAATAAATAAATAAGTAAATAAATAAATAATAAAATAAAAGAAGGAAAAAGAAGCAGCTTGAAACCCATGTCACATAAGAACACGTGAGCCAGGGAGGCAGCCAGGCCAGAGCATACACACTCATGAACAGATGTGGCCTGTGGCCCAGTGATGCTGTCTAGCCCAAGTCTACATGTGAACTGCTTGGGTCTTGAATTTTGGTGGCTATTTGATACTCCTGTC
Source organism: Nannospalax galili (assembly GCF_000622305.1). Taxonomy (NCBI): domain Eukaryota; kingdom Metazoa; phylum Chordata; class Mammalia; order Rodentia; family Spalacidae; genus Nannospalax; species Nannospalax galili. Next base: position 11,090,383 of record NW_008342393.1, on the reverse strand, counting down.
TTCCACCCCTAATTAAAGTCCCACGTCAGTGTTTCATCTCCTATTCCTCACTAACATCCTAACTCTACCCTCCAACATAATATAACAGGGCAGAAAGAAGTCTACTTCCACCAGATGAACTGAGCTGAACTGTCAGTGGGTAAAGGTGCTTGCTTCCAAGCCTGATGACCTGAGTTCTATTCTGGGACCCATACGGTGAAAGGAGAGAACTGATTCCTGCAAATCTTCCCCCAATAAATAAATGGTTTTTTAAAAATATATATAAAATTTTCAATGTGAAAGTACTAGTATGCTGGGGGGATGTGTACTCAAGGCTTGAGTAAGTGAAAAACTAAATAATGTGCTAGATGGCTTTAGCCGTCAACTTGACACACCAGGGTTGAAGGAGCCTCAACTGGGGAATTGCTTCCATTGGACTGACCTATGGCCATGTTGTCTGTGGGGCATTTTCTTGATTGTTTAGTGAGTGATGTGCAAGGGCCCAGGCCACTGTGGGCAGTGTCACCCCTGGGCAGGTGGACATGATTTGTATAAGAAAGTAGGCTAAGCACAGGCTAGGGGAGCAAGCCAGTAAGCAACACACCTCCATGGTCTGTGCTCCAGGTTCCTGCCCTGAGTTCCCGTCTTGGCTTCCCTTGATGATGGACTGTGCTTATAAGCCAAATATACCCTTTCCTCCCCAAGTTGGATTTGGTCAGTATTTTTCTCATAGCAGTTGAAAGAAACTAGAATAGAAGTCAAAGTTTCATTTAGCTTCCCCAAATCTACCTCTGTGTGTAGTCCTATGTCCCTTAACCTCTTTGAATCCCAGTTATTTCATTCCAAAAATGGATTTAATCATGACTCTCTGTCTCAGGAAAGTATTACAAACAAGCAAGAGTAAATAGGAGTATTTTTGTTCAGTGTCATGTAGTTAATACAAATAACACACACATACATATAGAATGCATTATTACAGCCCATTCTGGTATTGAGTTAATCTTTGTGGCACTCTTCTGTAGATTCCTACTCAAATATTAGTCTCGGTGTTTCTTATCGATTCACTGGTGGTATGGTTTGACTCTGAAATGTCCCCCATAGGTTCGTGTTTTGAGCACTTGTTCCCTTGATTGGTAGGGCTATCGTGGAGGACTATGAAACCTTTAGGAGGTAGGGTCTAGCTAGTGGAAGTAGCTCACTACGGGGGTGTCTTTGTAGGTTATTAGCCTAGCTCCTAGTTCTGGCTGGCCACTCAGTGCTTCTGGTCTGCAGCCTTACGAACAGCTGTTGCTGTAGGTTCCCACCAGCACGACCCAACCACTGTGCCATGACTTTCTATTTTGCTGGACTGCAACACTCTGCAACTGTGAGCTGAAATACACATTCTTTTAAACCTTAAATTGTTTCTCTGGGGTATTTTGGTCACAGTAATATTAAAGTAACTAATACAGTTGTCAGGGTATTTTCAGAGCACCCACTGTTAGTATTGCTTGATAAGTTCCATGTGGAAACAAATGAAAGTAAGGCACAGTCTCCTACATGTGAGATCTGAATGACTCATCCATTGACTCCATCCTGTTACCATTTATGTAAATGGCTCTTGGCATATTTTATTAGAGCTTCTGTAATTGTATTAGAAACAGAAATAGGAATTGAAAAATAAAAAACGGCATACCTGGATGGTTATTAGTAAAATGTCTAAGGCTGTTGGTTCCTCAGGTGTTGACAGAGACTTCCTCTGGCTTTGCAGTTTTGAGATCTGCATCCATTTGCCGTTAAAAAAAGAATAAAGCATCTCCACTTCTCTGATGGTGACTATGAGTATGTTGCCATGCCTATCTTTAATGGGTTCATAGTAGACTCTTCCCAAGTTGTGTGTTCCAAGTAAATTCTAGAAACCAACAGATTATCGGTTTATCGGCTGATATTGTAAAAACAGAGCAACAAAACCACAACAAAAAGCACTGAATAAATGCCAGATTTCTGCAAAGCTGGGTGCATTTTCAGACTTAGACCTAGCATAGATAGCACTGTAGAAATGTGCTTAACAGAAGCTCAAAGAAGTCTTCACTGTGAGCCTGCAAAGATTACAGCAAGAGGCACAAAAAATGTTTTATTAAGCAAATTCAATATCTGTAAATATCTCTTTCCCACATAGACACACCAGCATATAAACCTCAGTGACCAGCACTTGAAGAGAATCCCAGATGTTTTTAAGAAAAATGTCTGATATTTCAAGTATGCTACTTGTGGAGTTTTCAAGAGATCTGCAGTGAGCTAGTATGAGGTGGAGTTGTTTAAGATGAAGACGTGAATTGACAATGTAGCATATTGTACAGAGGTCCCTAGATTACTGTGCACTCCCTGCGAGGTGCTTTAACCAGGAGATTGGCCTGGGTTGACTCATTCTGCCTCTCAGGGAGTTCTGTTTACTGAAAGGTTTGTTGAAAGTGTTTATAAACTATGTCAATGGAGCACAATACTTTTAGAAAAGTAGGAAGGGAAGGATGCCACATAAAATGTGAAGGCGCCAAGGTGGGGCTATGAAAATAAACAGGAACTTTACAAATACAAAGGGGGATGGTGGTGGTGAAGATCTCCAACCAAGAGCACTATATGATAGGAGCACTATATGATAGGAGCACTATATGATAGGAGCAAATATCTTCTGGCTTCAAATAACTATGTTTTAAAAAATTATAAATCACTGCCGAGCTCCAACTTGGTTTGTGTGTGTGTGTGTGTGTGTGTGTGTGTGTGTGTGCGCACGCACGTAAACGCATAAATGACGGTGAGATGATGTGCCAGCAAGAGACCAAATGTAGAACTGGAATTTTTAAATATGGCAAGGTTGACCTAAAAATGAATGAACTAGCTGGCCAGTATTCACATCTTCTCCAACACTGGAGTATTTCCTCACAGGTAGAGACTGTGTCTTAGGCCATTTATTCTATCTCACAAAGGCCAGAGAATGAGTAAGGAATTTCACAAATAATTACTGATATAAAAATGAATTGGGTAGGATTTTTTTTGTATGTGGTCTAATCATTCAGACTTTTCCTTTCTGACAAGTGACTTCAAACTCAGAGAAGAGCTACATTGGTAGGACTTTTGGTCTGCATCTATGTATAGGTTTGTGTACAGTCACTTTATTATGTGGACGGTGTTATGCTGTTGAACTGCCAAACAAGAAAAAACTAAAAAAACTGAAGGACAAGGAGTCGGGTGAATGGTTGGCAGTCTAACAGTCTCTGTGGTGTAGTCCATTTCAAGCTACCAAGGGCGTATATGACAATAAGCTTTCAAAAATTCCTGAATATTTAACAGTTAGTTCTCTACAGCTATTGAGACTTCACATGTACGGGTGTTGTGCCTGAGGGCTGGTGACAAGTCATTAATTGTTGACAGTTTACTCTCTCTGGTCCTGAGCTTCACCATCTTAAATTAAAGGCCCTTGCAGTTTAGGCATCCCTTAGGCTAATCCTTACCTTCTAGAGTGGTTGAGGGATTAAATTAAGCAACACATAAAGAAGTGTTTCACCAACTCTCAAGCCTGCTACCCTGTTGGGTGTGGATTTTTAAAATTCTGCTCTAATTGGAATCCCCTCTTGGTCCCCATCTATATTTTCTAGGTCTAGCCAAGGTTCCGTATTCTCTGGGAAGACATTCCTAACTCTGTTATGGTTTGGATCAAGAATGTTTCCCAATAGGCTCATTGAGAGGGCATTGGATCATGAAAGTTCTGATGTAATCAATGAATTCTTCCACTGATGGATTCATAATCTTGTGCATTATTGGAGATAACAGAAAGTAGGAAGTAAGGCCTGTTTGGAAGAAGCAGATCACTGGGAGTATGCCTTTGAAGGGTATATCTTGTCTCTGACCCCTTATATTTTTGTGCTTCCTGGCCATATTGAGGCCAGTCATTCCCTAGGCCACATGCAAACACTGTCTTGATATTCTGCCTTGTCTCAGGCTCAAAGCAGTCGGACTACTCAAACATGGACTAGGACCAACCTCTGAAAGTCCGAGGTGAAACAAATCCTTCCTTCTTTAAATTGTTCCCTTCAAGTATCTGTCACAGTGATGACAATGCTGTGCAGATTTGTCTCTGAGGTAGAATCGACTGTTTCTCTCTCTCTCTCTCTCTCTCTCTCTCTCTCTCTCTCTCTCTCTCTCTCTCCTGCATGTGTGGAAGCATACCTGTGTTATGCAATGCCTGAGGAGATCAGAAGAAGGAGTTGAATCCCCTGGAACTGGAGTTAAGGACGGTTTGTAGCCGCCACATGGGTGCTCACGGGAATTGAACCTAGGTCCTCTGCAAGAGCAGTCAGTGTTCTTAACTGCTGAGCCATCTCTCCAGCCCCCCTACTGCCTCTTGTATAAACTTCTTTGTATGTGTCTGGCCGCATTGCACATAACTGAAGCACATGTCGCAAGACATGTTTCTTTCTTTTCTGTGTCTCTGGGTCTTTTGCACAGTGCTGGCACATAGTAAGAACTCAGTAATACTTTGGTAACTGAATTACCATGCAATTCCCCAAACACATTGCAGAATATGATTCACTATGAGCCAATGCTGATGGGTATACATTGATTAAGGTGACCATTTCATTTAAATAAAGTTTTTGGTGGCTCACTGTCAGTTTTGGACAAGTTTTTCTAATGAGTTGAACAGGAAAGCACTAAAAATCTTCTTGACATTCTTCCTTAATATCAAAATGGATTGGGTAGTTAGCTTTGGAGGGAATCTGATAGCAAAGCAGACTGCTTTTTTAAACGGACCATAATAATATCTGTCGTGCTATGTTATGCAAACTGATGACTCTACATTGTCATCAGAGGAAGGAGACCTGAATGATGGTTAACAAGAGTGTGTCCAGGTTACAACCAGAAGACGTGATTAGCAGTTAGCCCTAGGCAGGAGGCACCATTCTCAGAGGTCTTATTAGGTCTGAGATGACATGAAAAGTTAAGGAAATCCAGAGTCAGGATGGGAAGGCTTGGAAAAAGGTGAAATTTTGGAGAAAAAATTTTCCCTTGAGAAAGGAAGAAAGCTGCAGCCTCATCTATTGTTACCAAGCCCTTATTCACTGATGCTCATTTCTAAGAACCATGGAGGAGGGAGTTTTAATGTAAACAACCTGCGCTGTCTTTTGAGGATCGGTACTTCAGATTCCTCCCACTTCGGTGGCAGCCTAAGAAGAGGCTTCTATTTCCCTGAGAGAATGAAGCAGTGTGGGCTTGCTCACTTACAGACTTTCTCATCTTGATTTTTTTTTCTTCCAAAGGATAACCAGTATTGATCTCTCTTTCTGCCTAGGTAATTAACAAATTAATTTTTTGCACACTTTATTTTTTCAAATAAAATATAAAGTTACTTCTAAATAGATTATAAATAATGCATAATAGAGTTCTACTTCTTTTTACTATAATGTGGATAACATCTTCTGTTTGTAAATTAACACACACTAATATGTTAAAGTATTGAGATTATATATATATATCTGAATTTGAATCCATAGCCTACTACTTTCTATTTGTGTGACCTTGGGCATAAATGAACCTTTTTAGACCTCATATTTGCAATCTGTTAAATGAATATTAATAACACCAGGTTCTCATTAGGTTGAAGTGACGACTGAATGAGATAAAGTTTGTGAAGCACTGAACACAGTTTGTGAAATGAAAGAGGTTGATCCTATAGTACTGTTAACTACTGTGTGATAAGGGAGGATGTCACACACAGCAGAGACAGAAAACAAGTAAATTGCATCATTGTTGGCATGTACTATGATGAAGGGTAAGTCAGCAAGCCAGTGCGCTGTGGACATGGAGCAGGGAGAGAAAGACTATGGCTAAGGCCCCAAGTGCTGTGCGAAAAATATCTGGTCCACTACTGAAAGAGTCTAAAATAGGAAAAGCCTTGGCCAGGGTCTTTTAGATTGGATACTATGGCAGAAGTACGGAGAATGTATTGGAGAAGGTTAAGAGTGGAAGGAAGGGGTGCTTTTGGAGGCTTCTGGGGTTAACAGGAGCTATCGGGCTGTAGCAAGACTGGGAAGAGGGGAGTGAAATACGACATCTGAGGTCAATCAATAGGATTTAATTATAGTTAATGCCTATTATATATAATACGTTTCTATTTTCCTTAGAACATTATAAATGAATTTTAGATTAGTAAAGTAACCTAAAATGTTAAGTATTTGTCATTTCACCAAAGGCTCTTCTTCTGAAAAGTTTTTCTGTACCTTCTCTCCCCATTGAAAAAGGTGTTTTCAGTATTTTCATTCTGAAGAGCACTATGTGATGAACTTGGGCATAGGTCCTACAGCAGAAGGGTGAAAGCAACTGCTGTCATTAAGGTAGGCAGCAACGTGATGGCGATGAGAACACGTAACAGGCTTGGGTGCAGAGGGTGCTGGGAGCATGGCTGGTTATTGAGGATTATGAGACTGATTCCTGTGAAGACCTGGAGCTACCTAGGCAGTAACTATGCTGTGTGACACGTTTCTGTGATTCCTTGTACTTTGGTAGATAGTTTCCCTCAAGGGAGATTTTTGGGCTGTACGGGGTTGGACTGACAAATACACTTGGTCAACACTGAGTAGTGTGGCTCTGCCACATGCTGGGCACTGGAGAGATTGTGGTTACCAAGACAGACACAACCCTTGAACTCAGATTCCCATAGTTCAAGTGGGCTACTATACAGATAATGACAAGACAGTTAACTACTGGTATGATAATCATTATTCTGAATGAAGACTACAGTGCTGTGGGAGAGTTACCTAACCAGGAGATCAGAGAATTGGCTCCCTGAGGAAGTTTGAAAATTAAACTGAAACCTAAAGGTTGTGTAGGAGTTATCAAGGCGAAGAGGTGAGAGAAGAGGAAAATGACATGCACGCTAGCAGAAGAGAAAGACAGACCAAAGTGGGCAGGAAATCACGAGAGGGTGGAGTTATGGAAGCCAAAGAGCGTGTCAATGTGGAAAAGACCAAGACCATGTTTGTCAAATACCGCAGAGTGCAGAGAAGACATAAAAGTGTTCATCGACTTTACTGAAGCTGAAGACATCCAAAGAAGGAGGCAAGTTTCATGGGAGTCTGGGCTATACAATTTTGGGATTCTCTTAAAGAATACAAAATTAGGTATAAAAGTGAATACTTATTTTGAAAGAGGAAAGAAATCCTCCTTTTCCCATCCCTCCTACTGGTCATCCTGGAGTATTTGGAATTTTGGGTCCCTTTTGTTCCTGAAATTCCTTTAGGCTGTTTCTCAGAAATGCCTTTTAACACCTCCACTCATCCTCTGAAACAGCTGGGACGCTTGCTGCTCATACAATGAGGAACCTTAAAGCTCTAGTTTTGGGAGTGTCTTCTGCCTCTGCTGGTGTCCCGAGAGTGCAGTTTTATAGGCATGGTGGTAGCAAAAGTTGGAGGGCAGAAAACTGATGGGGAATGAGGAAGCCAATGGAGAAGAGGGTACACGTAATTCAAGAAACTTACTATGAGGGGAAGAAGAAAGATTATTTGGTAGCTGAAAGACTGTGTAAAGCATGGAAGGAACTCGAGGGATAGGGTTAACTGGGGAGATGAATTTTTTTTATTTATTATTATTTTATGTGTATGCATGTACTGCCTGCATGTAGGTAAGGGCACCCATGTTGTTCAGTGCCCGGGGAGTCAGAAGAGGCTGTCGGATCCCCTGGGACTGGAGTTACAGACAGTTGTTAGTTGCCATGTGGGTTCTGGGATTCGAACCCGGGTCTTCTGCAAGAACAACCAGTGTTCTTAATTGCTGAGCCATCTCTCCAGCCCTAGGAGATGAATATTTTAAAATAAAGATAGAGAAAAAGTGAGACCCAGGGCATGGGTAGAGGAATGAGCTTTTGATTGGAGGGATGACACTTCATAAACTGTTGAAACAAGGGAGAAGAAACAGAAGGTGAGGGTCTCTGCAAGGTTTGTGAATTTGGTGGTGGGGAAGGGGAAGCAGTATGGGAGAGAAAGGAAGATTTTAAAATAGTTGCTTTATAGTGTGAGAAAGTAATAGAGAAATGAAATGGACCACTAGGTAACATCCCATGTGAGAACTGTGGTCATACAAAAACATTTAGCCTTGTGTGTATGTGTGTGAAAGATTTTTTTTTTTCTTTCAGTAAGCAGGGTGAAACTAGTATAGACTTGTTGAATTGATCTAGGCTTGTGGTTTTTTTCTGAGAGAAAATCTGGACTATTTTCAAGAGAATGATTATGATGCATCAGGGGATCTCATCTTAATAAGGAGGGAAGTGGGTTCAGAAGGGAGCGATATCTTATGAAAGGTGGTGGGATCAGAGATTGAAGGGGGAGGACATGCAAACGTACTGAGTGACAGTTGTGCAGGGTCACACCGGCCACAGAGGCATCCCTTAGCATCTGACTGACTGTACTGGCTAGTCACAGTCTGATCCTTCTCAGGAAGCCTCCAATAAACACACAACAGAGTACTGCTTGAACTTCTATGGTGGGTCAGTCTGTGATCACCCATGTCCCAGATGTATAGTTGGCTAATGTGAGGAGCCAAGCTTCTTGGAAACAAAATTTATTTTAATGAAAAAGCAGTTTGAAGGACAGTGGTATGGTCCAATCCAGTGGGTGGGTCAGCAATGAAAGGAAATGCTCTGAATTCACTACTGACACCTTGGCCAGCTCTAAGAACTTTTTGAGTTATAGGTGGAGACTCTGCCATCAACAGTTAAGTACACTGTCTGCTAAAATCTCTGAGGCCATGAAAGACATAAGGCAGGTAACCATGCAGTGAGGGGCAAAAGTAACTTTTCATAGCAACACAGTAATTTTTTATGAGCTCACTGGGTTTAGTTGTTAGTACTGCAGGAGTTCAAAAAGAGAAATTCTCATAATTTTAGGTAAAGGTGGAGCTATAGAATTTTTTAATGAAAGTTTAAAAGATCATAGATGGTATGGCCCTGCTGGCCAGAAACAGCTTACTTTTTTTGTTATACAAATGTCAAGGGCTGATGTAACTGACAGCTTTGCAAGTGCATCACTGACAGAAGTTCAGTTATTACATAAGGACCCCAGATTCATTGCTATGTCCATGCTGTATCGGAAGCACATTAGAAAACTGCTCCCAACACCTCTTGGTCTCTGTCTCTCTTTCCATATACCCCACCAGAATGGCAAGGGTCCTTTAGTGACCTGGTCAAATTTCTCTTGCTTTACAAGTAGTGAAAATGACCTTGAAAGAAACTGAATTGACTGAGTAGTATCAAATCTAGAACGGTATCGTCTCACACCCCGTTTCAGGCATCATACCAAAGGCTCACATGAGTAAGTGTACAACTCAAATTGTCCAAGAGGCCTTCCTGTGGCTACAGATCTGAGAGGAATGAGCCTACCCTTTTCCTGGGAACCAAACTCCTCAAGTTTTAAGACACTTTCCTTGAGGGTCTGGGTTCAAGCCTGGTCCCTCACCTGTAGCTGGGCTGTTGCAGCAAGCATTTTCTGCCGAGTTTGTAGCACTGTGGAGGAGGACATGGAGATAGGTACACTTTGCCTCAGCCACCTTATGTCTTCCCACATACAAGACAGCTGCAAAAGAAGTCACGAGGTCATATCATCGTCCAAGCCAGTACATGATTTAGGTTATGGCATCAAAGCAAAGCAGGGAGAAGGAAACCTGACCCCCTGATATTTGTTCTCCAGTCCATTTTCAGATGCACACGAAACAACTTTTTGATCTCTGTCCAATTGGAAAAGGATCTGAATGCTAATGAAACAGTCAGATCTACATTTTAGTCTTTGCCAAATGATCCCATAACTCAGAATAGTAGAGACACAATCTGACAGGATGCAAGCTTCTTTGCTTTGAAAATGCAGTGGAAACACTACTTTGGCCTTTAAAAAATGACACAGGGCATACTAGGGCTGCAAGGGATCTTTGAGATAATTTACCCCCACTCCAAACTTTGATCATGAGAGACCCCTCAACTAGAGTTTCAGAGATTTATGTGCAGTGACCCTGGTGCAAAATGAAATCAGAACTTGGTGTACCTTTGTGAACCACAGAAAATCTTGTGCAATAGAACTGGTGTGAGAGTCGTCTATTTCAACAATTGGTATTTGGTCTTCATTGGTGACTAACATGTTATCTTTATAATAAAATATAACAGCTATGTAGAGTCCCCTGCAAAGAAAAAAAGGAAGAAAAAATACTTTCTTTAATTATCTTCTCTACCAAACTTGAGTCTTAGGAAAAAATCTATATAGGTTTAGACAGGATAGAAGATAGGTTTAAAATGTATCTATAAAGACATATTGCATCTATTCATCACAAATTCATTGGCTATAATTCAGAGAGGTTGGTATCTTGCCCCTGGTATCTTGTCAGGGGAATCCATTCCTTCAATAATAATAAAAAATAAATTTCTACTCAGCATCCACTCAGAACCCAAATTAGCTTATTCTAGAGAAGTTGACTTCCTAGAAAAATTACATAGCGCTTACCGTTTTAAGGTCTTCACAAACTTGTTTGAGGAATGGAATAGATGCTTCAGGCTCCTCGACACTGACTGCTTGCGGCCTGTGCTTTGTAATTTTGAACTTTCTGCAACATAGAAAAAAATGCAGTGCAAATTCCATTTGACCGATCAGCACTCCTGTCTTTTCTTCCTACCTTTCTGCTTCCTCTTGTCCCCTCATGTCGCTTATCAGTTTTATATAAGGGTCCAGTTCATTTGTTCCTTCAAGAAACTTGTGTATCTTGAGATACTAGTTGCTATGGCCTGAATCTGGAATGCCCCCCACAGGCTGATATTTTGAATGCTTGATTCCCAACTGATAGAGCAGGTTGGGGGAATTCTGAAAGCTTTGGGAGGTGGGGCCTGGCTGGAGGAGGTAGGTTTCTGGGGCCAGAACCTTGGGTTGTATTATTCTTCTTGATGTCTGAGCTTCCTGTCCACCAAGGGATGTAGAACAGTTGCTCCCATGTGTTCCCACCACCACAATATGAATACTTCACCATGCCTTTCCTATCAATGGTGTGAAACCATGAGCTAAAACAAATCCTTCCTCCTTGAAGTTGTTTTTATCTGGTATTTTGTCATAGCTGTGTAAATGTAATATGCCAGTGGTTAATTCGATTATTAAATAGCTCTTCAAAATGTTGAAGGTGGGTAATTTTTTTTTATTATTTTTCATTTTATATGTATGAATGTATTGCCTGCAAGTAAGTATACCTGTGTCATGCAATGCCAGAGGAGGTCAGAAGAGGGCATCAGATCCCCTAGAACTGGAGGTACAGATGGTTGTTAGCTGCCATGTGGGTGCTGGGAATCAAACCCTGGTCCTCTGTAAGAGCAGCCAGTGCTCTTAACCACTGAGCCATCTCTCCAGACCTCTGAGGTGGGTGATATTTATAACTGCAAGGGAAATCACTTAGATCTTTTGTTTATACTCTCTAGATAAGAGATTATCAAGTGAGATAAACAGAAATAGAGTCAACTTTTTTCTCTTCTCCCTTCACAAACTGCCTTTTAATGTTCATGCATTTCTTAAAGCTTCAAAAGCTCTTTGTTAGTCTATACATCCAATCAAATCTTTTCATTGTAGAATTGCTATAAGCACATTACAGAAAATTTGGAGAGTAGAAAAAAAAGGGAGGAATAAGAAGCAACCCACCTAAATCATCCAGAAACTTCCATATGACCATGGTTCCCATTCTAGGGCAGTTTTTTCTATTGTGTATGCTTGTGTATAAAAGTATCTTTAGGGGCTGGAGAGATGGCTCAGAGGTTAAGAGCACTGACTGCTCTTGCAGAAGACCTGGGTTTGATTCCCAGCATCCACATGGCGCTACAAACTGTCCTTAACTCCAGTTCCAGGGGAATCCGACCTCCGTGGTATTGCATGACACAAGTGCACTCACGTACACGCAGGCAATACACATACACACAAAATAAAAATAATGAGTAAAATATATTTAAAAAAGTATCTGTGGGGCTAGGTATAGCTATCACCCTCAATGTTCAGAAGAAACTAACCGAGAAGTAAATTGGCTTGCCCAAATGAGCAAAGCCAGCCCCTGAAAAGACTGAATAAATAATTTTGAGGGAAACTACTGTGTGTGAGCGTGTGTGTGGGTGCCTGTGTGAGCATATCATCCATTGTCTCTGCCACCTCTTCTGTTTATAACCTGGAGCTTTCATTAATAACCGTAGTGGAATTCCCAGACTTCCTGGAAGCAATGTTTTCAAGCAATGTTCCATGGAGCTGGAGTGGATGATCACTGATTTCAGCTGTTTTGTTCTATACAACAAAGGGAAGCTGAGGTTTTTGCTATCATCACTCAACTTTGGACAGACATGTCCCTGGGGATGAACACAGGAGTCATATGACTGCTGTCACACATAGAAGCCTGGGTAGATGGCCCCAGTTGAGGCCTACCCAGTGGCTCTGACTGTGATCCTGCAGGAGCCACAGACAGAAATATCAGTCTGATCACAGATCAGTTTCTGACTCGTACTAGTAATGGTTGTTATTGAAAGAAAAAAGTAAAATCATTTCTTTTTTTCTGATTTGAACATGAGCTTGGCTGTTGGAAAACGAAGCAGCTGGACTTCCTGTTCAATGAATGCTGAAGGTCAACATTTTCATTGCACCTCACTCTTTCTAAACCTACTAAAACCAGAACAGAGATGAAAGAAATAAGTTAATTCTATAAAGTCAAATAGATGGGAAAGAAGGTAGCAGCAAGCAAGTTTTGGTAGCCAGAAGCAGGTAGGCAGGTGGATTTAGCAACTTGAGAAAGATAATGCCTAAGTCCCCAGCGGAGATCGCTGAGAAGTAACCTGATTCACCTCCGAGGCTCTGAGGCTACTAGAAGCAGGGGTGGGTGAGGCACATGCAGCCAAAATCAGAAATTCTCAACATCTGTTTGAAACAGACTTCTAGATCTCCTTCCCTACTGCATAGCTAACCGAAGACTCTTTCCTACTAGATGAAAGTTAGTGGCTTAATCTCCAAGACAAACAAACAAACAAAATCAATGAACCACAAAACCAAACCAACCTCTCAAGCCAAAAAGCAGGCCTCTGGAGTAGGGCTTACCAAGACCTTAAGGACAGAAGGAGATAGGGTGATCAAAGGGATGGTACTATATACACAACTGGCTGATTGCATTAAAGTTTGCATACATATTTCCACATTGTGGTCTCAGAACACACATATCTAAAGTTATTCTTTCCAGGCAGGACATGGGAAGAAATTTCTCTGGAGACTTTGACCAGCCCAAGAATACACTACACCCACAGATTCTGACATTGGTTATTTCCCATTGCATAGACTATGCCAGTTAACTCAACAGTTAAGCCTGTAAATAAAGTGCCTTGTCCACGTGCTCTGAGTTCCCAAGTGGCTACTGATTCCTCTTCTCCTTAATCTTTGCAAACATCGAAGGATCATCAGGCAGTTAAAGAATATATGTACTGTGAAATTCAAAGACCAAAACCAAATAAAAGAGCAACTCTGAAGGGAGACTATATTGAGAAAATGCAAAATGAAATAAAAATAGAGCCTCTCGTTAGTGCTCTGAGAGACAAGACACTCATCCTTTAAGAAGGACATGGATTATTTTTAAAAACCACAAACTAATTATAGAACAAAAGCACTGAGAAATAAAGATATATTATCAAAAACTTAAACATCCAATAGGAGGCTTAGAAGATAAAAGTGATGAAGCTTCTGAGAAAGGGGAGCAAAAGGATATAAGGATAGAAAGTTGGGGGGGTAAAGAAAAATTAAAAAACTTGGCCTATGCATAGTGACATGTAACCACAATCCTAGCACTCCAGAGGCAGAGGCTGGAGAATCACTGTAAATTTAAGGTCATCCTGATCTAAAGAGTGAGTTCCAAGTCAGCCAGGGCTATATACAGAGACCCTGCTTTAAAAGCAAGCAAACAAAACCCAACAACAAGTGGGGAGGAAAGAAAATCATAGGACTAGTCAGGCTAGTCCATATCTAAATAATGAGCACTTGAGTAGGAAGAAAGAGGAAAAGGAGGACCAGAAAAAAATTAACTTAAGACAATATCCCACACTTGAAGGGTATCAACTTCTGTACCAAATGGACTTGCTGAGTGTCCAACAACAGACAACAGAGTCTAAGACACATCAGAATGAAATTTTAGAACACTGAAGTCAAAAGAAAACTGAAAACTTAGGAGGGGGAGAAGAGAGAGAAAAGATAGAAACAGCCTTGGAATCAGAATGTTACATGACTTCTCAGCCCTGAAAGCTGGAAGGCATAAAGTGGTACCTCCCAAATTTGAAGGAAAATGATTTCAGCTGAGCATTTTATGCTTGTCCACACCCTCAGTGAGAGTGAAGTAGGATTGGTACCCCTTATACATAGAATGTCGCCAAAGATTTGCTCCTAAGCACCCTCTCAGGAAATTACTTTCCTCTCAGAGGAAAGGCTCCTCCAGAGGATGGACTAAGCCAAGAAAGTGGGAGGCGTGCAGCACAAAACATGAAATCCAATATTTGGAGTGATAAACAGAGTCCTCAATGTGGTGATGAAAGGCAGTCCCAGAGTGACAGCTGCACAGGGGGCATGGAGGCAACCGGTCACCTGCTAGATGGGCACAGGGTGGAGACTGGGAGAGGATTACTCAAGAAGATGCAATTGATACAGTGTCTAGTGTGTGTTGAGTAAAGGGGGCTGTCACTGGAGGATAGTTTGGGGATCTATTACTGTAATCATATAGAAAAATATGTGAATGCCATCAACTGCAATAATCAACTACAAGAAAAACAAAGAGAGCTTTCCAGGAAAGGACAACCATCAAAAGATTTAGATTTCCTCCATTACAATATAAAGGCTAAACATTGATCCTACTAAAATTCAGTTATTAGCATGATAAAAAGGGAGGAACTATGCGTGCACATAAAGGGGTGTAGTAAAAGAGGGTTAAATAATCATTTTTTGAGAGAATGCCTAAAATTGAAAATGAAATCAAGAATTAGAAATGTTAGAAATATGTTATGTAGAGATACCAAGACAATACTTGGAAAGCTAAAAGAAATTAAGAGTTTGCCTTTGGAAGCAAAATTGTAGGTTATGAAAATTACTTCCTTTTTCTCCTTTTTATTAATAATTGTTTAAAGTACTTAAGTTATGTAATCCTTAAGTAATGGGTAGATGAGGCAGACATGATTACAGTCTACAATTCGACCCTTTACAGATGAATGAAGTGAAGCACAGAGGGGTTTTGCAAGTGCCACAGGTTGACACAACTGGTGAACACCTGCCTGAATCTGAGCTCAGGTAATCTAGCCTCAGAGATATGGTATAGCCACATAAAACTTAGTTATATATGACAGATAAAAACAAAGATTTAAAAATTCATTTAAGAATATAAAAAGAAAGCTAAGAGGCACTTCTACCAGTTGGGAAAGGAAACCAACTATAGAAGGGACTGAATAGTCCAGCTCTCTTCTGTCTTGGACACATGGTTAGAGTTCTCAAAGTAAAATATATACTTATGTATTAGAATATAAATTCGAATTTCTATATGTCTACTATAATTTTAAATATTGTTTCCGGACAAAACTACAACCGAGCTTCAACAATAATGTGAAATTTGTCATTGTTCCTGTAATGTGAGTTGGCCATTCACTCCCTTTCCAAATTCTCCAACCTATACAAATCTTTGAATGTAACCATGTCTCTTCTTAAAGAGAGCAGTGCTAACAGAAGGGAGCCCTTAGGCTTGGCTCGGATCGGGCGTGTGACCAGTTCTGGCCAGTCAGTTTTGAGCATCAGTGACCGGTACCAACTTTTGCAAGTATGAGCTCTTTAAGCTGCTTTCCCTTGGTGAGAGCTAATGACAAATAGAGAGGATAACACAGAACTTCCCCAGCAGACTAGTGCTAGATGCATAGCATGTGGGAAAATTCATGTTGGAGCAGATTATTTGGATATTGGAGCATAATATATTCATCTTGATTAACAGAGTGTCTAAACTCACTTTTCTCCTAAGCTCTCCTGTGGATTTTACACTGTACTCTGCTTGGCTCAGAGCTCTGGAGCACAGGTTCTTATTGAGCACTGTAGTTCTCTAGCTTATAAGTGTTTCGAGCATGGGGAGTTTGTTTTATGCCACATATAGTGGGCAGGTTTTTAGTTTGTGTTTGGCAAGTTGAATTGTTGGATGATAATTGAAATCCACTCCTATAGGATACTGCTGTGATGAAGACAGTTATCTTCTTTATAGTCATGTGTGTTGAGCTGCGTGAACAATAATGCGTCACCTACATCTTCCTTGAATTTGCATCCCAGTACTGAATATGCAGATAAGTCATAGCCAGCAGTTTAACTAAAATGCAGGAATTGATGGAGGGTTTTGATACTGCCTGTGTAGGATTTTGGTAGGAACAGAGATATTTTCTTATTGTTTCTGCACTTGGAATAATGCTGTGTATTCATTGAGGACTCAGCTCATGCTCCAGGTTAAGTCAAGCACCGTGGCTGAAGAGTGGCTCCATTCTTCACTTGTAAGAACAGTGGTTGAAAAATAAGCTTGAGTTTGTGCTGGGTGCACTCGATCCATTGCCTATTCAATCCTGGCAATAACCCTGCAAGTAAGATATCCTAATTTTTCTAATGAAGAAGCTGTGATCAAAGTTAGGAAGTGGTAGAACGCAGATTTAGGATAATTTTTAAAATTTTATTTATTATCTTTATTTTTTATGTGTATGCCTGTATTGCCTGCATATAGGTAAGCGCACTTGTGTCCTGCAATGTCCGTGGAGGTCAGAAGAGGCTGTCGGATCCCCTGGGACTGGAGTTATGGACAGTTGTTAGCTGGCATGTGGGTGCTGGGATTCGAACCCTGATCTTCTGCAAGAACAACCAGTGTCTTAACTGCTGAGCCATCTCTCTAGCCCCCAGATAATAATTTTTTTCTAATTCCAAAGTTTATTAAGTTTTAATTGTAAAGCGTTTAAAGGTTTATGTCAACCAGGCTTGGTGGTGCATGTCTTTAATCCTAGCACTCAGGAGGCAGAGGAAGGTGGATTTCTGTGAGGTTGAGAGCAATGGGTCTACATAGTGGGTTCCAGGCCAGCTGAGGCTACAGGGAGACCCTGCCTCAAAAAACAAACAAACAAACAAACACTTTCCAATAAACCACAGTATCTCAATGTAGTAAAATATTTTAAATAACAATTTCATAGTTCTCTGTAATCAATCTTTACACTATCCTCTGTCTTTCCTTTCAAACCCAGAGCTATGTTAAATCATCTTAGAATCATTTCTTTTCTTTTTTTTTTTTTTTTTTGAGTGAGGTAATTTATTTTATCTTGACATTTATCTCAACATTTCCTAAAGTTTACACCATAGAATACTAATTCTCTGGAAAAGGTTTTATATGACTGAAGAATTTGGAAAATGCTTGTTTAAATTTTCTAGGTCTCTGTATCATAGTCTTTACATTTCCAAGAGAGGAATGAAGAGGTTAGGATTTCCCAAGTTTACCTGACCAGAGACCCGTTTTCACTGAGCACCTTTCAGAACCTCTACTTCTTTGGAACACATTTTGGGTGTTGTTTCAGTGTCCAGGATACGTATTACTATATTAAAGAAAGTCCTTTTGTGGGAAGGTCTACTTTGTGCTTTAGTTAAATTAGACCTAATAATATGTGTACATTTATATTCCTATGGGATAAAAGCATGTGCACAACAGAGTTGCATGGAAGCTATAGAAATAATTGGATTGTCCAGGAAATAAATTCTTTGTTATTAGAGAGCAATAGGGAAAACATCAGAGTCCTTACTAATAAACAACCCAAAGTACAGTCTTCCCTGGCAGTTTCAGCTTCCCTCCTCGGACAAAGACCAACCGCAAAGTGGCTATGGATTTCTGAGTGCCGTCTGTCCAATTCCTATATTCCCTTTGCTTCCGTACAGGAGCCAGTGGGCAGGAGGCAATGGAGAGGCAGAAGAGAAAGCTGCCCAGGTGACAGCCTGCTTGGTTAAGTGAGCCCTACAAACCCAGAACTCAATGAACTTTGGTCAGTATGGAATGTTGCAGGTCCTGTTTTGGGTCAAGTCTTCTTAGAGCTCCAGGAATGAAAATCCCACTTGGTTTTCCTTCTCCAGCTGTTTTCATGCATATTTACGTCTCCTAATGAACCACTCATTAGAAAAACATCATTTTCTTGCAAACACTTGTCCTCATCTCCAGCTAGAGCCAACATTTCTGAAGGGCCCTGTTGTCACAGCTATACAGTAATTGGGAAACCTTTTTTGCTAATGCTAAGTATGATTTATACCTAGTCCAAACACAGCTAGCACAGCTTCTCTTAGTTTCAGCCAGGGATTTCTTACCCAGCTGGCTCAGCAGTGCCCTGAGTCTAGAGAGCACAGAGTAGTTGGAGATCTGATGGGAGCATGGAAAATGAAAACTTTATGGAGGCTTTAATTCTCCAAATAAAACTAAGTGCCTCTTCCACGAATCATTACACAGATCAGAAACCTGACCCTGTCCCATCTGAACAGCCCAAGCAACAGAGAAGCTTTTAAAAGCACCTTCCAGATTCTCTGGGTGAAGTGGGGCTACAGTCTGGAGGAGGTGAGCTCTACTTTCCACCAGAACAGTGGGATGAAGGAAGACTAAAGTTCAGGGTGGGATTAAAGTTCAGTGTCCAGTCCTGATGTGAGGCAAGGGGGACAGAAATGGGACCACAAAGCCCAGGCCACAGCTTGGGCAAGTCAAGTAGCCTCTCCTGTAACTACCAAAATGAGGATGAAATTGATGTGGTGGATGTGAAATTGCATTGTAAACTATATCATCAATAGATTTGAAGGCCTATTATTGTCATTATCATTGTCTGAGCTCCTTGGGCCATGCTTAGGGAATTTTTCTTGGGGGCAAGTGTGGAGGGAGAGAGGTTGTCTCGAAAGACACACGGAGGAGTCTTGCGGAAGGCCAATGCCAAGAGAAGAAAATTGATAACAGCAGCTGCTTTTCTTGTGATTATTTTCAAACTGTTCCTGTGGAGAGAAGGACAGAGAAAGGGAAGGGAAGGGAGGAAAGGAGAGGGAGGCTCTGTGGAAGGGTTAAAGCAAGATAGTGCTGTAAAGTGATTCCAGATGTACAAATATTAATATCTCTCTCTCCCTGATGAACGAGAAGGTATGACCCCGCTAGGAAACTGCTAAAATTACCGGCGCCACCGAGACCTCAGTCGATGGCCCAGCGCAGATTTTATCCTTACCCCGGCAGCTGTGACGCTGATGAAGGGCTCGGACCTGCTGCAGCAGACTCTCCAGAACCTCGCTCTGTCCCTGGTGTCTGGGCTCTCTGTCGTCATAGTCTTTCCAGTCTATTGAACAAAAGAAACAAACAGAGGGAAATTTTAAAGCAGAGACAGCCTCTTCCCTCCCCGCCTGAGGTGCTGGGGTTTTCTACTCACTACCCACAGGCTCCGCGGATGAGAACCCAGCACACGCAAACCTGGCAGGCAACACCAAACGTTTGGAAGCTGCCATCGTGCAGGGCCCTGTGAAAAACAGTAATTGTGGTTGGCTTCTTGTGTCGGGCATCTGGGGGGCTAGAGAAAATAGTACTTGGGAGCCATAAGAAAATAGTTAATTTGGGAGTCCAGTATCTCCTCTCCTAGCTCTTCTTTCCTTTTTAGCATCCACTGTCCCGATCAGTTCCCCTGCCACCTCTTGACGCACCACCCCAAGTCTCAACTGGATTTCCACAGTAGGAAAGACAGGGGCGGGAATGTGCAGACTAGATGAAATCCACAGTCCCAATGCTTTTATTGTAGGTTTCACACTTTTGGCCAAATTGACATTTCTTTCCAAGGAAAGAGCCCTTGTCAGATGCCAAGAAATGGAAATCTACATTTTGCTCTAATGAATGTCTGCTTTGGTTAGCTGGCACAGCAACCCCTGCACATACTCTGAGCCACCAACCACCCTGTCTGCTCAGTCTCTAAATATACAGTATTAGCTTACATGGCAAATTTAAATTGCAGTCCCCTCTGAGA
The DNA here is from genome assembly GCF_000622305.1 of Nannospalax galili. Taxonomy (NCBI): domain Eukaryota; kingdom Metazoa; phylum Chordata; class Mammalia; order Rodentia; family Spalacidae; genus Nannospalax; species Nannospalax galili. Next base: position 11,070,336 of record NW_008342393.1, on the reverse strand, counting down.
TTTCTCTCCCCCTTCTCTTTTCATTCCATTTGGTTATAATGATATCAAGAGTAATAACTCATGTGGGACTAATGTCAAGATTGTAATTCTGCTGTCTCCAGCTTTAGGTTTTAGGTTTTTTTTCCAGGAGGTCAGTCATTTCATTGTCCATCCCTGCTCCTATTTTCTCTCCCCTGGTTTTCCTTTCTGAGCTTTTCAAAAGCAACAACTTCAAGTGTGTCTCTGTAAAGGCTAGTCACGCTACCTTAGAAAAGCCAGTTAGTTCACTTAAAGTAGTTACAGTCCTTTCAAATTCCCACCCTGACAGAGTTGTTTTACAGTAGTCAGCCTTCATTAGACACTTAAGTGCTTTACTGAAGATAGCCCGTTGTGGTTCAGCTGAGGCTCAGGGGTGCAGAGGTTAGGGGGGACACAGTTATAGGGTCCGTTTAACCTCGGGAGGGTGCAAGCCAGGTAAGGTAGAGTAAGGTAAAGCCAGGTTGTGGGGTACGCTAAACCCTGATGTGAACACTGACTCTTCCCATTCCCGGCTCACGGCAGGCAAGTCATTTACGTCAACAGAGCCTCCACTCCTTAATTTGAAAAACGAGGATAGTGTCTGTTTTGTGAGAGTTTTATGAGATGAAATGAGAAGTATATTAGGTAACTGGCACGATGCCTATTACATGACAGGCATTCTGTAAACAAGGCTTGAAGGCTATTCAGTATGAAAACATCACTTGTTACCCTATGTGATGATTATCTAAGAAGAAGTGGGCCTCAGAGACTTAACTAATCCTGCTTTCTTCCTTTTCTCTCCCATGTGCAGTCCTTCATTTCACCTTCAGGAAGACTGAGGCCCAGAGACACTCCCCACCCCATTCAGCCGTTTCACAGGCTTGGTGGCCCAGCCAGGGTGATGCGTGGCCCAGCCAGGGTGATGCGTGGTCCAGCGGCCTTCGATGTAGTTAGTGCTCATTCTCATTTTACTACACTACACACATTTATTTTTTCTTTTGGGCAGGAGAGTCAGAGCTTTGTTGGAATTTGTCTGTTGAGGCTTAGTTGTGGTCAACTCTGGAGACAGAAAATTGGCATAGGTGCCTTTTGTAGGCTCTGTTCCTTGTGGGCAAGAACCATGACTGAACTTCTCTTTGCCTCGTTTTTCTTCTCTGTAGAGTCAGTTTTTAATCTCTTTTGGAGGTTGAGGTTGAAAAGAAAGAATGGGAGTAAAGTATCATCCAGGTACGTGGGAGACACTCGTATGATGTTGGTGAGGCATTTTGAAGAGGAGCATGACAGTGTTCAGGTAGGCTGGGGTAGGGAAGGCTCTTTTTACTGGGAAACCTGGAAAAGTAGCTCTAGGGCCTTGGACTATTTCTATCTAACACCCCTTGCATCTGGACATAATGAGAATACACATTGCCTTCACAGGCTCACGTGGGTTATTGTTTCTTTGGATTTGTGCCTCTCCAATGTCTGTGTTGTGATGAGGATGAGCAAGAGTTTGTGCTTGGGTTAGACTCTTGGGTGGCTGGATTACCACATGGGCCTGAATGTGCTCATACATTCTAATGAGTCTTAACGTTGCTGACAATGCAAGAGGCGGTGAAGTGGGTCTAGGCTTTCCAGCTCAGCCCTATTACATCAGAAGCGAGTCCCATCTGATGACTTTATGATACAGAAGAAATTGCTAATGCTAAATTGCAGTCCAAGTGAGCCCTGAACAATGCCAACGTTTTGGAAAGAATGAGTTTTTCTCATACGTGTTTGGAAAATTCTGATGACTACATAAAATAAGAGACTTCAGGGATGAGGGAGAGAGTTGAAAATATATTAAGAAATCAGGAACCTGACAGGAATAAACTCAGCATGGTAGGAAAAGAGCAGATTGTGCCACATAATACAGCTCACTGTTCTGGTAATGAGACACTTCAATTGCAACACAATGCAGAGCTTACATTCACTGGCCATATCAAGGTTTTCCTGATCGTAACTCAGACAAGCCTGTCTGGGCGCTTTTCTCTTATTATGTACCATACCATATAACATAAGTCTATAAAAACACATTAAGGCCTTTTGTAAAAATATAAAAAACTTTTATAGCTTACTGGAACATATTACCAAATTTCCAATTACTCTGTCATGTTAGAGTACATTGTCGTCTAGTAAATATCTGAATACTGATACTCGTTACATCCCAATGTCATACTCTGCTTATAAATAGAACAGGAGTGTTTTTATATTGTTCTTTCCAAGAGATACGGCACAGTCTGAAGCAACAATAACCATAGGCTAGTGTTTCAGCGCTTTACCAGTTACCCTTGCAAATCAGACATGCTGTTTGAGAAAGCCGTGATAGCCACTATGTTAATTTCCAATAAATAAGTGACTCCTCTTTGCCTGGGACAACTGTTCTTGTCATTCTGGAGAGAGCTCCGCAAATGAGGGAGAGCATCTGAATAGAACTTACAACTCGTAGAACCCGATATCTGAGCTTTGTAAGTAAATGCAGATCAGAATTTGTGTGGGTATGCCTTTGGAATAGGTTTCTTCCTACTGTGCTTCCAGGTCAATCAAGAGTGTGTGTGTGTGTGTGTGTGTGTGTGTGTGTGTGTGTGTGTGACATGCTTTTCTGTATTTTCTATTGTTCTATCTCTAATAATCCACACACTCCTATCCTTGCCAATAGGATTGGTTCCTTAGTGTCTTAATCTTTATTCTCAGTGAGTGTTTCTGATAAATCTTTAGTAATAAAAATGTCAGAATAAACTGATTAAATCATTAAATGGAGAAGGAGTCAGAGGCCTTGGAGAGCTCTAGCATTGGTGGTCCAAGGTCTTGGATGACTCCTTATAACCATCTGATTCTACTGGAGGTGGTAGGCATGGTTGGTTGGCCCTTAGGCTGCTTGTCTGTCTGATATGCCTGATACTGGGTCTCTAGTTACCACAGGAGACATGATCAGTCCAGGTTTGAATCATGACTCAGGCATGTACCAGTGATTTGACCTTAGAGCCTACATCTCTGAATCTCAGTTCAAAGGTTGTACTATGTGAATGTGCCTCTATGTTAATGGTTTCTTCATCAGTCAATGGAAGCAATCCATGTAAAGTGCTTAGATTAATGTGATGAATGGAATAAGTTTTCTACAGGTTATCTCTAGGTTAACAGTAATATAAATGATAATGACAATGCCTGTTTATAAGGCAGGAGGGAGGATGAAGGACTACTATGAAGATTTGGAGAGATATTGAAAGTAAAGCCCACAATTTATCACCTGATTCATCCTTGGTTTTAGGTAAAATGTTATGAGATTTGAAAAATATAAACATGTATACCAGAAAACTGAAAACCCCCATTATCTCATAACCCAAATGCCCAGTTTGTGTGTGTATGTGCATATGCATGCATGATGCGTGTGTGTGTGTGTGGGGGGGTGTAGGCCAGAGATCAAACTTGAGTGCCTTCTACATTTGCTGTCCATCTTGATTTTTGAGAAGTGTCTGTCCCTGAATGTGGAATTGGCTGGACTGTCCAAGGATTCTTCTGTTTCTGCTAGCCCTTCTCCCCAGCACTAGGATTACCAGTGGGTGCTACCACATCTGTATTTTTCACATGGGTTTGGGGATCAAACTCAGGTCCTCAAACTTCTGTGGCATATACTTTATTGACTGAGCTATCTTCCCACTCCCACTGATTAATTTTGATAATTATCAAGGTACATAGATACATCATATCTAATTATAAACTAACGGTGAAATATTATACTAGAGCCCCTACATTTTTGTATTATTATTTTTTACATAAAGCCTATATTGTAAGAATTTCTTCTACACTTATACACAATGAATGCTTTTAAAACACATCTTTTTAGTGACTGTTTCATGCTATACTATGGATTTGAATATGTACGTTCACTGTTGAACTAACATGGGATATTTGTTTTCCTCACACGTGATATTTTGCTATTATTAATATACAGATTCAGGACACAATTTTGTGCATAATTGCTTATCTGCATCTCTGTTTTCTTAAATTAGATTCTCAGCTATGTAATATGAGGTGAAAGGAAATATATATCCCTAAGGCATTTGATATAATACAGTAAATTGTATTCAATAAATGATTAAGTCACTTGTACTCTCATAAAAAGCATATGATACCACTTTTAACTATAATACTAATGATTTTTTTAAAAATGAAAATGCAACCCAGAGCACTGAACTATTCAGAAAGAAAATCTACTTTCTGGTCTGTCTGCAGATGTTTGTTCTCATTATTAAAACTTTCTGTTTAACAGAGAGTTATCAAACACACCAGGCAGAAATTATTAATCTTCAGATGATTAGAAGAGGTCTTTGCTGGGTTTCCTCATGCACCATTACAAATGTTTCATACTGTATTTGTTGTAGGGTGATTGTTAATAAAAAGCCTTTCTCTTGACAGAATGTCAGATAAGTAAAATATGTTTGATTTCATTCTGTAAAGAAATCAATGTGATATGTCCATTGGGGATGGAAGGGAAGATGAGAACTAAAATGGTCTGTACATATTTTGGGCTGGCCAGTCTCCTGGTGTTCTTTCCATCCCCACAAAGCCCTGTGGAAAAAATGTGATTAGACCTATTCTACAGATGTTGAACTGAGGCTCTGAGAGTTTCAGTAACATTTGAAGGTAGCAACTAATGAAAGCTAGCATAACTATCAAACTCAGTCTTTGTGATTCCAAATTCTCTCCCCACTCCTGGGAAGAGCTGCCTTCCTGGAAACATTTCTACATAAGAATCATTGTTCTGTAGTCCAGCTGCTGCCCAGAGGTAGGAGAAGGGATTGGCAGGGACATCTTAGAGATGGAATAGTTGAGCCTGTTGCCATTCTAGAAGTAGCTATCACCTACTAGAGGGAGAGGCACACGCTGGTGTCGTGGTCTGAGCTGGTCCCCATCCTTTCATGTTGTAGGCTGAGACTTGAACAAAATATTGTTGGCCCTGCAAAGAATTGAAATAGGATAATACATCAGGCATTGTAATTTATCATTTTCATATTTGAAAACCCGCTTAATTTCTCTATATATTTTTGATTTCAGCATTGAAATGCCATAATTATGCTTTCTGACTCCTCATGCCCTTAAATTATATACCAATTTAATTAAGTAATTTATTTAACTTAATTAATTTTTTATGTGTATGAGTGTTTTTACTGGCATGTATATAAGTGTATCCGTGTGTGCAGTGCCCGTGGAGGCCAGAAGAGAGCATCAGGTCTCCTGGAACTGGAGTTATGGATGGTTGAGAGCCCCCAGGTGGATGCTGGGAACTGAACCTGGGTCCTTTGGAAGAGCAGTCAGTGCTCTTAGCTACTGAGCCATCTCTCCAGCCTCTATCAATTTTTAAAGCCCACAGTTTTACAAGGTTTGTTAAAAACACAATCCCCCACTGCTACCACCTCTTTCTACTTATTTTTCTCTCCCCAGAGGCAATAGCCATCAGGCTCCTTTAGCTGGTCAACTTTAGAAAATTAACAAGCTTTAATAAATATCTTTTCAGATTAGTGCATGAAAGGCTGACCTCATTCTTTGAGTGGTTGCATAGTACTTCACTGTGAGCCCATGGCTTCATTTATTTAATCAGTCTTCCACTGGTGGATACTGGGATTGTTTCACAATAAACAATGTGCAATAAATATCCTGTTCAATCACTAAAAAAATCAATTCTTTGATGCAACATCAGCTTTAAAGCATTATTAAAAAAACAATGGCTCATATTCTTTAACACCTTTCTATGGCGTTAAGAATTAAGGAGTTGTTTTTGCTTATTGATAATCCTTCAAAATGTTTTGTATGGTTTTATTTTTTGCTTTGAGGTTTCTTTTCTTCTTTTTTTCCCCCCTGAGAATTGAAAGGAGGCCTTGAGAAGCCAGTGTTGGATAAAACATTGCTTGCAAAAATTGTAAAATGGTGTTTGAACTTAAAAAGTAGTACATCTTTGTGGAGTTTTGCTGAGGATTTAATAATACTGCCTTAACATGTTACAAAGTTAAACTTTTTTTCTAGCATAGAAAATGGGTTTCTATGCACCTCAGGGTTATAGGGATTATGTAGATGTATAAATCAACTTTTTACATGGTTAGGATAATGTCTGCATTGCCCTCATTGGATGGCCAAGTGGAAAAACCTAATCCCTATAGAAACTAGTTTAGATATTAGCGAAAGCCTCTATGGCGAGTTTTCCATTTTTATCACCATATCACTTTTTTTCTTTTAAGTAGTGGAAACTCCCTGGGGTTCCTCCTGGCCCTCTTCCACCATGTGAACCATGGTGTTGGAGCCTGTCTTTTGCTGATAACATCTCTGGGGGCCACCCACTCAGGGGTTTGTTTGCTCTGGTAATCCACAGATCTGGCCCCTGGTGTAGATGTGCGATTAGGACTAAAAGTCAGGATTCTTGGTGGTGATCAAACCACCAAGATTCTCTTAGAATATGCTGGATGCAACAAAATGGGGCTTTTTAATTCTGGGTTTTGGGATTATATATTACCAATAAACATTTTAATTAGCTAACCATTAAGAAAACAACAGAAGTATCCTATTCCTCTGAAATGAAAGACTTAAGGTATTACTTATTTGAATTAGATTTCAAATTTTCAGGTTTGAGGTCACCTTTAAAAAATTTTGATTAAAAATGATTTTAAAAATCTTTTGTATTTTAATTGTTTGAAGAAATGCCATTTCTTTCCGTTTGAACTGATTTCCTAGATGTTTTATTTTTTGCATTTTATATCCTCATATGTGGTTCAGAATTCCATAAGTGACTAATGTTTGAGCTTAGACTGGTTAAACAAACAGAGCTTGTTCCAGTTTTTCATCCACAGTTAAAGTTACTTAGAAATTACAGCTTTGCCATATATAGTGTCTTTTTTTTTTTTTTTTTTTTTTTTGTAGAAGCAGATTTTGACAGTTTTATTTTTTTTCTATTTAATCAGGGGAAAAGGATTTCTCTCCGGAAATTGTGTGACTCCAATTGATGACTGATCTCAATGGGGCTGTGGGGGTGAGGGCTAGATGAGGCTGTTATTTTTGCCATCAGACAGGGAGTCAAAATTGGATCTCTCAGAGCCTTTGATCCCCCTGAAGATTAGACTGTGATCCAGAAAGCAGCAGTTCTCAGAGCTCACATGAGGCCCGTCTCCTTCTGATCTCCTTAAAACATGGCGTCTTACAAAGTGCTTCATGCTGTCTGCTAACCCCTTTGTGAGATTCAGATTATGGATACCAGACATTATCACGCTTAATGAGTGGCAGTTGCTGCCAGAGGCCGGGTGTTGGCTGCTGCTTCCAGAGTAGGTGTTGGCCACCAGCATCCCTGCACAGATTTCAGCAGCAGAGAATGGCATATCCACCAGGAGGACTTACCCTGGTGAGGCCTGTGATTGTGCACCTCAGGTTCTGCAGATTGTTCATGATGATCTCCCCAGCCAAAGGACAGAAGTCTTTAGATATACTCCATTCCACTGGAGGGGCAGGGAGGGGAGAGAATAAGACTCAGTAAAAGGGCTAGAAGCACGGTAAGAGACAATCCTTCCCTAAAACATTCTCCCCCCTCCTTTTTGGTAACCCTGGTACATCTAACAGCCCTCCTTGGCATGTCAAGTCAGTTTCCAAGTTCACCCTTTTTATTCTTAAAAAGGAATCAATCAATAAATAATTTGATCCTCATTTATGTACTTTAAAAAGTTTTAAATTTTGACAGATATAATTTATGTACAGTGTACATACATTTTTGTGATGTTCTTAATGTGAGATGTAATATATATTAAACACGGTCATGCGTTGCCTAATGACAGGGATATGTTGTGAGAAATTCATTGTTAGGTAATTTTGTTCTCGTGAGAACATCCTAGTGTGCTTACACAAATATAAGGTAGCTATGACACAGTAGGCCATGGGTGTTTGGCAACCATCTTTAACTGAAATGTCCTTTTGGAGTGAATGTCCTTATATTTTATCCCTGAGACCATTGCTGTGTAAAGATACTATGTGAGTGTGTGTATACACACACACACACACAGACACACACATACACACGTGCACACTCAGGCACATCATATGCAATAGTTCATGGTATACAGCAGATAAATACTTCACTACAAGTGAGAAGAAAGCGTACCTTAGGGCATTGCCTTCTGCTCACTCCTCAGGTCTGACTGCCTCATTATCTCACTGAAAATGCTTCTGCTAGGTTCCAGTGACTTTCTCACTGCCAGTGGAGACACTTCCATTCACTTCCTCCTATTCATCATCTGACACTTCCTCCTGAAAACACCCTCTTCCCTCATACTGGATGTCTCACTACCTGCTTCCTCCTTCCCTCTTCCCTCGGCGTGTCATACTAGATGTCTCTCTCACTACCTGCTTCCTCCTTCCCTCTTCCCTCAGTGCCTTCTCTACCCTTCTTCTCCCTGATGCCTTCTCCCAACTTTCTTGTTGGCTTCCCTTCAGCCCTTAGATCTGGAGTTTGTGGCCAACCTGTTCAATGATCTTCTCCTCTGACAACCCCAAAGTGGATGTTCATTCACACTTACATCGGTCAGTTCTAACATCCCATTTCTCTATGAGACTGTGTTCTTTTGTAATATCCCCCATTGGTTCCAAAGGCCATGGTCAGGAAATGTGAATTGCCCATCACAGGGGGTAAGCATCTTAAGTAACTATTTATATATGAGAGGGATTGAACAAGCTGCAATGAGGCAGGACCTTAGGAGCTGAAATCACCTGGTGAACCTCTTTGGATAAGCAAGGACGTGAACATTTCTGGTGCACTCCTCTGTCATCTTCTACTTTTAGAGTCAAATGCAGCAGCCCCCGATGTGCTGCCCCTTGGCCATCCCTCCCTCCCTCACTGTGGAGCCGGGCATCTCCTGCTCCTCCCCATTGCCCCCCCCCCACCCCGGGGGTCCAGTTTGCTTTCTTCACTCTCTGGAAATTGCTCTCCACAAATTCCTAGAGTTCTATAGTTAACAGCAGCCCCTTTGGGGGACACGCTGCCACGTTTCCTGCCCCCCAGCTTTTGCAGCTTTCCTTTTCTCTGGGCTGTCCCTCTATTCTGTCTCTTCTTCTTTCCCTTTGATGTTCCTCAGGGGTTTGTTTAGGCTTTTTCTTTCATTCTATGTGCTTGCGCCTGATGCTGACGTTATCTTTTATGGCTCTGAGTCCTAACACTGTGATTCTAGGTCTGGCCTCTCTCTTGAGCTCTCACTTCCTCCTGTAAATCTCTGCTTGAGTGCCTCCCACTCTGTTTGAATGTTCCCTAAGTACTTCTCCTTGCCAAGAGGGTTTTCTCAGTGTTAGCTAATGGCATTTCCATATATCCAGTCACCAAGTCTCAGAGCATCTTTGCCTCTTCTCCCCCCCTTCCTTACAGTCAGTTGATGACTACAATACAGCATTTCCACAATGTCTGCTATAAGCGCCCCATTCCCCCTCCCACTATAATAATCTTGGAGCAGGCCTTTATAATCACAAACATCAACACCCAGTAGCTTCCTAATTGATTTTTTTGCTTGGCTCTTCATCCTTACAGTTCATCCTCTTACAATAGCTTGAACTGCAGTTTAAAATCATTATCTCATTCTTCCTCCTAAAATCTTTTCACAGTGTCCAGTTGCTTTGGGAATAAAATAAAATCTTAACAAGGCCTTCAAGGTCCCAGCCTTGTACTCCTCATCTTTGGCCACGTGCCAGAAGGTCTTTCTCCCAGTTTACCTAATTAGTATGTGTATTTTTCTGCCCACGTCTTTTGCTCATCTTTCAACCTTTGTGTGGTGAAACTGCAGTGATCCTGTAAGCCCTAACAAAATCAACTCTAGAGTCCTCAGACAAAGTGAAATGTTCCCAACATCCCTTGCTCATGTTAACACTGCTGTTTTATGGTATGTGGCATTTTCTCTTGTTAGATTGTAAGGAGCTAGAGAATGGAATCGCTCATTTTTTCCATCTTCGGTATTAAATATATTTTATTCTTTGTGTATGTGTACATAGAAACACACACGTTCCTAGAGCAGACAGTACACAGTACTTTCCACAAAATGGTGAGGTTTTTTTCCCTTTAATGTGAATCTTCTCCAGTCTTCTCATGTGAAGGTTTCAGACATATTATAAAATAGAATTAGAATTGAATGATTATGGTTATATATTGACTCTCAAGTCATGCCTAAATCTCATCATATATATCCTAAAACACATAAATATATATTTTGTTTGTTTGAGGCACAGTCTCACTTTGTTCTCCAGGCTAGCCTGGACCTCACTATGTAGCCTAGACTGGCCTTGAACTTATGGTGGTAATCCTTCTGCCTCAGCCTTCCAATCACAGGTGTGAGCCACAATACATGGCTCACACAAGCATTTTAGATAAGGTGGTGTGTGTGTGTGTGTGCGTGTGTGTCTGTGTGTCTGTGTTTATGCGTGTGCGTACTTTCAAAAATGTTTGTTTTTAGGAGCTCTCTCGGGAGAGAAAATGTCAAATTGAGAGAAGTTTGTAATTAGAGAAAAATGACACACTAATTCTAGATAAACAGTAGTAGCAACAAAAGAATGAATTATAAAAAAAAAGGCAAATCAAAAATAAGTAGGAAATATGCAAAGGACATCTAGGGAGAGCAAAGTCTTCGAGGAGCACTCTAGAAACAAAAATATCCTTAGCTGACATTGACACATGCAATATTGATTGCTGTGATAGCCCCAAGCTGAAGTTCTCCAAGCAAGTGCTGGGACTCCAGCCTAACAATCCAGATGACTTTCCACAAAGCCGAGAGAGAGTTAGTGAAAATTGTAACAAAGTATTTGGCAAGTGATTAATGACAATTTGCTCAAAGATACAATGTCTAAAATTTCTGAAGAAACCACTATGTGTGCCTGACAAAAATTTTATATTCTATTGAGATGTGCTTTACAAAAACATGTTTTGCAGAATAAGAGGACCTAGTTTCTTGAAAAACAAAACAAAAATAGAAGTAGGTTGTAAGGAGATGAGTGCAGCTTTGGGAGTTAGTAGCGAGTTTTACATAGTCGTCTAAGGAGATCCTATAATCATCTGAGTTTTAAAGGTGAAGGTGTTTGAGAGAGGGAAGTCCCACTGGAGAGCAACAGCAAAAAATCTTGTTGGCATGGCCAGTCTGCTTTCCTTGCATGCACTTAGGGCTGGCAGATTCCTTTCGGCACAAAACTACATGTTGTTGAGTGGAGCTTCTGGCCCGCTAAAGAATAAGGAGCGGATAGTGAACAGGAATCAGACTGAGAGCAACTGGGAATTCTAGGAAGGCAGCCCTGCAGGCTCTCTCTGGACAGTTGTATATAGGTAGTTTAGAACTTCACAGTACAGTCCTGAGAAAATGGGTTGTATGCCTTCTCTAAATCCCCGAAGGACTGGAGCTACATATATGAGCTTTAAAACTAGATAAGACTTAAAATTTGAAGTTCATGGTCAGAGAGACTTTCTATTTAGGTTTGGGAACTAGAAGCAGGGTAAAATCATGCAGTAGCGCATAGCAATTAAAAATTAGCAAAAATGGTAACAGACTGCCCAGGTGTCCGTGTTCCTTAAACTCTGGCTCTGGCTTAGAACGGTGATTCACTATATTGATTGAGTATTTTAAATGAGAAGATTTGTTATTTTAATAAATATTTAATTTTTACCTAGGATTTAATTTTTACCTGAGCCATTTGGGCAGTGCTAAGGTTTGAATGGTTTGTCCTGGTCATGTTGAAACTTGGTCCCCACTGTAACAGTGTTGAGAGGTGGAAGTGCCCTTAAGAGGTGTTTTGGTTAAGAGGGACTAATGATGCCTTTCTCACATGAGTGACCATTTCTTATAGGCCCAGATTACCACAGGAGTAGCTTGTTGTGAAGCAAGGCAATCCCTCTCTTCGTCTCCCTTGCACATGCCTGCTCTCTGCTATACATTGAAGAAGCATAAGATCGTGTTGTTAGTATGCACTTAGACTGTCTAGCTTCTAGAACCATCACGCAAAAGAAAAGCCTCTTTCTGTTATAAATTACTCAGTCTCAGATATTTTGTTATAGGACCAAAAATCAACTAAGGCATGCAGAAAAGTTGTCACGGCCCCATGACTCGAGGGTAGCTATTTAAAACACAACTTAGAAGCTTTTTCTCCCAGCCCTGCCACCTGAAATCTTTGATGTTTTGGAAAATGTCACAGACTCAGTGTCAAGAGTAGAAAATTCGTGACTCTGAAGTGTTCAGGTGCACAAGCAAAGCATAAAGTCTAAAGCAGGATTGTTTGAAGCCTCCGGGTACTGTGATTCCCCCACCTTCCTAAGTCTCAGGCTGGCTGTTTTTTGAGGAGGGAAGACTATATAGAACTAAAGGCACAGACAGCACAGCGACACTGTCCAGGTGATTCTCTTTCGTTGACCAAAACCCAGAACAAAGCAACATCAACAAAACACACAGAAAGCCTGATGTTGTGTAATCCTCCCTAAGTCTCCTGTGTTCTCAAGCCCTTGGTTGTTCTGGGCATTCTCAGGAAGTGCATTCTGTGAAAGCTGTCTTCCCTCCTCCCACCCCGGCTTTGCCCACGGCTTTCCTTAGCCTCATAGCTTCTGCAGCTTTGTTTTCAGTCGGTTCTCTTCCCCTAGTGCGTCTGCCTCTGCCTTCAGAGCCTGGTACTGTGGCTCTCCTTGCTGTCCCAACGGACACATTCTTGCCAGTTTCCCTGTAGCAAATTTTCTACATTGCGCTTGTTTCATTGTCTCGAATTTTGCCTTTAGGAGGTCAGAGCTGCTTATATTTTGAAATTTTAAATTCCCTTGGTGATCCTGGAAGTCCCCTCTACAGTTTATAAACTCCTTGAGGGCCCCAAGGAACCATGTGTGATTAATAATCACTCTCCAAAGCTATAAAGCCTCTTCACCACTGCACTGAAAGCAGCTATGAATGTCAGGTGAATACTTCAGACTGGATCTGGGTATGCTTAAAGTCTAAGGTAGATGCAAATCTGAAGCCGATACGCAGAGAATTACAAAAAGAAAGAGCAATGTCAGAACAGAGCCAAACAGTCCAAAAGAGAACCGGAGTTGCTTGAGCAGTGCCATTCATTGGGGGTGAGGTAGCGATCAACTCCTGGCTTCCATGGTCCAGAATCCTGGACTCTTCACTTGTCCGTATTGCCTCTCAGGAAGCAAAAAAGAAAGACAAAAAGCAAAAAAAAAAAAAAAGGGGGGTGGCACTTCCGATTTCCTATCAGCTCTTCTATGGAACCAAAACAGCATTCTTGCTGGTCACACTCCCGCTGGCGCCTGAGCTAATGAATGGAATTTGGCTAGACTGCCCAGCCCAGCACCAGCGTTATGAAATCTTCCTCTGAGCCATCTAAATGTGCAGTTTCTACCCTTGCAAGCCAAGCCCAGCACAAGAGGACCAGAGAGGGAGGGAAGGACGCACCCACTGAGACCCAGATGGCAGTCAAACGCAGCCCAGCCGTGTCTAGCGATGAGAGAAAGGTGTCTCGCCGCAGCACGAACTCTACTCAACTCTTGTGGCTTTTAAATTGGGAACTGACGTGAAAACTGTGGGGCTGAGGATTCTGTGCGGCTCTGGTAAAATGTGAGGTCGGAGTTGCTTGCATTTTTTTTTTTTTAAATTTTAAATTCCCTTGGTAGTCCTAGGAGCAGGGGCATACTGTTACTTTCAAACAAGAATCGTTATTGTTTGCACAGCACACGGTCATCCAGTTAATTAGAAAAACATTTTTTTCCCCAAATTAAATTTCCCTAGAAAAACAATGATTTAAATTAAGGGCAAAAGCCCCCCCCCAATACCAGGAGAGCTTTCTTGCACCAACTGCTAAAAGTTGGAATCAGAAGGCTGTGTTTATTTACTCTTAGATTCTGCCATCTACAAAGATAGCCTGGACTGTCTATCTGCATATGCTACGTGTGCTTTTAGTTTTGTTTCTTCCATGCTAGAGCTACACAGCCCTACAGTTAGGAAGCCAAGGTGTGTAAACGTGAGCGGTATGTGAGTACAAGCCAGCCCCGAAGGTCTGCTCTATGGTATCAGTCACTTGCTTCTGAATTTCCTTGCTAACAGTTAAAATATTATGGCTACATGTGAGTTGTTTCTTTTTCTCGATCTCTTGGTTTGCTATATGGAAGGTATCATTATGATTATTCTTGCTATTTTCAAGTGACTCTCTCTTTCCACATTTAGCATGAAATGCGTTTGAATACTGCAGTCTTTCACAAACTCAGCTGTTGCCAGCCAAATGGTCTCCAGGAAGATATAGCTTCAGGAAGACACATCGGCGCGTCGCCTCTTAGATGCTTTCCTGGCCCCCTAGCCCGGGTGGGTGCTTTTGAATGAACCTTCCTTCAGTGATTTCTGCAGTTTGGGGTGACAAAGTCTAAACAGTTTGCACCAGTGGAGTCAATGGAAGTCTGGGTAATCCTCAAGCCCCCAAGCAAACAGAAGTATATATATTCTAATATTAGGAAGACAGACAGACAGACAGACACACTCCCACACGTGCATACTCTTTCCTGAGTAGATCTGTCTACCGAGTTTCCCAGAATGTTGAACTTGGTGTTGGCGAGGTCTCAGACTGGTCACAGAACACAGAGTACAAATCCACTCACCGGGTCACATCTGGCACTACTGTACTGTACCAGTGGCTTTTCCAGGCAGCACGGATGGGGAGATGGAGGAAAGCTGAGCCGATCCCAGATGTACCACAGGGAATGTAACATGTGGGGCTGGAGCTAACTCATAGAAACTGCTAAAATTTTAGGAATTTTGTCAGCACAGCTATCGCTAAAAATTAAATTATATAAATGTGAAGTTAAGTAGATAATGCTATTCTCTATGCTCCTGAGGTTATTGACATCTGTTGTTATTCAGATGGAAATGCTGTGCAGTACTGCATCCCATACATCTTGCTATCTGTTCAGTGATGTCATGCTGGGATCTTGGAATTGGCCATGGTGGGAATATTTACACTATAGAAACCGGCAGATGATGTAAATCACAGCTTGGTCTCCCTGTAGCTCCAGGTGGCCTGGAACTCTCTATGGAGACCAGGTTGGCTTCCACTTCACGGAGATCTGCCTGCTTCTGCCTCCCGATTGCTGGGATTAAAGGCTTGCACCACCGTGCCTGGCAGTGTGTTGCGTTTTTAAAAGACCGTAAAAATAAAGTGAATGAAACACTTAAAGAATTCGTGACAGAGATTGTATGTGGCCCACAAAGCCCAATTTATTTACTGCTCGCTCCTTTGCAAGGCAAGAATACTAATGGTCTAGATTTTAAAAAGTAATGGAAACTATATTAATAATGGAGATTAAAATGAAAAAATTTCAAGACTGTGAGATGGCTCAGTGGGTAAAACCACTTGGTGCCAAACCTGATAATCTGAGTTTTGATTACTGGACCTCACATGGTAGGAGAGAACTGACTCCTGTAAGTTGTCCTCTGGCTTCCATACATGTGCCGTGACACACACGTGTCCATACACATATACATATGCACACATACAAAAATAAAAAAATAAATGCTATAAAAATTTTAAGTGAATAATCTCTATGACAGTTGCATTATAAATTGTACAAAGAATTGGGAAATTTTGAGACAGAGTCTCCTTGTAGCCCCAGCTGCCCTCAAACTCACTCTGTAGACCAGGCTGGCCTCAATCATATAGAAATCCGCCTGCTTCTGCCTCCTGAGTGCTGAGATTAATGGAGTGTGCCACTGTGCCCAGCTTATTCTTCCAATGTTTTTAAACTATAATTTGATTTAACAAAGAAGTTGCTTGTCATTGATGGACAAGTGATATTCGAAATAGGACTTTGTGGCTTTATTAATTTTAATTTAAAATTTTTGTTTATTTTTAAGTGTATGAATATTTTGCCTGCATGTGTATCAGTGCACCATGTGCATGCAATGCCTTGAGGAGGCCAGAAGAGGGCACTGGATCCCTTAAAACTGGAGTTATAGATGGTTGTTAGCTGCTATGTTGGTGCTGGGAACCAAACCTGGGTCTTCTACAAGAGCAGCAAGTGCTCTTAACCACTGAGCCATTCCTCAATTCCCCGTTTCTTCATTTTAAATAAACGAAAAGGTCAACCAACATTTACATAGACATCGTACTAATTATGACTATTAGGTGGCTACAGATTCATCAGTTCAATAAAAGTAAAAGCATTCAGGGAGCGTTAACAGATTATAAGGACTTTACAATAAAGAGTATTGCATATTTTATTATTTATAAATCATGTTATTGTTTCTATTAGTAAAATCATTTCAGACATATTCATATGTGGGTGCATGTGTGCATTCATTTTTCCTTAGAGGGCCAGTTAAGCATTTACTGTTGCATCAGTGGATAAGTGAGAGCCGATTGCCCAGGTAAACTCACTGACCAGCTGGATATAGTATCAGGTGTAGATTTTTCAGGCATAATTTGGGCAACATTTTGATAGTGGTAGTTAAGAACAAAATACTCATCCCCTTTGAGAGGTAGGAGTGGCACAGTGAGGGGATCTGGGTCAGAAGGTCAGTTACCAAGCACTTTCTACCTAAGAAGCCTGAGCAGTGGTCAGCAAGGGTTCCAGGCTTCCTGCCTTCAGTCTTCCTGCTTGAGTTAGAGCTGGCCCAGAAACCAGTGCAGGACATAGCGTACAAAGTAGGCATCTGTGGACTTGACTGGGCAACCAGCTTGAGAGCCAGGGGCTGACAAACAAGCCTGAATGTTACATGGCAAGAAATTCTAGTCTATCCTCCCAGTCACACGAGCGTGCTCCATACCTAAGTGGACTATCTCAGCTTCGTTATTATTGTTTTATTTTGTTATTATTTATAAGAATATTATCATAAATTGTTACTATATTTACTTTATGATTGTCTGGGCTTCATGAATAGGTACTCTTAGGACACTGTGGACTGAAAATAGACTCAGAGTTCACTAAGCCAGATAAACTCCTCCACTTTTTCTTTTTCTCTGGAGCACTACCATAGAATTAAGTTGTAAGATGTCCAGCTAGAATGTCACTTCTTTAGGCTTTTTTTTTTTTTTTCTTTGAGGAGAAACCGTTAGGTTGATTTTTGTTTCTTAAAGAAGCATAAGCTTTTTAAAGACTGTAGGAATTCTCTGAGACTTTTGTTTTGTTTTGTTTTCAGCAGTGAAGTCCTTGCTGCCTGAAGGATGCTCTGGCAAGCTATTTTCCACTTCTGAGGGACACTAAACAAGGGGGAGCAATGAGCACAAAAGAGCAGCTATCTGATGCGTACATATGTGGTTTAAGATATGTGGCTAATTCACAACTCCGATTTCCTTTGGACACTCAGGAAATTAAAATCAACCAGCCACAGGACCAACCGCAGAAACATCTCAAGCTTCCCTGCCCTACCAGATGATGAACCTTTATTCACAGAAAGGGACAAGATCCATGCCACACTGCTGCTGGACACCTACTCTACTCCCATGAACAGAAGTGTGGAACTGGGGCTCAAGTTAACTTGGTTTCTTCCTAGTTCTATTTTGCTCCTTGTGAACTATACAATAAGGACTTTTTTAAAGCTGGACATTTCTGAGCCTCACTTCACATGATGCCCCGTATTTACTCCATCTTCAGGGAAAGAAACCTAAAACTTCATAAAAATCTGTCAATCTTTTATATATAATTTTATCATTTATTCTAATAATCCTTGCCAGATAGGCTAAATCATTCATTCAGTAACTTGATCAACTTAAAGTGGCAGAACTCTGAAGTAAAGTCAGTCTTCTAGAACCCTCCTCCACTATTGTTCCTTACTGAACCTGAAAGGCTTCAGTCCCTCTACAAGCCCAAGAAGATCTGAGACTTCTCCCCCTTGAGCTCCATCATACCTGCTTGTTTTTTCTCCTGATCTCTAAGTTCTAGATCCTCAAACATGCCAGGCTCCCTACTCTCCCGGGACTTTCATGTGTACTGTTCATTTTTCTAGAAATGTTCTTTTTTCTGACTTCCATATTCTTTTTCTTATTCCCTCAGCAATCACTAAAATAGCATTTCTTTTGCACAGAAGTCTTTTCTAGCCCCCAAGACACCCTTAGGTGTTCACTCTATCTCTCAGAGCACCAAATGCTGTCCTTTGTAGCATGGAGATGAGAGATTTCTGTAGTTACCTTTAATTCTAGGAAAATAGTGGCTATGATTATCTTACCCACTATTATAGTTAAATAGTTATTAATGTTTGATTTTTTATCAGCTGCCTTGAATGCCATTTTTTTTTATTTTTCAGTGTATATTTTTATTGAATTTTTTTAAAATTTTTTTTACAATTAAAGTTACAGTTTTAACAATATACAAAATATTACAGTAATTCAGATTTTTTGGCATAATGATTACAGATTTGATAAATACATTTTATATCACATAATAGCGATGAGGATTATACAAAAGCTATTAAAACAATTATGAGAATAAATTCTATTGTCACTTAAGTATCTAAAGCTATTTTCCTTTGC